>NW_028142675.1:0-572500 GCF_055691185.1 Crinia signifera
GGAAACATGACTTAGACAGCAAATGATACACTGTATGCCATGTTTCCAAATTTTTATGCACAGTGGTTACAGCATGAAGCGAATGCATGTGAATATACAAAGGTGCATTGCATTAAACAAGTCCAATGAGCGTGAAAAAAATGGCCGGCCTGCCTGCTTTCATCCATCATTTGTTCTAAATTTATAATTTATCAATGAGCTGAGGTGGAGTCTTAGCCAGTGGTACCATCAGGGGTGTGTAATGCACTTTAGGGTAGACAGCCAATCAGCTGCCAGATTCAATCTGTCAATCAAACACAGCAGCCAATCAGAGAGCTGGCCATTGATCAGCAGGCCCTTTATGACATCACAGACAGACCCACGGAACTCTCTGTGCTTGTCTGCTGGCTGGCTGTCAGTTGGGTGGGTGGGCGGCAGAGGGGGAGGATGTACGTCTCGTTTCTCCTGAAAATTGCGGTTTTTCAGCGTTTCCGGAAAAAGTCGCGGTCCGACGCGCAAAAGTGGGGTATCGTAGAAATCGCCTTTTAAAGACGCACCTTTCTGGCCCCACAAAAATGGGCATTTCAAATTAGAAACAAGTCAAATGAACAAAATAGTGTGAATAAGTAAGTATTTCAGGGGTGAGTTAGCAGGTTATTGGGGTAGTAAGTCCTGATTTTTTTGGAGGTTGCAGTGACCACTACGCCATTCAAAATAGGCAGGCTTTAGCATAAGCAGTTAGGCCCCGTAGGATGATTTTAGCTAAAATGTGCCCCAAACACTCAAACCGGCTTGTATCTTGCAATGGAAAATATGGGAAACATGACTTAGACAGCAAATGATACACTGTATGCCATGTTTCCAAATTTTTATGCACAGTGGTTACAGCATGAAGTGAATGCATTTGAATATACACAGGTGCATTGCATTAAACAAGTCCAATGAGCGTGAAAAAAATGGCCGGCCTGCCTGCTTTCATCCATCATTTGTTCTAAATTTATAATTAATCAATGAGCTGAGGTGGAGTCTTAGCCAGTGGTACCATCAGGGGTGTGTAATGCACTTTAGGGTAGACAGCCAATCAGCTGCCAGATTCAATCTGTCAATCAAACACAGCAGCCAATCAGAGAGCTGGCCATTGATCAGCAGGCCCTTTATGACATCACAGACAGACCCACGGAACTCTCTGTGCTTGTCTGCTGGCTGGCTGTCAGTTGGGTGGGTGGGCGGCAGAGGGGGAGGATGTACGTCTCGTTTCTCCTGAAAATTGCGGTTTTTCAGCGTTTCCGGAAAAAGTCGCGGTCCGACGCGCAAAAGTGGGGTATCGTAGAAATCGCCTTTTAAAGACGCACCTTTCTGGCCCCACAAAAATGGGCATTTCAAATTAGAAACAAGTCAAATGAACAAAATAGTGTGAATAAGTAAGTATTTCAGGGGTGAGTTAGCAGGTTATTGGGGTAGTAAGTCCTGATTTTTTTGGAGGTTGCAGTGACCACTACGCCATTCAAAATAGGCAGGCTTTAGCATAAGCAGTTAGGCCCCGTAGGATGATTTTAGCTAAAATGTGCCCCAAACACTCAAACCGGCTTGTATCTTGCAATGGAAAATATGGGAAACATGACTTAGACAGCAAATGATACACTGTATGCCATGTTTCCAAATTTTTATGCACAGTGGTTACAGCATGAAGTGAATGCATGTGAATATACACAGGTGCATTGCATTAAACAAGTCCAATGAGCGTGAAAAAAATGGCCGGCCTGCCTGCTTTCATCCATCATTTGTTCTAAATTTATAATTAATCAATGAGCTGAGGTGGAGTCTTAGCCAGTGGTACCATCAGGGGTGTGTAATGCACTTTAGGGTAGACAGCCAATCAGCTGCCAGATTCAATCTGTCAATCAAACACAGCAGCCAATCAGAGAGCTGGCCATTGATCAGCAGGCCCTTTATGACATCACAGACAGACCCACGGAACTCTCTGTGCCTGTCTGCTGGCTGGCTGTCAGTTGGGTGGGTGGACGGCAGAGGGGGTGGATGTACGTCTCGTTTCTCCTGAAAATTGCGGTTTTTCGGCGTTTCCGGAAAAAGTCGCGGTCCGACGCGCAAAAGTGGGGTATCGTAGAAATCGCCTTTTAAAGACGCACCTTTCTGGCCCCACAAAAATGGGCATTTCAAATTAGAAACAAGTCAAATGAACAAAATAGTGTGAATAAGTAAGTATTTCAGGGGTGAGTTAGCAGGTTATTGGGGTAGTAAGTCCTGATTTTTTTGGAGGTTGCAGTGACCACTACGCCATTCAAAATAGGCAGGCTTTAGCATAAGCAGTTAGGCCCCGTAGGATGATTTTAGCTAAAATGTGCCCCAAACACTCAAACCGGCTTGTATCTTGCAATGGAAAATATGGGAAACATGACTTAGACAGCAAATGATACACTGTATGCCATGTTTCCAAATTTTTATGCACAGTGGTTACAGCATGAAGCGAATGCATGTGAATATACAAAGGTGCATTGCATTAAACAAGTCCAATGAGCGTGAAAAAAATGGCCGGCCTGCCTGCTTTCATCCATCATTTGTTCTAAATTTATAATTAATCAATGAGCTGAGGTGGAGTCTTAGCCAGTGGTACCATCAAGGGTGTGTAATGCACTTTAGGGTAGACAGCCAATCAGCTGCCAGATTCAATCTGTCAATCAAACACAGCAGCCAATCAGAGAGCTGGCCATTGATCAGCAGGCCCTTTATGACATCACAGACAGACCCACGGAACTCTCTGTGCTTGTCTGCTGGCTGGCTGTCAGTTGGGTGGGTGGGCGGCAGAGGGGGAGGATGTACGTCTCGTTTCTCCTGAAAATTGCGGTTTTTCAGCGTTTCCGGAAAAAGTCGCGGTCCGACGAGCAAAAGTGGGGTATCGTAGAAATCGCCTTTTAAAGACGCACCTTTCTGGCCACACAAAAATGGGCATTTCAAATTAGAAACAAGTCAAATGAACAAAATAGTGTGAATAAGTAAGTATTTCAGGGGTGAGTTAGCAGGTTATTGGGGTAGTAAGTCCTGATTTTTTTGGAGGTTGCAGTGACCACTACGCCATTCAAAATAGGCAGGCTTTAGCATAAGCAGTTAGGCCCCGTAGGATGATTTTAGCTAAAATGTGCCCCAAACACTCAAACCGGCTTGTATCTTGCAATGGAAAATATGGGAAACATGACTTAGACAGCAAATGATACACTGTATGCCATGTTTCCAAATTTTTATGCACAGTGGTTACAGCATGAAGTGAATGCATGTGAATATACACAGGTGCATTGCATTAAACAAGTCCAATGAGCGTGAAAAAAATGGCCGGCCTGCCTGCTTTCATCCATCATTTGTTCTAAATTTATAATTAATCAATGAGCTGAGGTGGAGTCTTAGCCAGTGGTACCATCAGGGGTGTGTAATGCACTTTAGGGTAGACAGCCAATCAGCTGCCAGATTCAATCTGTCAATCAAACACAGCAGCCAATCAGAGAGCTGGCCATTGATCAGCAGGCCCTTTATGACATCACAGACAGACCCACGGAACTCTCTGTGCTTGTCTGCTGGCTGGCTGTCAGTTGGGTGGGTGGGCGGCAGAGGGGGTGGATGTACGTCTCGTTTCTCCTGAAAATTGCGGTTTTTCGGCGTTTCCGGAAAAAGTCGCGGTCCGACGCGCAAAAGTGGGGTATCGTAGAAATCGCCTTTTAAAGACGCACCTTTCTGGCCCCACAAAAATGGGCATTTCAAATTAGAAACAAGTCAAATGAACAAAATAGTGTGAATAAGTAAGTATTTCAGGGGTGAGTTAGCAGGTTATTGGGGTAGTAAGTCCTGATTTTTTTGGAGGTTGCAGTGACCACTACGCCATTCAAAATAGGCAGGCTTTAGCATAAGCAGTTAGGCCCCGTAGGATGATTTTAGCTAAAATGTGCCCCAAACACTCAAACCGGCTTGTATCTTGCAATGGAAAATATGGGAAACATGACTTAGACAGCAAATGATACACTGTATGCCATGTTTCCAAATTTTTATGCACAGTGGTTACAGCATGAAGTGAATGCATTTGAATATACACAGGTGCATTGCATTAAACAAGTCCAATGAGCGTGAAAAAAATGGCCGGCCTGCCTGCTTTCATCCATCATTTGTTCTAAATTTATAATTAATCAATGAGCTGAGGTGGAGTCTTAGCCAGTGGTACCATCAGGGGTGTGTAATGCACTTTAGGGTAGACAGCCAATCAGCTGCCAGATTCAATCTGTCAATCAAACACAGCAGCCAATCAGAGAGCTGGCCATTGATCAGCAGGCCCTTTATGACATCACAGACAGACCCACGGAACTCTCTGTGCTTGTCTGCTGGCTGGCTGTCAGTTGGGTGGGTGGGCGGCAGAGGGGGAGGATGTACGTCTCGTTTCTCCTGAAAATTGCGGTTTTTCAGCGTTTCCGGAAAAAGTCGCGGTCCGACGCGCAAAAGTGGGGTATCGTAGAAATCGCCTTTTAAAGACGCACCTTTCTGGCCCCACAAAAATGGGCATTTCAAATTAGAAACAAGTCAAATGAACAAAATAGTGTGAATAAGTAAGTATTTCAGGGGTGAGTTAGCAGGTTATTGGGGTAGTAAGTCCTGATTTTTTTGGAGGTTGCAGTGACCACTACGCCATTCAAAATAGGCAGGCTTTAGCATAAGCAGTTAGGCCCCGTAGGATGATTTTAGCTAAAATGTGCCCCAAACACTCAAACCGGCTTGTATCTTGCAATGGAAAATATGGGAAACATGACTTAGACAGCAAATGATACACTGTATGCCATGTTTCCAAATGTTTATGCACAGTGGTTACAGCATGAAGCGAATGCATGTGAATATACAAAGGTGCATTGCATTAAACAAGTCCAATGAGCGTGAAAAAAATGGCCGGCCTGCCTGCTTTCATCCATCATTTGTTCTAAATTTATAATTAATCAATGAGCTGAGGTGGAGTCTTAGCCAGTGGTACCATCAGGGGTGTGTAATGCACTTTAGGGTAGACAGCCAATCAGCTGCCAGATTCAATCTGTCAATCAAACACAGCAGCCAATCAGAGAGCTGGCCATTGATCAGCAGGCCCTTTATGACATCACAGACAGACCCACGGAACTCTCTGTGCTTGTCTGCTGGCTGGCTGTCAGTTGGGTGGGTGGGCGGCAGAGGGGGAGGATGTACGTCTCGTTTCTCCTGAAAATTGCGGTTTTTCGGCGTTTCCGGAAAAAGTCGCGGTCCGACGCGCAAAAGTGGGGTATCGTAGAAATCGCCTTTTAAAGACGCACCTTTCTGGCCCCACAAAAATGGGCATTTCAAATTAGAAACAAGTCAAATGAACAAAATAGTGTGAATAAGTAAGTATTTCAGGGGTGAGTTAGCAGGTTATTGGGGTAGTAAGTCCTGATTTTTTTGGAGGTTGCATTGACCACTACGCCATTCAAAATAGGCAGGCTTTGGCATAAGCAGTTAGGCCCCGTAGGATGATTTTAGCTAAAATGTGCCCCAAACACTCAAACCGGCTTGTATCTTGCAATGGAAAATATGGGAAACATGACTTAGACAGCAAATGATACACTGTATGCCATGTTTCCAAATTTTTATGCACAGTGGTTACAGCATGAAGCGAATGCATGTGAATATACAAAGGTGCATTGCATTAAACAAGTCCAATGAGCGTGAAAAAAATGGCCGGCCTGCCTGCTTTCATCCATCATTTGTTCTAAATTTATAATTAATCAATGAGCTGAGGTGGAGTCTTAGCCAGTGGTACCATCAGGGGTGTGTAATGCACTTTAGGGTAGACAGCCAATCAGCTGCCAGATTCAATCTGTCAATCAAACACAGCAGCCAATCAGAGAGCTGGCCATTGATCAGCAGGCCCTTTATGACATCACAGACAGACCCACGGAACTCTCTGTGCTTGTCTGCTGGCTGGCTGTCAGTTGGGTGGGTGGGCGGCAGAGGGGGAGGATGTACGTCTCGTTTCTCCTGAAAATTGCGGTTTTTCAGCGTTTCCGGAAAAAGTCGCGGTCCGACGCGCAAAAGTGGGGTATCGTAGAAATCGCCTTTTAAAGACGCACCTTTCTGGCCCCACAAAAATGGGCATTTCAAATTAGAAACAAGTCAAATGAACAAAATAGTGTGAATAAGTAAGTATTTCAGGGGTGAGTTAGCAGGTTATTGGGGTAGTAAGTCCTGATTTTTTTGGAGGTTGCAGTGACCACTACGCCATTCAAAATAGGCAGGCTTTAGCATAAGCAGTTAGGCCCCGTAGGATGATTTTAGCTAAAATGTGCCCCAAACACTCAAACCGGCTTGTATCTTGCAATGGAAAATATGGGAAACATGACTTAGACAGCAAATGATACACTGTATGCCATGTTTCCAAATTTTTATGCACAGTGGTTACAGCATGAAGTGAATGCATTTGAATATACACAGGTGCATTGCATTAAACAAGTCCAATGAGCGTGAAAAAAATGGCCGGCCTGCCTGCTTTCATCCATCATTTGTTCTAAATTTATAATTAATCAATGAGCTGAGGTGGAGTCTTAGCCAGTGGTACCATCAGGGGTGTGTAATGCACTTTAGGGTAGACAGCCAATCAGCTGCCAGATTCAATCTGTCAATCAAACACAGCAGCCAATCAGAGAGCTGGCCATTGATCAGCAGGCCCTTTATGACATCACAGACAGACCCACGGAACTCTCTGTGCTTGTCTGCTGGCTGGCTGTCAGTTGGGTGGGTGGGCGGCAGAGGGGGAGGATGTACGTCTCGTTTCTCCTGAAAATTGCGGTTTTTCGGCGTTTCCGGAAAAAGTCGCGGTCCGACGCGCAAAAGTGGGGTATCGTAGAAATCGCCTTTTAAAGACGCACCTTTCTGGCCCCACAAAAATGGGCATTTCAAATTAGAAACAAGTCAAATGAACAAAATAGTGTGAATAAGTAAGTATTTCAGGGGTGAGTTAGCAGGTTATTGGGGTAGTAAGTCCTGATTTTTTTGGAGGTTGCAGTGACCACTACGCCATTCAAAATAGGCAGGCTTTAGCATAAGCAGTTAGGCCCCGTAGGATGATTTTAGCTAAAATGTGCCCCAAACACTCAAACCGGCTTGTATCTTGCAATGGAAAATATGGGAAACATGACTTAGACAGCAAATGATACACTGTATGCCATGTTTCCAAATTTTTATGCACAGTGGTTACAGCATGAAGTGAATGCATGTGAATATACACAGGTGCATTGCATTAAACAAGTCCAATGAGCGTGAAAAAAATGGCCGGCCTGCCTGCTTTCATCCATCATTTGTTCTAAATTTATAATTAATCAATGAGCTGAGGTGGAGTCTTAGCCAGTGGTACCATCAGGGGTGTGTAATGCACTTTAGGGTAGACAGCCAATCAGCTGCCAGATTCAATCTGTCAAACAAACACAGCAGCCAATCAGAGAGCTGGCCATTGATCAGCAGGCCCTTTATGACATCACAGACAGACCCACGGAACTCTCTGTGCTTGTCTGCTGGCTGGCTGTCAGTTGGGTGGGTGGACGGCAGAGGGGGTGGATGTACGTCTCGTTTCTCCTGAAAATTGCGGTTTTTCGGCGTTTCCGGAAAAAGTCGCGGTCCGACGCGCAAAAGTGGGGTATCGTAGAAATCGCCTTTTAAAGACGCACCTTTCTGGCCCCACAAAAATGGGCATTTCAAATTAGAAACAAGTCAAATGAACAAAATAGTGTGAATAAGTAAGTATTTCAGGGGTGAGTTAGCAGGTTATTGGGGTAGTAAGTCCTGATTTTTTTGGAGGTTGCAGTGACCACTACGCCATTCAAAATAGGCAGGCTTTAGCATAAGCAGTTAGGCCCCGTAGGATGATTTTAGCTAAAATGTGCCCCAAACACTCAAACCGGCTTGTATCTTGCAATGGAAAATATGGGAAACATGACTTAGACAGCAAATGATACACTGTATGCCATGTTTCCAAATTTTTATGCACAGTGGTTACAGCATGAAGCGAATGCATGTGAATATACAAAGGTGCATTGCATTTAAAAAGTCCAATGAGCGTGAAAAAAATGGCCGGCCTGCCTGCTTTCATCCATCATTTGTTCTAAATTTATAATTAATCAATGAGCTGAGGTGGAGTCTTAGCCAGTGGTACCATCAGGGGTGTGTAATGCACTTTAGGGTAGACAGCCAATCAGCTGCCAGATTCAATCTGTCAATCAAACACAGCAGCCAATCAGAGAGCTGGCCATTGATCAGCAGGCCCTTTATGACATCACAGACAGACCCACGGAACTCTCTGTGCTTGTCTGCTGGCTGGCTGTCAGTTGGGTGGGTGGGCGGCAGAGGGGGAGGATGTACGTCTCGTTTCTCCTGAAAATTGCGGTTTTTCAGCGTTTCCGGAAAAAGTCGCGGTCCGACGCGCAAAAGTGGGGTATCGTAGAAATCGCCTTTTAAAGACGCACCTTTCTGGCCCCACAAAAATGGGCATTTCAAATTAGAAACAAGTCAAATGAACAAAATAGTGTGAATAAGTAAGTATTTCAGGGGTGAGTTAGCAGGTTATTGGGGTAGTAAGTCCTGATTTTTTTGGAGGTTGCAGTGACCACTACGCCATTCAAAATAGGCAGGCTTTAGCATAAGCATTTAGGCCCCGTAGGATGATTTTAGCTAAAATGTGCCCCAAACACTCAAACCGGCTTGTATCTTGCAATGGAAAATATGGGAAACATGACTTAGACAGCAAATGATACACTGTATGCCATGTTTCCAAATTTTTATGCACAGTGGTTACAGCATGAAGTGAATGCATGTGAATATACACAGGTGCATTGCATTAAACAAGTCCAATGAGCGTGAAAAAAATGGCCGGCCTGCCTGCTTTCATCCATCATTTGTTCTAAATTTATAATTAATCAATGAGCTGAGGTGGAGTCTTAGCCAGTGGTACCATCAGGGGTGTGTAATGCACTTTAGGGTAGACAGCCAATCAGCTGCCAGATTCAATCTGTCAATCAAACACAGCAGCCAATCAGAGAGCTGGCCATTGATCAGCAGGCCCTTTATGACATCACAGACAGACCCACGGAACTCTCTGTGCTTGTCTGCTGGCTGGCTGTCTGTTGGGTGGGTGGGCGGCAGAGGGGGAGGATGTACATCTCGTTTCTCCTGAAAATTGCGGTTTTTCGGCGTTTCCGGAAAAAGTCGCGGTCCGACGCGCAAAAGTGGGGTATCGTAGAAATCGCCTTTTAAAGACGCACCTTTCTGGCCCCACAAAAATGGACATTTCAAATTAGAAACAAGTCAAATGAACAAAATAGTGTGAATAAGTAAGTATTTCAGGGGTGAGTTAGCAGGTTATTGGGGTAGTAAGTCCTGATTTTTTTGGAGGTTGCAGTGACCACTACGCCATTCAAAATAGGCAGGCTTTAGCATAAGCAGTTAGGCCCCGTAGGATGATTTTAGCTAAAATGTGCCCCAAACACTCAAACCGGCTTGTATCTTGCAATGGAAAATATGGGAAACATGACTTAGACAGCAAATGATACACTGTATGCCATGTTTCCAAATTTTTATGCACAGTGGTTACAGCATGAAGTGAATGCATGTGAATATACACAGGTGCATTGCATTAAACAAGTCCAATGAGCGTGAAAAAAATGGCCGGCCTGCCTGCTTTCATCCATCATTTGTTCTAAATTTATAATTAATCAATGAGCTGAGGTGGAGTCTTAGCCAGTGGTACCATCAGGGGTGTGTAATGCACTTTAGGGTAGACAGCCAATCAGCTGCCAGATTCAATCTGTCAATCAAACACAGCAGCCAATCAGAGAGCTGGCCATTGATCAGCAGGCCCTTTATGACATCACAGACAGACCCACGGAACTCTCTGTGCTTGTCTGCTGGCTGGCTGTCAGTTGGGTGGGTGGGCGGCAGAGGGGGAGGATGTACGTCTCGTTTCTCCTGAAAATTGCGTTTTTTCGGCGTTTCCGGAAAAAGTCACGGTCCGACGCGCAAAAGTGGGGTATCGTAGAAATCGCCTTTTATAGACGCACCTTTCTGGCCCCACAAAAATGGGCATTTCAAATTAGAAACAAGTCAAATGAACAAAATAGTGTGAATAAGTAAGTATTTCAGGGGTGAGTTAGCAGGTTATTGGGGTAGTAAGTCCTGATTTTTTTGGAGGTTGCAGTGACCACTACGCCATTCAAAATAGGCAGGCTTTAGCATAAGCAGTTAGGGCCCGTAGGATGATTTTAGCTAAAATGTGCCCCAAACACTCAAACCGGCTTGTATCTTGCAATGGAAAATATGGGAAACATGACTTAGACAGCAAATGATACACTGTATGCCATGTTTCCAAATTTTTATGCACAGTGGTTACAGCATGAAGCGAATGCATGTGAATATACAAAGGTGCATTGCATTAAACAAGTCCAATGAGCGTGAAAAAAATGTCCGGCCTGCCTGCATTCATCCATCATTTGTTCTAAATTTATAATTAATCAATGAGCTGAGGTGGAGTCTTAGCCAGTGGTACCATCAGGGGTGTGTAATGCACTTTAGGGTAGACAGCCAATCAGCTGCCAGATTCAATCTGTCAATCAAACACAGCAGCCAATCAGAGAGCTGGCCATTGATCAGCAGGCCCTTTATGACATCACAGACAGACCCACGGAACTCTCTGTGCTTGTCTGCTGGCTGGCTGTCAGTTGGGTGGGTGGGCGGCAGAGGGGGAGGATGTACGTCTCGTTTCTCCTGAAAATTGCGGTTTTTCAGCGTTTCCGGAAAAAGTCGCGGTCCGACGCGCAAAAGTGGGGTATCGTAGAAATCGCTTTTTAAAGACGCACCTTTCTGGCCCCACAAAAATGGGCATTTCAAATTAGAAACAAGTCAAATGAACAAAATAGTGTGAATAAGTAAGTATTTCAGGGGTGAGTTAGCAGGTTATTGGGGTAGTAAGTCCTGATTTTTTTGGAGGTTGCAGTGACCACTACGCCATTCAAAATAGGCAGGCTTTGGCATAAGCAGTTAGGCCCCGTAGGATGATTTTAGCTAAAATGTGCCCCAAACACTCAAACCGGCTTGTATCTTGCAATGGAAAATATGGGAAACATGACTTAGACAGCAAATGATACACTGTATGCCATGTTTCCAAATTTTTATGCACAGTGGTTACAGCATGAAGCGAATGCATGTGAATATACAAAGGTGCATTGCATTAAACAAGTCCAATGAGCGTGAAAAAAATGGCCGGCCTGCCTGCTTTCATCCATCATTTGTTCTAAATTTATAATTAATCAATGAGCTGAGGTGGAGTCTTAGCCAGTGGTACCATCATGGGTGTGTAATGCACTTTAGGGTAGACAGCCAATCAGCTGCCAGATTCAATCTGTCAATCAAACACAGCAGCCAATCAGAGAGCTGGCCATTGATCAGCAGGCCCTTTATGACATCACAGACAGACCCACGGAACTCTCTGTGCTTGTCTGCTGGCTGGCTGTCAGTTGGGTGGGTGGGTGGGCGGCAGAGAGGGAGGATGTACGTCTCGTTTCTCCTGAAAATTGCGGTTTTTCGGCGTTTCCGGAATAAGTCGCGGTCCGACGCGCAAAAGTGGGGTATCGTAGAAATCGCCTTTTAAAGACGCACCTTTCTGGCCCCACAAAAATGGGCATTTCAAATTAGAAACAAGTCAAATGAACAAAATAGTGTGAATAAGTAAGTATTTCAGGGGTGAGTTAGCAGGTTATTGGGGTAGTAAGTCCTGATTTTTTTGGAGGTTGCAGTGACCACTACGCCATTCAAAATAGGCAGGCTTTGGCATAAGCAGTTAGGCCCCGTAGGATGATTTTAGCTAAAATGTGCCCCAAACACTCAAACCGGCTTGTATCTTGCAATGGAAAATATGGGAAACATGACTTAGACAGCAAATGATACACTGTATGCCATGTTTCCAAATTTTTATGCACAGTGGTTACAGCATGAAGCGAATGCATGTGAATATACAAAGGTGCATTGCATTAAACAAGTCCAATGAGCGTGAAAAAAATGGCCGGCCTGCCTGCTTTCATCCATCATTTGTTCTAAATTTATAATTAATCAATGAGCTGAGGTGGAGTCTTAGCCAGTGGTACCATCAGGGGTGTGTAATGCACTTTAGGGTAGACAGCCAATCAGCTGCCAGATTCAATCTGTCAATCAAACACAGCAGCCAATCAGAGAGCTGGCCATTGATCAGCAGGCCCTTTATGACATCACAGACAGACCCACGGAACTCTCTGTGCTTGTCTGCTGGCTGGCTGTCAGTTGGGTGGGTGGGCGGCAGAGGGGGAGGATGTACGTCTCGTTTCTCCTGAAAATTGCGGTTTTTCTGCGTTTCCGGAAAAAGTCACGGTCCGACGCGCAAAAGTGGGGTATCGTAGAAATCGCCTTTTAAAGACGCACCTTTCTGGCCCCACAAAAATGGGCATTTCAAATTAGAAACAAGTCAAATGAACAAAATAGTGTGAATAAGTAAGTATTTCAGGGGTGAGTTAGCAGGTTATTGGGGTAGTAAGTCCTGATTTTTTTGGAGGTTGCAGTGACCACTACGCCATTCAAAATAGGCAGGCTTTGGCATAAGCAGTTAGGCCCCGTAGGATGATTTTAGCTAAAATGTGCCCCAAACACTCAAACCGGCTTGTATCTTGCAATGGAAAATATGGGAAACATGACTTAGACAGCAAATGATACACTGTATGCCATGTTTCCAAATTTTTATGCACAGTGGTTACAGCATGAAGCGAATGCATGTGAATATACAAAGGTGCATTGCATTAAACAAGTCCAATGAGCGTGAAAAAAATGGCCGGCCTGCCTGCTTTCATCCATCATTTGTTCTAAATTTATAATTAATCAATGAGCTGAGGTGGAGTCTTAGCCAGTGGTACCATCAGGGGTGTGTAATGCACTTTAGGGTAGACAGCCAATCAGCTGCCAGATTCAATCTGTCAATCAAACACAGCAGCCAATCAGAGAGCTGGCCATTGATCAGCAGGCCCTTTATGACATCACAGACAGACCCACGGAACTCTCTGTGCTTGTCTGCTGGCTGGCTGTCAGTTGGGTGGGTGGGCGGCAGAGGGGGAGGATGTACGTCTCGTTTCTCCTGAAAATTGCGGTTTTTCGGCGTTTCCGGAAAAAGTCGCGGTCCGACGCGCAAAAGTGGGGTATCGTAGAAATCGCCTTTTAAAGACGCACCTTTCTGGCCCCACAAAAATGGGCATTTCAAATTAGAAACAAGTCAAATGAACAAAATAGTGTGAATAAGTAAGTATTTCAGGGGTGAGTTAGCAGGTTATTGGGGTAGTAAGTCCTGATTTTTTTGGAGGTTGCATTATCCACTACGCCATTCAAAATAGGCAGGCTTTGGCATAAGCAGTTAGGCCCCGTAGGATGATTTTAGCTAAAATGTGCCCCAAACACTCAAACCGGCTTGTATCTTGCAATGGAAAATATGGGAAACATGACTTAGACAGCAAATGATACACTGTATGCCATGTTTCCAAATTTTTATGCACAGTGGTTACAGCATGAAGCGAATGCATGTGAATATACAAAGGTGCATTGCATTAAACAAGTCCAATGAGCGTGAAAAAAATGGCCGGCCTGCCTGCTTTCATCCATCATTTGTTCTAAATTTATAATTAATCAATGAGCTGAGGTGGAGTCTTAGCCAGTGGTACCATCAGGGGTGTGTAATGCACTTTAGGGTAGACAGCCAATCAGCTGCCAGATTCAATCTGTCAATCAAACACAGCAGCCAATCAGAGAGCTGGCCATTGATCAGCAGGCCCTTTATGACATCACAGACAGACCCACGGAACTCTCTGTGCTTGTCTGCTGGCTGGCTGTCAGTTGGGTGGGTGGGCGGCAGAGGGGGAGGATGTACGTCTCGTTTCTCCTGAAAATTGCGGTTTTTCAGCGTTTCCGGAAAAAGTCGCGGTCCGACGCGCAAAAGTGGGGTATCGTAGAAATCGCCTTTTAAAGACGCACCTTTCTGGCCCCACAAAAATGGGCATTTCAAATTAGAAACAAGTCAAATGAACAAAATAGTGTGAATAAGTAAGTATTTCAGGGGTGAGTTAGCAGGTTATTGGGGTAGTAAGTCCTGATTTTTTTGGAGGTTGCAGTGACCACTACGCCATTCAAAATAGGCAGGCTTTAGCATAAGCATTTAGGCCCCGTAGGATGATTTTAGCTAAAATGTGCCCCAAACACTCAAACCGGCTTGTATCTTGCAATGGAAAATATGGGAAACATGACTTAGACAGCAAATGATACACTGTATGCCATGTTTCCAAATTTTTATGCACAGTGGTTACAGCATGAAGTGAATGCATGTGAATATACACAGGTGCATTGCATTAAACAAGTCCAATGAGCGTGAAAAAAATGGCCGGCCTGCCTGCTTTCATCCATCATTTGTTCTAAATTTATAATTAATCAATGAGCTGAGGTGGAGTCTTAGCCAGTGGTACCATCAGGGGTGTGTAATGCACTTTAGGGTAGACAGCCAATCAGCTGCCAGATTCAATCTGTCAATCAAACACAGCAGCCAATCAAAGAGCTGGCCATTGATCAGCAGGCCCTTTATGACATCACAGACAGACCCACGGAACTCTCTGTGCTTGTCTGCTGGCTGGCTGTCTGTTGGGTGGGTGGGCGGCAGAGGGGGAGGATGTACGTCTCGTTTCTCCTGAAAATTGCGGTTTTTCTGCGTTTCCGGAAAAAGTCGCGGTCCGACGCGCAAAAGTGGGGTATCGTAGAAATCGCCTTTTAAAGACGCACCTTTCTGGCCCCACAAAAATGGACATTTCAAATTAGAAACAAGTCAAATGAACAAAATAGTGTGAATAAGTAAGTATTTCAGGGGTGAGTTAGCAGGTTATTGGGGTAGTAAGTCCTGATTTTTTTGGAGGTTGCAGTGACCACTACGCCATTCAAAATAGGCAGGCTTTAGCATAAGCAGTTAGGCCCCGTAGGATGATTTTAGCTAAAATGTGCCCCAAACACTCAAACCGGCTTGTATCTTGCAATGGAAAATATGGGAAACATGACTTAGACAGCAAATGATACACTGTATGCCATGTTTCCAAATTTTTATGCACAGTGGTTACAGCATGAAGTGAATGCATGTGAATATACACAGGTGCATTGCATTAAACAAGTCCAATGAGCGTGAAAAAAATGTCCGGCCTGCCTGCTTTCATCCATCATTTGTTCTAAATTTATAATTAATCAATGAGCTGAGGTGGAGTCTTAGCCAGTGGTACCATCATGGGTGTGTAATGCACTTTAGGGTAGACAGCCAATCAGCTGCCAGATTCAATCTGTCAATCAAACACAGCAGCCAATCAGAGAGCTGGCCATTGATCAGCAGGCCCTTTATGACATCACAGACAGACCCACGGAACTCTCTGTGCTTGTCTGCTGGCTGGCTGTCAGTTGGGTGGGTGGGCGGCAGAGGGGGAGGATGTACGTCTCGTTTCTCCTGAAAATTGCGGTTTTTCGGCGTTTCCGGAAAAAGTCACGGTCCGACGCGCAAAAGTGGGGTATCGTAGAAATCGCCTTTTATAGACGCACCTTTCTGGCCCCACAAAAATGGGCATTTCAAATTAGAAACAAGTCAAATGAACAAAATAGTGTGAATAAGTAAGTATTTCAGGGGTGAGTTAGCAGGTTATTGGGGTAGTAAGTCCTGATTTTTTTGGAGGTTGCAGTGACCACTACGCCATTCAAAATAGGCAGGCTTTAGCATAAGCAGTTAGGGCCCGTAGGATGATTTTAGCTAAAATGTGCCCCAAACACTCAAACCGGCTTGTATCTTGCAATGGAAAATATGGGAAACATGACTTAGACAGCAAATGATACACTGTATGCCATGTTTCTAAATTTTTATGCACAGTGGTTACAGCATGAAGCGAATGCATGTGAATATACAAAGGTGCATTGCATTAAACAAGTCCAATGAGCGTGAAAAAAATGTCCGGCCTGCCTGCTTTCATCCATCATTTGTTCTAAATTTATAATTAATCAATGAGCTGAGGTGGAGTCTTAGCCAGTGGTACCATCAGGGGTGTGTAATGCACTTTAGGGTAGACAGCCAATCAGCTGCCAGATTCAATCTTTCAATCAAACACAGCAGCCAATCAGAGAGCTGGCCATTGATCAGCAGGCCCTTTATGACATCACAGACAGACCCACGGAACTCTCTGTGCTTGTCTGCTGGCTGGCTGTCAGTTGGGTGGGTGGGCGGCAGAGGGGGAGGATGTACGTCTCGTTTCTCCTAAAAATTGCGGTTTTTCGGCGTTTCCGGAAAAAGTCGCGGTCCGACGCGCAAAAGTGGGGTATCGTAGAAATCGCCTTTTAAAGACGCACCTTTCTGGCCCCACAAAAATGGGCATTTCAAATTAGAAACAAGTCAAATGAACAAAATAGTGTGAATAAGTAAGTATTTCAGGGGTGAGTTAGCAGGTTATTGGGGTAGTAAGTCCTGATTTTTTTTGGAGGTTGCAGTGACCACTACGCCATTCAAAATAGGCAGGCTTTGGCATAAGCAGTTAGGCCCCGTAGGATGATTTTAGCTAAAATGTGCCCCAAACACTCAAACCGGCTTGTATCTTGCAATGGAAAATATGGGAAACATGACTTAGACAGCAAATGATACACTGTATGCCATGTTTCCAAATTTTTATGCACAGTGGTTACAGCATGAAGCGAATGCATGTGAATATACAAAGGTGCATTGCATTAAACAGGTCCAATGAGCGTGAAAAAAATGGCCGGCCTGCCTGCTTTCATCCATCATTTGTTCTAAATTTATAATTAATCAATGAGCTGAGGTGGAGTCTTAGCCAGTGGTACCATCAGGGGTGTGTAATGCACTTTAGGGTAGACAGCCAATCAGCTGCCAGATTCAATCTGTCAATCAAACACAGCAGCCAATCAGAGAGCTGGCCATTGATCAGCAGGCCCTTTATGACATCACAGACAGACCCACGGAACTCTCTGTGCTTGTCTGCTGGCTGGCTGTCAGTTGGGTGGGTGGGCGGCAGAGGGGGAGGATGTACGTCTCGTTTCTCCTGAAAATTGCGGTTTTTCAGCGTTTCCGGAAAAAGTCGCGGTCCGACGCGCAAAAGTGGGGTATCGTAGAAATCGCCTTTTAAAGACGCACCTTTCTGGTCCCACAAAAATGGGCATTTCAAATTAGAAACAAGTCAAATGAACAAAATAGTGTGAATAAGTAAGTATTTCAGGGGTGAGTTAGCAGGTTATTGGGGTAGTAAGTCCTGATTTTTTTGGAGGTTGCAGTGACCACTACGCCATTCAAAATAGGCAGGCTTTAGCATAAGCAGTTAGGCCCCGTAGGATGATTTTAGCTAAAATGTGCCCCAAACACTCAAACCGGCTTGTATCTTGCAATGGAAAATATGGGAAACATGACTTAGACAGCAAATGATACACTGTATGCCATGTTTCCAAATTTTTATGCACAGTGGTTACAGCATGAAGTGAATGCATGTGAATATACACAGGTGCATTGCATTAAACAAGTCCAATGAGCGTGAAAAAAATGGCCGGCCTGCCTGCTTTCATCCATCATTTGTTCTAAATTTATAATTAATCAATGAGCTGAGGTGGAGTCTTAGCCAGTGGTACCATCAGGGGTGTGTAATGCACTTTAGGGTAGACAGCCAATCAGCTGCCAGATTCAATCTGTCAATCAAACACAGCAGCCAATCAGAGAGCTGGCCATTGATCAGCAGGCCCTTTATGACATCACAGACAGACCCACGGAACTCTCTGTGCTTGTCTGCTGGCTGGCTGTCAGTTGGGTGGGTGGGCGGCAGAGGGGGAGGATGTACGTCTCGTTTCTCCTGAAAATTGCGTTTTTTCTGCGTTTCCGGAAAAAGTCGCGGTCCGACGCGCAAAAGTGGGGTATCGTAGAAATCGCCTTTTAAAGACGCACCTTTCTGGCCCCACAAAAATGGGCATTTCAAATTAGAAACAAGTCAAATGAACAAAATAGTGTGAATAAGTAAGTATTTCAGGGGTGAGTTAGCAGGTTATTGGGGTAGTAAGTCCTGATTTTTTTGGAGGTTGCAGTGACCACTACGCCATTCAAAATAGGCAGGCTTTAGCATAAGCAGTTAGGCCCCGTAGGATGATTTTAGCTAAAATGTGCCCCAAACACTCAAACCGGCTTGTATCTTGCAATGGAAAATATGGGAAACATGACTTAGACAGCAAATGATACACTGTATGCCATGTTTCCAAATTTTTATGCACAGTGGTTACAGCATGAAGTGAATGCATGTGAATATACACAGGTGCATTGCATTAAACAAGTCCAATGAGCGTGAAAAAAATGGCCGGCCTGCCTGCTTTCATCCATCATTTGTTCTAAATTTATAATTAATCAATGAGCTGAGGTGGAGTCTTAGCCAGTGGTACCATCAGGGGTGTGTAATGCACTTTAGGGTAGACAGCCAATCAGCTGCCAGATTCAATCTGTCAATCAAACACAGCAGCCAATCAGAGAGCTGGCCATTGATCAGCAGGCCCTTTATGACATCACAGACAGACCCACGGAACTCTCTGTGCTTGTCTGCTGGC
Organism: Crinia signifera; assembly: GCF_055691185.1. Lineage (NCBI taxonomy): Eukaryota > Metazoa > Chordata > Amphibia > Anura > Myobatrachidae > Crinia > Crinia signifera. The sequence goes on from NW_028142675.1 coordinate 18,679, forward strand.
TGGCTGTCAGTTGGGTGGGTGGGCGGCAGAGGGGGAGGATGTACGTCTCGTTTCTCCTGAAAATTGCGGTTTTTCGGCGTTTCCGGAAAAAGTCGCGGTCCGACGCGCAAAAGTGGGGTATCGTAGAAATCGCCTTTTAAAGACGCACCTTTCTGGCCCCACAAAAATGGGCATTTCAAATTAGAAACAAGTCAAATGAACAAAATAGTGTGAATAAGTAAATATTTCAGGGGTGAGTTAGCAGGTTATTGGGGTAGTAAGTCCTGATTTTTTTGGAGGTTGCAGTGACCACTACGCCATTCAAAATAGGCAGGCTTTAGCATAAGCAGTTAGGCCCCGTAGGATGATTTTAGCTAAAATGTTCCCCAAACACTCAAACCGGCTTGTATCTTGCAATGGAAAATATGGGAAACATGACTTAGACAGCAAATGATACACTGTATGCCATGTTTCCAAATTTTTATGCACAGTGGTTACAGCATGAAGCGAATGCATGTGAATATACAAAGGTGCATTGCATTAAACAAGTCCAATGAGCGTGAAAAAAATGGCCGGCCTGCCTGCTTTCATCCATCATTTGTTCTAAATTTATAATTAATCAATGAGCTGAGGTGGAGTCTTAGCCAGTGGTACCATCAGGGGTGTGTAATGCACTTTAGGGTAGACAGCCAATCAGCTGCCAGATTCAATCTGTCAATCAAACACAGCAGCCAATCAGAGAGCTGGCCATTGATCAGCAGGCCCTTTATGACATCACAGACAGACCCACGGAACTCTCTGTGCTTGTCTGCTGGCTGGCTGTCAGTTGGGTGGGTGGGCGGCAGAGGGGGAGGATGTACGTCTCGTTTCTCCTGAAAATTGCAGTTTTTCGGCGTTTCCGGAAAAAGTCGCGGTCCGACGCGCAAAAGTGGGGTATCGTAGAAATCGCCTTTTAAAGACGCACCTTTCTGGCCCCACAAAAATGGGCATTTCAAATTAGAAACAAGTCAAATGAACAAAATAGTGTGAATAAGTAAATATTTCAGGGGTGAGTTAGCAGGTTATTGGGGTAGTAAGTCCTGATTTTTTTGGAGGTTGCAGTGACCACTACGCCATTCAAAATAGGCAGGCTTTAGCATAAGCAGTTAGGCCCCGTAGGATGATTTTAGCTAAAATGTTCCCCAAACACTCAAACCGGCTTGTATCTTGCAATGGAAAATATGGGAAACATGACTTAGACAGCAAATGATACACTGTATGCCATGTTTCCAAATTTTTATGCACAGTGGTTACAGCATGAAGCGAATGCATGTGAATATACAAAGGTGCATTGCATTAAACAAGTCCAATGAGCGTGAAAAAAATGGCCGGCCTGCCTGCTTTCATCCATCATTTGTTCTAAATTTATAATTAATCAATGAGCTGAGGTGGAGTCTTAGCCAGTGGTACCACCAGGGGTGTGTAATGCACTTTAGGGTAGACAGCCAATCAGCTGCCAGATTCAATCTGTCAATCAAACACAGCAGCCAATCAGAGAGCTGGCCATTGATCAGCAGGCCCTTTATGACATCACAGACAGACCCACGGAACTCTCTGTGCTTGTCTGCTGGCTGGCTGTCAGTTGGGTGGGTGGGCGGCAGAGGGGGAGGATGTACGTCTCGTTTCTCCTGAAAATTGCAGTTTTTCGGCGTTTCCGGAAAAAGTCGCGGTCCGACGCGCAAAAGTGGGGTATCGTAGAAATCGCCTTTTAAAGACGCACCTTTCTGGCCCCACAAAAATGGGCATTTCAAATTAGAAACAAGTCAAATGAACAAAATAGTGTGAATAAGTAAGTATTTCAGGGGTGAGTTAGCAGGTTATTGGGGTAGTAAGTCCTGATTTTTTTGGAGGTTGCATTGACCACTACGCCATTCAAAATAGGCAGGCTTTGGCATAAGCAGTTAGGCCCCGTAGGATGATTTTAGCTAAAATGTGCCCCAAACACTCAAACCGGCTTGTATCTTGCAATGGAAAATATGGGAAACATGACTTAGACAGCAAATGATACTCTGTATGCCATGTTTCCAAATTTTTATGCACAGTGGTTACAGCATGAAGCGAATGCATGTGAATATACAAAGGTGCATTGCATTAAACAAGTCCAATGAGCGTGAAAAAAATGGCCGGCCTGCCTGCTTTCATCCATCATTTGTTCTAAATTTATAATTAATCAATGAGCTGAGGTGGAGTCTTAGCCAGTGGTACCATCAGGGGTGTGTAATGCACTTTAGGGTAGACAGCCAATCAGCTGCCAGATTCAATCTGTCAATCAAACACAGCAGCCAATCAGAGAGCTGGCCATTGATCAGCAGGCCCTTTATGACATCACAGACAGACCCACGGAACTCTCTGTGCTTGTCTGCTGGCTGGCTGTCAGTTGGGTGGGTGGGCGGCAGAGGGGGAGGATGTACGTCTCGTTTCTCCTGAAAATTGCGTGTTTTCTGCGTTTCCGGAAAAAGTCGCGGTCCGACGCGCAAAAGTGGGGTATCGTAGAAATCGCCTTTTAAAGACGCACCTTTCTGGCCCCACAAAAATGGGCATTTCAAATTAGAAACAAGTCAAATGAACAAAATAGTGTGAATAAGTAAGTATTTCAGGGGTGAGTTAGCAGGTTATTGGGGTAGTAAGTCCTGATTTTTTTGGAGGTTGCAGTGACCACTACGCCATTCAAAATAGGCAGGCTTTAGCATAAGCAGTTAGGCCCCGTAGGATGATTTTAGCTAAAATGTGCCCCAAACACTCAAACCGGCTTGTATCTTGCAATGGAAAATATGGGAAACATGACTTAGACAGCAAATGATACACTGTATGCCATGTTTCCAAATTTTTATGCACAGTGGTTACAGCATGAAGTGAATGCATGTGAATATACACAGGTGCATTGCATTAAACAAGTCCAATGAGCGTGAAAAAAATGGCCGGCCTGCCTGCTTTCATCCATCATTTGTTCTAAATTTATAATTAATCAATGAGCTGAGGTGGAGTCTTAGCCAGTGGTACCATCAGGGGTGTGTAATGCACTTTAGGGTAGACAGCCAATCAGCTGCCAGATTCAATCTGTCAATCAAACACAGCAGCCAATCAGAGAGCTGGCCATTGATCAGCAGGCCCTTTATGACATCACAGACAGACCCACGGAACTCTCTGTGCTTGTCTGCTGGCTGGCTGTCAGTTGGGTGGGTGGGCGGCAGAGGGGGAGGATGTACGTCTCGTTTCTCCTGAAAATTGCGGTTTTTTGGCGTTTCCGGAAAAAGTCGCGGTCCGACGCGCAAAAGTGGGGTATCGTAGAAATCGCCTTTTAAAGACGCACCTTTCTGGCCCCACAAAAATGGGCATTTCAAATTAGAAACAAGTCAAATGAACAAAATAGTGTGGATAAGTAAATATTTCAGGGGTGAGTTAGCAGGTTATTGGGGTAGTAAGTCCTGATTTTTTTGGAGGTTGCAGTGACCACTACGCCATTCAAAATAGGCAGGCTTTAGCATAAGCAGTTAGGCCCCGTAGGATGATTTTAGCTAAAATGTTCCCCAAACACTCAAACCGGCTTGTATCTTGCAATGGAAAATATGGGAAACATGACTTAGACAGCAAATGATACACTGTATGCCATGTTTCCAAATTTTTATGCACAGTGGTTACAGCATGAAGCGAATGCATGTGAATATACAAAGGTGCATTGCATTAAACAAGTCCAATGAGCGTGAAAAAAATGGCCGGCCTGCCTGCTTTCATCCATCATTTGTTCTAAATTTATAATTAATCAATGAGCTGAGGTGGAGTCTTAGCCAGTGGTACCATCAGGGGTGTGTAATGCACTTTAGGGTAGACAGCCAATCAGCTGCCAGATTCAATCTGTCAATCAAACACAGCAGCCAATCAGAGAGCTGGCCATTGATCAGCAGGCCCTTTATGACATCACAGACAGACCCACGGAACTCTCTGTGCTTGTCTGCTGGCTGGCTGTCAGTTGGGTGGGTGGGCGGCAGAGGGGGAGGATGTACGTCTCGTTTCTCCTGAAAATTGCGGTTTTTCGGCGTTTCCGGAAAAAGTCGCGGTCCGACGCGCAAAAGTGGGGTATCGTAGAAATCGCCTTTTAAAGACGCACCTTTCTGGCCCCACAAAAATGGGCATTTCAAATTAGAAACAAGTCAAATGAACAAAATAGTGTGAATAAGTAAGTATTTCAGGGGTGAGTTAGCAGGTTATTGGGGTAGTAAGTCCTGATTTTTTTGGAGGTTGCATTGACCACTACGCCATTCAAAATAGGCAGGCTTTGGCATAAGCAGTTAGGCCCCGTAGGATGATTTTAGCTAAAATGTGCCCCAAACACTCAAACCGGCTTGTATCTTGCAATGGAAAATATGGGAAACATGACTTAGACAGCAAATGATACACTGTATGCCATGTTTCCAAATTTTTATGCACAGTGGTTACAGCATGAAGCGAATGCATGTGAATATACAAAGGTGCATTGCATTAAACAAGTCCAATGAGCGTGAAAAAAATGGCCGGCCTGCCTGCTTTCATCCATCATTTGTTCTAAATTTATAATTAATCAATGAGCTGAGGTGGAGTCTTAGCCAGTGGTACCATCAGGGGTGTGTAATGCACTTTAGGGTAGACAGCCAATCAGCTGCCAGAATCAATCTGTCAATCAAACACAGCAGCCAATCAGAGAGCTGGCCATTGATCAGCAGGCCCTTTATGACATCACAGACAGACCCACGGAACTCTCTGTGCTTGTCTGCTGGCTGGCTGTCAGTTGGGTGGGTGGGCGGCAGAGGGGGAGGATGTACGTCTCGTTTCTCCTGAAAATTGCGGTTTTTCAGCGTTTCCGGAAAAAGTCGCGGTCCGACGCGCAAAAGTGGGGTATCGTAGAAATCGCCTTTTAAAGACGCACCTTTCTGGCCCCACAAAAATGGGCATTTCAAATTAGAAACAAGTCAAATGAACAAAATAGTGTGAATAAGTAAGTATTTCAGGGGTGAGTTAGCAGGTTATTGGGGTAGTAAGTCCTGATTTTTTTGGAGGTTGCAGTGACCACTACGCCATTCAAAATAGGCAGGCTTTAGCATAAGCATTTAGGCCCCGTAGGATGATTTTAGCTAAAATGTGCCCCAAACACTCAAACCGGCTTGTATCTTGCAATGGAAAATATGGGAAACATGACTTAGACAGCAAATGATACACTGTATGCCATGTTTCCAAATTTTTATGCACAGTGGTTACAGCATGAAGCGAATGCATGTGAATATACAAAGGTGCATTGCATTAAACAAGTCCAATGAGCGTGAAAAAAATGGCCGGCCTGCCTGCTTTCATCCATCATTTGTTCTAAATTTATAATTAATCAATGAGCTGAGGTGGAGTCTTAGCCAGTGGTACCATCAGGGGTGTGTAATGCACTTTAGGGTAGACAGCCAATCAGCTGCCAGATTCAATCTGTCAATCAAACACAGCAGCCAATCAGGTTTAGCACTAATAAAAAGTTACATAGAGATGTGAAAAGATCTTATTTCATTCCTTTATGGGGGAATCCGTCCTTTGAACCATCTGTAGGCAACCCGTGGTTTAACATTTGGAGGCGAAAGGGCTTAGACATGTCATACAAAGTCTTTGATCCGGGTGGATCTGTCATTTCGTTTCAAACATTGATGGAAAAATATGCAATCCCCAATAATAACAGATTTATGTATTTTCAAGTTCGTCATTTTGTGCAAAACCATGGGATGCTAGGTCCCTTACCTGTGACAACTCCAATTCTTTCACAAATTAACACGATAGACGCTCTGTTAATTTATCTGATTTCACACTCATATAAATTAAAATATTTATATAGACTTTTGATCATACACAACTACTCGAAAAACCCTCAATGGGAGACGTTGCTTGATAAATGGAAAGATGATATTCCTTCATAAAAAAATCTAGGGGATATTACGCAGTTGTGTAATATAACTAAGAAAGCTCTAACTTCAATGTATTATCAAGAAGTGTATTTTAGAACTGTTCACAGAGCCTATATCACCTCACATCGGAGAAAGTATATGGTTCCGGAAGAACTAGGACACTGTATGAAATGTGGAGTTGCTAAGGGGGACTATGCACATTCTATGTGGGATTGCTACAAGCTTAAAAGGTTTTGGTGTAAGGTGTTGCAGTATATTTCGATTATGTTTAAAATTACGTTTGTACATGATCCGGCGGCGCTTATGGGTTTAAATTTTAATTCCTGGCCTATGGATAAGGTCAAGAAAAGTTCTATTCCGCTCCTCATAACTATACTTACCGTGGCAAGAAAATGTATACTTTTGCATTGGACAAAGAAGTCAGCTCCACAGTTACTGAGTTTGAAACAAAAATTGCTACGAATGGTATATTATGAATGGAAGTATGCCAGGCTAGATCCCCGAAATGGTATTAGAACGTTTTATACTAAATGGCAGTTACTTATCGATACATTAGATGAAGACACTAAACAACACTTTAAAGATATGCCAGTATCATCTAACGAATACATATCCTAAGAAGTGTCGCCTAACTGAAATATTGAAATATATTACAATTTAACTTAGTTTCCTCTAACTCTCTTTCCCTTTTCTTTCTGGTTTAAAAATGTCCTAAATATGATAGATGCCCCTGGATACTGATATAATCAGGTGAAATACTAAAAACAATATAAACCTCGGTCATCCCCTCCCCCCCCCCCCCCCTCCTTTTCTTTCTATCCCTTGTTACCCAGTGCGTCTATGTCATTGTTACTGTCGGGTTTATATTTTGTTGACCTATAGCATGCATATCAGCACTAGTAGTCTTTGTTTAAAGGAGTAGCATATTGACCTATAAACATTTAAATTACAGGACATATAATCTGCTTTGAACTAGATATCTTTATTATTAAGGTTAAAAAATGTTTTAACAGTCTTAGCATTGTTAATGTTACTACAGACAAGTGACAGGAAACACATCATTTTTGCAGTTCTTTTATTGACATGATTAAAATGTCCTCTTCTTTATTACATATTTCACTTTAGATCTACATTGTTTAGACATCTTTATTAAAATGACCAGAAGCATGATGAATATGTTACTCCTTCTATAACTGTAAAATTGTACACTATGGCTGATAAATATTGTGTACAGCCATGTCCTTTTTTTATGTGACTGTATGTTTCTTTTGAAAAAATTTAATAAAAAGCATTTAAAAAAAAAACAAAAAACACAGCAGCCAATCAGAGAGCTGGCCATTGATCAGCAGGCCCTTTATGACATCACAGACAGACCCACGGAACTCTCTGTGCTTGTCTGCTGGCTGGCTGTCAGTTGGGTGGGTGGGCGGCAGAGGGGGAGGATGTACGTCTCGTTTCTCCTGAAAATTGCGGTTTTTCAGCGTTTCCGGAAAAAGTCGCGGTCCGACGCGCAAAAGTGGGGTATCGTAGAAATCGCCTTTTAAAGACGCACCTTTCTGGCCCCACAAAAATGGGCATTTCAAAATAGAAACAAGTCAAATGAACAAAATAGTGTGAATAAGTAAGTATTTCAGGGGTGAGTTAGCAGGTTATTGGGGTAGTAAGTCCTGATTTTTTTGGAGGTTGCAGTGACCACTACGCCATTCAAAATAGGCAGGCTTTAGCATAAGCATTTAGGCCCCGTAGGATGATTTTAGCTAAAATGTGCCCCAAACACTCAAACCGGCTTGTATCTTGCAATGGAAAATATGGGAAACATGACTTAGACAGCAAATGATACACTGTATGCCATGTTTCCAAATTTTTATGCACAGTGGTTACAGCATGAAGTGAATGCATGTGAATATACACAGGTGCATTGCATTAAACAAGTCCAATGAGCGTGAAAAAAATGGCCGGCCTGCCTGCTTTCATCCATCATTTGTTCTAAATTTATAATTAATCAATGAGCTGAGGTGGAGTCTTAGCCAGTGGTACCATCAGGGGTGTGTAATGCACTTTAGGGTAGACAGCCAATCAGCTGCCAGATTCAATCTGTCAATCAAACACAGCAGCCAATCAGAGAGCTGGCCATTGATCAGCAGGCCCTTTATGACATCACAGACAGACCCACGGAACTCTCTGTGCTTGTCTGCTGGCTGGCTGTCAGTTGGGTGGGTGGACGGCAGAGGGGGTGGATGTACGTCTCGTTTCTCCTGAAAATTGCGGTTTTTCGGCGTTTCCGGAAAAAGTCGCGGTCCGACGCGCAAAAGTGGGGTATCGTAGAAATCGCCTTTTAAAGACGCACCTTTCTGGCCCCACAAAAATGGGCATTTCAAATTAGAAACAAGTCAAATGAACAAAATAGTGTGAATAAGTAAGTATTTCAGGGGTGAGTTAGCAGGTTATTGGGGTAGTAAGTCCTGATTTTTTTGGAGGTTGCAGTGACCACTACGCCATTCAAAATAGGCAGGCTTTAGCATAAGCAGTTAGGCCCCGTAGGATGATTTTAGCTAAAATGTGCCCCAAACACTCAAACCGGCTTGTATCTTGCAATGGAAAATATGGGAAACATGACTTAGACAGCAAATGATACACTGTATGCCATGTTTCCAAATTTTTATGCACAGTGGTTACAGCATGAAGCGAATGCATGTGAATATACAAAGGTGCATTGCATTAAACAAGTCCAATGAGCGTGAAAAAAATGGCCGGCCTGCCTGCTTTCATCCATCATTTGTTCTAAATTTATAATTAATCAATGAGCTGAGGTGGAGTCTTAGCCAGTGGTACCATCAAGGGTGTGTAATGCACTTTAGGGTAGACAGCCAATCAGCTGCCAGATTCAATCTGTCAATCAAACACAGCAGCCAATCAGAGAGCTGGCCATTGATCAGCAGGCCCTTTATGACATCACAGACAGACCCACGGAACTCTCTGTGCTTGTCTGCTGGCTGGCTGTCAGTTGGGTGGGTGGGCGGCAGAGGGGGAGGATGTACGTCTCGTTTCTCCTGAAAATTGCGGTTTTTCGGCGTTTCCGGAAAAAGTCGCGGTCCGACGAGCAAAAGTGGGGAATCGTAGAAATCGCCTTTTAAAGACGCACCTTTCTGGCCACACAAAAATGGGCATTTCAAATTAGAAACAAGTCAAATGAACAAAATAGTGTGAATAAGTAAGTATTTCAGGGGTGAGTTAGCAGGTTATTGGGGTAGTAAGTCCTGATTTTTTTGGAGGTTGCAGTGACCACTACGCCATTCAAAATAGGCAGGCTTTAGCATAAGCAGTTAGGCCCCGTAGGATGATTTTAGCTAAAATGTGCCCCAAACACTCAAACCGGCTTGTATCTTGCAATGGAAAATATGGGAAACATGACTTAGACAGCAAATGATACACTGTATGCCATGTTTCCAAATTTTTATGCACAGTGGTTACAGCATGAAGTGAATGCATGTGAATATACACAGGTGCATTGCATTAAACAAGTCCAATGAGCGTGAAAAAAATGGCCGGCCTGCCTGCTTTCATCCATCATTTGTTCTAAATTTATAATTAATCAATGAGCTGAGGTGGAGTCTTAGCCAGTGGTACCATCAGGGGTGTGTAATGCACTTTAGGGTAGACAGCCAATCAGCTGCCAGATTCAATCTGTCAATCAAACACAGCAGCCAATCAGAGAGCTGGCCATTGATCAGCAGGCCCTTTATGACATCACAGACAGACCCACGGAACTCTCTGTGCTTGTCTGCTGGCTGGCTGTCAGTTGGGTGGGTGGGCGGCAGAGGGGGTGGATGTACGTCTCGTTTCTCCTGAAAATTGCGGTTTTTCGGCGTTTCCGGAAAAAGTCGCGGTCCGACGCGCAAAAGTGGGGTATCGTAGAAATCGCCTTTTAAAGACGCACCTTTCTGGCCCCACAAAAATGGGCATTTCAAATTAGAAACAAGTCAAATGAACAAAATAGTGTGAATAAGTAAGTATTTCAGGGGTGAGTTAGCAGGTTATTGGGGTAGTAAGTCCTGATTTTTTTGGAGGTTGCAGTGACCACTACGCCATTCAAAATAGGCAGGCTTTAGCATAAGCAGTTAGGCCCCGTAGGATGATTTTAGCTAAAATGTGCCCCAAACACTCAAACCGGCTTGTATCTTGCAATGGAAAATATGGGAAACATGACTTAGACAGCAAATGATACACTGTATGCCATGTTTCCAAATTTTTATGCACAGTGGTTACAGCATGAAGTGAATGCATTTGAATATACACAGGTGCATTGCATTAAACAAGTCCAATGAGCGTGAAAAAAATGGCCGGCCTGCCTGCTTTCATCCATCATTTGTTCTAAATTTATAATTAATCAATGAGCTGAGGTGGAGTCTTAGCCAGTGGTACCATCAGGGGTGTGTAATGCACTTTAGGGTAGACAGCCAATCAGCTGCCAGATTCAATCTGTCAATCAAACACAGCAGCCAATCAGAGAGCTGGCCATTGATCAGCAGGCCCTTTATGACATCACAGACAGACCCACGGAACTCTCTGTGCTTGTCTGCTGGCTGGCTGTCAGTTGGGTGGGTGGGCGGCAGAGGGGGAGGATGTACGTCTCGTTTCTCCTGAAAATTGCGGTTTTTCGGCGTTTCCGGAAAAAGTCGCGGTCCGACGCGCAAAAGTGGGGTATCGTAGAAATCGCCTTTTAAAGACGCACCTTTCTGGCCCCACAAAAATGGGCATTTCAAATTAGAAACAAGTCAAATGAACAAAATAGTGTGAATAAGTAAGTATTTCAGGGGTGAGTTAGCAGGTTATTGGGGTAGTAAGTCCTGATTTTTTTGGAGGTTGCAGTGACCACTACGCCATTCAAAATAGGCAGGCTTTAGCATAAGCAGTTAGGCCCCGTAGGATGATTTTAGCTAAAATGTGCCCCAAACACTCAAACCGGCTTGTATCTTGCAATGGAAAATATGGGAAACATGACTTAGACAGCAAATGATACACTGTATGCCATGTTTCCAAATGTTTATGCACAGTGGTTACAGCATGAAGCGAATGCATGTGAATATACAAAGGTGCATTGCATTAAACAAGTCCAATGAGCGTGAAAAAAATGGCCGGCCTGCCTGCTTTCATCCATCATTTGTTCTAAATTTATAATTAATCAATGAGCTGAGGTGGAGTCTTAGCCAGTGGTACCATCAGGGGTGTGTAATGCACTTTAGGGTAGACAGCCAATCAGCTGCCAGATTCAATCTGTCAATCAAACACAGCAGCCAATCAGAGAGCTGGCCATTGATCAGCAGGCCCTTTATGACATCACAGACAGACCCACGGAACTCTCTGTGCTTGTCTGCTGGCTGGCTGTCAGTTGGGTGGGTGGGCGGCAGAGGGGGAGGATGTACGTCTCGTTTCTCCTGAAAATTGCGGTTTTTCAGCGTTTCCGGAAAAAGTCGCGGTCCGACGCGCAAAAGTGGGGTATCGTAGAAATCGCCTTTTAAAGACGCACCTTTCTGGCCCCACAAAAATGGGCATTTCAAATTAGAAACAAGTCAAATGAACAAAATAGTGTGAATAAGTAAGTATTTCAGGGGTGAGTTAGCAGGTTATTGGGGTAGTAAGTCCTGATTTTTTTGGAGGTTGCATTGACCACTACGCCATTCAAAATAGGCAGGCTTTGGCATAAGCAGTTAGGCCCCGTAGGATGATTTTAGCTAAAATGTGCCCCAAACACTCAAACCGGCTTGTATCTTGCAATGGAAAATATGGGAAACATGACTTAGACAGCAAATGATACACTGTATGCCATGTTTCCAAATTTTTATGCACAGTGGTTACAGCATGAAGCGAATGCATGTGAATATACAAAGGTGCATTGCATTAAACAAGTCCAATGAGCGTGAAAAAAATGGCCGGCCTGCCTGCTTTCATCCATCATTTGTTCTAAATTTATAATTAATCAATGAGCTGAGGTGGAGTCTTAGCCAGTGGTACCATCAGGGGTGTGTAATGCACTTTAGGGTAGACAGCCAATCAGCTGCCAGATTCAATCTGTCAATCAAACACAGCAGCCAATCAGAGAGCTGGCTATTGATCAGCAGGCCCTTTATGACATCACAGACAGACCCACGGAACTCTCTGTGCTTGTCTGCTGGCTGGCTGTCAGTTGGGTGGGTGGGCGGCAGAGGGGGAGGATGTACGTCTCGTTTCTCCTGAAAATTGCGGTTTTTCAGCGTTTCCGGAAAAAGTCGCGGTCCGACGCGCAAAAGTGGGGTATCGTAGAAATCGCCTTTTAAAGACGCACCTTTCTGGCCCCACAAAAATGGGCATTTCAAATTAGAAACAAGTCAAATGAACAAAATAGTGTGAATAAGTAAGTATTTCAGGGGTGAGTTAGCAGGTTATTGGGGTAGTAAGTCCTGATTTTTTTGGAGGTTGCAGTGACCACTACGCCATTCAAAATAGGCAGGCTTTAGCATAAGCAGTTAGGCCCCGTAGGATGATTTTAGCTAAAATGTGCCCCAAACACTCAAACCGGCTTGTATCTTGCAATGGAAAATATGGGAAACATGACTTAGACAGCAAATGATACACTGTATGCCATGTTTCCAAATTTTTATGCACAGTGGTTACAGCATGAAGTGAATGCATTTGAATATACACAGGTGCATTGCATTAAACAAGTCCAATGAGCGTGAAAAAAATGGCCGGCCTGCCTGCTTTCATCCATCATTTGTTCTAAATTTATAATTAATCAATGAGCTGAGGTGGAGTCTTAGCCAGTGGTACCATCAGGGGTGTGTAATGCACTTTAGGGTAGACAGCCAATCAGCTGCCAGATTCAATCTGTCAATCAAACACAGCAGCCAATCAGAGAGCTGGCCATTGATCAGCAGGCCCTTTATGACATCACAGACAGACCCACGGAACTCTCTGTGCTTGTCTGCTGGCTGGCTGTCAGTTGGGTGGGTGGGCGGCAGAGGGGGAGGATGTACGTCTCGTTTCTCCTGAAAATTGCGGTTTTTCGGCGTTTCCGGAAAAAGTCGCGGTCCGACGCGCAAAAGTGGGGTATCGTAGAAATCGCCTTTTAAAGACGCACCTTTCTGGCCCCACAAAAATGGGCATTTCAAATTAGAAACAAGTCAAATGAACAAAATAGTGTGAATAAGTAAGTATTTCAGGGGTGAGTTAGCAGGTTATTGGGGTAGTAAGTCCTGATTTTTTTGGAGGTTGCAGTGACCACTACGCCATTCAAAATAGGCAGGCTTTAGCATAAGCAGTTAGGCCCCGTAGGATGATTTTAGCTAAAATGTGCCCCAAACACTCAAACCGGCTTGTATCTTGCAATGGAAAATATGGGAAACATGACTTAGACAGCAAATGATACACTGTATGCCATGTTTCCAAATTTTTATGCACAGTGGTTACAGCATGAAGTGAATGCATGTGAATATACACAGGTGCATTGCATTAAACAAGTCCAATGAGCGTGAAAAAAATGGCCGGCCTGCCTGCTTTCATCCATCATTTGTTCTAAATTTATAATTAATCAATGAGCTGAGGTGGAGTCTTAGCCAGTGGTACCATCAGGGGTGTGTAATGCACTTTAGGGTAGACAGCCAATCAGCTGCCAGATTCAATCTGTCAATCAAACACAGCAGCCAATCAGAGAGCTGGCCATTGATCAGCAGGCCCTTTATGACATCACAGACAGACCCACGGAACTCTCTGTGCTTGTCTGCTGGCTGGCTGTCAGTTGGGTGGGTGGACGGCAGAGGGGGTGGATGTACGTCTCGTTTCTCCTGAAAATTGCGGTTTTTCGGCGTTTCCGGAAAAAGTCGCGGTCCGACGCGCAAAAGTGGGGTATCGTAGAAATCGCCTTTTAAAGACGCACCTTTCTGGCCCCACAAAAATGGGCATTTCAAATTAGAAACAAGTCAAATGAACAAAATAGTGTGAATAAGTAAGTATTTCAGGGGTGAGTTAGCAGGTTATTGGGGTAGTAAGTCCTGATTTTTTTGGAGGTTGCAGTGACCACTACGCCATTCAAAATAGGCAGGCTTTAGCATAAGCAGTTAGGCCCCGTAGGATGATTTTAGCTAAAATGTGCCCCAAACACTCAAACCGGCTTGTATCTTGCAATGGAAAATATGGGAAACATGACTTAGACAGCAAATGATACACTGTATGCCATGTTTCCAAATTTTTATGCACAGTGGTTACAGCATGAAGCGAATGCATGTGAATATACAAAGGTGCATTGCATTAAACAAGTCCAATGAGCGTGAAAAAAATGGCCGGCCTGCCTGCTTTCATCCATCATTTGTTCTAAATTTATAATTAATCAATGAGCTGAGGTGGAGTCTTAGCCAGTGGTACCATCAGGGGTGTGTAATGCACTTTAGGGTAGACAGCCAATCAGCTGCCAGATTCAATCTGTCAATCAAACACAGCAGCCAATCAGAGAGCTGGCCATTGATCAGCAGGCCCTTTATGACATCACAGACAGACCCACGGAACTCTCTGTGCTTGTCTGCTGGCTGGCTGTCAGTTGGGTGGGTGGGCGGCAGAGGGGGAGGATGTACGTCTCGTTTCTCCTGAAAATTGCGGTTTTTCAGCGTTTCCGGAAAAAGTCGCGGTCCGACGCGCAAAAGTGGGGTATCGTAGAAATCGCCTTTTAAAGACGCACCTTTCTGGCCCCACAAAAATGGGCATTTCAAATTAGAAACAAGTCAAATGAACAAAATAGTGTGAATAAGTAAGTATTTCAGGGGTGAGTTAGCAGGTTATTGGGGTAGTAAGTCCTGATTTTTTTGGAGGTTGCAGTGACCACTACGCCATTCAAAATAGGCAGGCTTTAGCATAAGCATTTAGGCCCCGTAGGATGATTTTAGCTAAAATGTGCCCCAAACACTCAAACCGGCTTGTATCTTGCAATGGAAAATATGGGAAACATGACTTAGACAGCAAATGATACACTGTATGCCATGTTTCCAAATTTTTATGCACAGTGGTTACAGCATGAAGTGAATGCATGTGAATATACACAGGTGCATTGCATTAAACAAGTCCAATGAGCGTGAAAAAAATGGCCGGCCTGCCTGCTTTCATCCATCATTTGTTCTAAATTTATAATTAATCAATGAGCTGAGGTGGAGTCTTAGCCAGTGGTACCATCAGGGGTGTGTAATGCACTTTAGGGTAGACAGCCAATCAGCTGCCAGATTCAATCTGTCAATCAAACACAGCAGCCAATCAGAGAGCTGGCCATTGATCAGCAGGCCCTTTATGACATCACAGACAGACCCACGGAACTCTCTGTGCTTGTCTGCTGGCTGGCTGTCTGTTGGGTGGGTGGGCGGCAGAGGGGGAGGATGTACATCTCGTTTCTCCTGAAAATTGCGGTTTTTCGGCGTTTCCGGAAAAAGTCGCGGTCCGACGCGCAAAAGTGGGGTATCGTAGAAATCGCCTTTTAAAGACGCACCTTTCTGGCCCCACAAAAATGGACATTTCAAATTAGAAACAAGTCAAATGAACAAAATAGTGTGAATAAGTAAGTATTTCAGGGGTGAGTTAGCAGGTTATTGGGGTAGTAAGTCCTGATTTTTTTGGAGGTTGCAGTGACCACTACGCCATTCAAAATAGGCAGGCTTTAGCATAAGCAGTTAGGCCCCGTAGGATGATTTTAGCTAAAATGTGCCCCAAACACTCAAACCGGCTTGTATCTTGCAATGGAAAATATGGGAAACATGACTTAGACAGCAAATGATACACTGTATGCCATGTTTCCAAATTTTTATGCACAGTGGTTACAGCATGAAGTGAATGCATGTGAATATACACAGGTGCATTGCATTAAACAAGTCCAATGAGCGTGAAAAAAATGGCCGGCCTGCCTGCTTTCATCCATCATTTGTTCTAAATTTATAATTAATCAATGAGCTGAGGTGGAGTCTTAGCCAGTGGTACCATCAGGGGTGTGTAATGCACTTTAGGGTAGACAGCCAATCAGCTGCCAGATTCAATCTGTCAATCAAACACAGCAGCCAATCAGAGAGCTGGCCATTGATCAGCAGGCCCTTTATGACATCACAGACAGACCCACGGAACTCTCTGTGCTTGTCTGCTGGCTGGCTGTCAGTTGGGTGGGTGGGCGGCAGAGGGGGAGGATGTACGTCTCGTTTCTCCTGAAAATTGCGTTTTTTCGGCGTTTCCGGAAAAAGTCACGGTCCGACGCGCAAAAGTGGGGTATCGTAGAAATCGCCTTTTATAGACGCACCTTTCTGGCCCCACAAAAATGGGCATTTCAAATTAGAAACAAGTCAAATGAACAAAATAGTGTGAATAAGTAAGTATTTCAGGGGTGAGTTAGCAGGTTATTGGGGTAGTAAGTCCTGATTTTTTTGGAGGTTGCAGTGACCACTACGCCATTCAAAATAGGCAGGCTTTAGCATAAGCAGTTAGGACCCGTAGGATGATTTTAGCTAAAATGTGCCCCAAACACTCAAACCGGCTTGTATCTTGCAATGGAAAATATGGGAAACATGACTTAGACAGCAAATGATACACTGTATGCCATGTTTCCAAATTTTTATGCACAGTGGTTACAGCATGAAGCGAATGCATGTGAATATACAAAGGTGCATTGCATTAAACAAGTCCAATGAGCGTGAAAAAAATGTCCGGCCTGCCTGCTTTCATCCATCATTTGTTCTAAATTTATAATTAATCAATGAGCTGAGGTGGAGTCTTAGCCAGTGGTACCATCAGGGGTGTGTAATGCACTTTAGGGTAGACAGCCAATCAGCTGCCAGATTCAATCTGTCAATCAAACACAGCAGCCAATCAGAGAGCTGGCCATTGATCAGCAGGCCCTTTATGACATCACAGACAGACCCACGGAACTCTCTGTGCTTGTCTGCTGGCTGGCTGTCAGTTGGGTGGGTGGGCGGCAGAGGGGGAGGATGTACGTCTCGTTTCTCCTGAAAATTGCGGTTTTCCGGCGTTTCCGGAAAAAGTCGCGGTCCGACGCGCAAAAGTGGGGTATCGTAGAAATCGCCTTTTAAAGACGCACCTTTCTGGCCCCACAAAAATGGGCATTTCAAATTAGAAACAAGTCAAATGAACAAAATAGTGTGAATAAGTAAGTATTTCAGGGGTGAGTTAGCAGGTTATTGGGGTAGTAAGTCCTGATTTTTTTGGAGGTTGCAGTGACCACTACGCCATTCAAAATAGGCAGGCTTTGGCATAAGCAGTTAGGCCCCGTAGGATGATTTTAGCTAAAATGTGCCCCAAACACTCAAACCGGCTTGTATCTTGCAATGGAAAATATGGGAAACATGACTTAGACAGCAAATGATACACTGTATGCCATGTTTCCAAATTTGTATGCACAGTGGTTACAGCATGAAGCGAATGCATGTGAATATACAAAGGTGCATTGCATTAAACAAGTCCAATGAGCGTGAAAAAAATGGCCGGCCTGCCTGCTTTCATCCATCATTTGTTCTAAATTTATAATTAATCAATGAGCTGAGGTGGAGTCTTAGCCAGTGGTACCATCATGGGTGTGTAATGCACTTTAGGGTAGACAGCCAATCAGCTGCCAGATTCAATCTGTCAATCAAACACAGCAGCCAATCAGAGAGCTGGCCATTGATCAGCAGGCCCTTTATGACATCACAGACAGACCCACGGAACTCTCTGTGCTTGTCTGCTGGCTGGCTGTCAGTTGGGTGGGTGGGCGGCAGAGGGGGAGGATGTACGTCTCGTTTCTCCTGAAAATTGCGGTTTTTCGGCGTTTCCGGAATAAGTCGCGGTCCGACGCGCAAAAGTGGGGTATCGTAGAAATCGCCTTTTAAAGACGCACCTTTCTGGCCCCACAAAAATGGGCATTTCAAATTAGAAACAAGTCAAATGAACAAAATAGTGTGAATAAGTAAGTATTTCAGGGGTGAGTTAGCAGGTTATTGGGGTAGTAAGTCCTGATTTTTTTGGAGGTTGCAGTGACCACTACGCCATTCAAAATAGGCAGGCTTTGGCATAAGCAGTTAGGCCCCGTAGGATGATTTTAGCTAAAATGTGCCCCAAACACTCAAACCGGCTTGTATCTTGCAATGGAAAATATGGGAAACATGACTTAGACAGCAAATGATACACTGTATGCCATGTTTCCAAATTTTTATGCACAGTGGTTACAGCATGAAGCGAATGCATGTGAATATACAAAGGTGCATTGCATTAAACAAGTCCAATGAGCGTGAAAAAAATGGCCGGCCTGCCTGCTTTCATCCATCATTTGTTCTAAATTTATAATTAATCAATGAGCTGAGGTGGAGTCTTAGCCAGTGGTACCATCAGGGGTGTGTAATGCACTTTAGGGTAGACAGCCAATCAGCTGCCAGATTCAATCTGTCAATCAAACACAGCAGCCAATCAGAGAGCTGGCCATTGATCAGCAGGCCCTTTATGACATCACAGACAGACCCACGGAACTCTCTGTGCTTGTCTGCTGGCTGGCTGTCAGTTGGGTGGGTGGGCGGCAGAGGGGGAGGATGTACGTCTCGTTTCTCCTGAAAATTGCGGTTTTTCTGCGTTTCCGGAAAAAGTCACGGTCCGACGCGCAAAAGTGGGGTATCGTAGAAATCGCCTTTTAAAGACGCACCTTTCTGGCCCCACAAAAATGGGCATTTCAAATTAGAAACAAGTCAAATGAACAAAATAGTGTGAATAAGTAAGTATTTCAGGGGTGAGTTAGCAGGTTATTGGGGTAGTAAGTCCTGATTTTTTTGGAGGTTGCAGTGACCACTACGCCATTCAAAATAGGCAGGCTTTGGCATAAGCAGTTAGGCCCCGTAGGATGATTTTAGCTAAAATGTGCCCCAAACACTCAAACCGGCTTGTATCTTGCAATGGAAAATATGGGAAACATGACTTAGACAGCAAATGATACACTGTATGCCATGTTTCCAAATTTTTATGCACAGTGGTTACAGCATGAAGCGAATGCATGTGAATATACAAAGGTGCATTGCATTAAACAAGTCCAATGAGCGTGAAAAAAATGGCCGGCCTGCCTGCTTTCATCCATCATTTGTTCTAAATTTATAATTAATCAATGAGCTGAGGTGGAGTCTTAGCCAGTGGTACCATCAGGGGTGTGTAATGCACTTTAGGGTAGACAGCCAATCAGCTGCCAGATTCAATCTGTCAATCAAACACAGCAGCCAATCAGAGAGCTGGCCATTGATCAGCAGGCCCTTTATGACATCACAGACAGACCCACGGAACTCTCTGTGCTTGTCTGCTGGCTGGCTGTCAGTTGGGTGGGTGGGCGGCAGAGGGGGAGGATGTACGTCTCGTTTCTCCTGAAAATTGCGGTTTTTCGGCGTTTCCGGAAAAAGTCGCGGTCCGACGCGCAAAAGTGGGGTATCGTAGAAATCGCCTTTTAAAGACGCACCTTTCTGGCCCCACAAAAATGGGCATTTCAAATTAGAAACAAGTCAAATGAACAAAATAGTGTGAATAAGTAAGTATTTCAGGGGTGAGTTAGCAGGTTATTGGGGTAGTAAGTCCTGATTTTTTTGGAGGTTGCATTAACCACTACGCCATTCAAAATAGGCAGGCTTTGGCATAAGCAGTTAGGCCCCGTAGGATGATTTTAGCTAAAATGTGCCCCAAACACTCAAACCGGCTTGTATCTTGCAATGGAAAATATGGGAAACATGACTTAGACAGCAAATGATACACTGTATGCCATGTTTCCAAATTTTTATGCACAGTGGTTACAGCATGAAGCGAATGCATGTGAATATACAAAGGTGCATTGCATTAAACAAGTCCAATGAGCGTGAAAAAAATGGCCGGCCTGCCTGCTTTCATCCATCATTTGTTCTAAATTTATAATTAATCAATGAGCTGAGGTGGATTCTTAGCCAGTGGTACCATCAGGGGTGTGTAATGCACTTTAGGGTAGACAGCCAATCAGCTGCCAGATTCAATCTGTCAATCAAACACAGCAGCCAATCAGAGAGCTGGCCATTGATCAGCAGGCCCTTTATGACATCACAGACAGACCCACGGAACTCTCTGTGCTTGTCTGCTGGCTGGCTGTCAGTTGGGTGGGTGGGCGGCAGAGGGGGAGGATGTACGTCTCGTTTCTCCTGAAAATTGCGGTTTTTCAGCGTTTCCGGAAAAAGTCGCGGTCCGACGCGCAAAAGTGGGGTATCGTAGAAATCGCCTTTTAAAGACGCACCTTTCTGGCCCCACAAAAATGGGCATTTCAAATTAGAAACAAGTCAAATGAACAAAATAGTGTGAATAAGTAAGTATTTCAGGGGTGAGTTAGCAGGTTATTGGGGTAGTAAGTCCTGATTTTTTTGGAGGTTGCAGTGACCACTACGCCATTCAAAATAGGCAGGCTTTAGCATAAGCATTTAGGCCCCGTAGGATGATTTTAGCTAAAATGTGCCCCAAACACTCAAACCGGCTTGTATCTTGCAATGGAAAATATGGGAAACATGACTTAGACAGCAAATGATACACTGTATGCCATGTTTCCAAATTTTTATGCACAGTGGTTACAGCATGAAGTGAATGCATGTGAATATACACAGGTGCATTGCATTAAACAAGTCCAATGAGCGTGAAAAAAATGGCCGGCCTGCCTGCTTTCATCCATCATTTGTTCTAAATTTATAATTAATCAATGAGCTGAGGTGGAGTCTTAGCCAGTGGTACCATCAGGGGTGTGTAATGCACTTTAGGGTAGACAGCCAATCAGCTGCCAGATTCAATCTGTCAATCAAACACAGCAGCCAATCAGAGAGCTGGCCATTGATCAGCAGGCCCTTTATGACATCACAGACAGACCCACGGAACTCTCTGTGCTTGTCTGCTGGCTGGCTGTCTGTTGGGTGGGTGGGCGGCAGAGGGGGAGGATGTACATCTCGTTTCTCCTGAAAATTGCGGTTTTTCGGCGTTTCCGGAAAAAGTCGCGGTCCGACGCGCAAAAGTGGGGTATCGTAGAAATCGCCTTTTAAAGACGCACCTTTCTGGCCCCACAAAAATGGACATTTCAAATTAGAAACAAGTCAAATGAACAAAATAGTGTGAATAAGTAAGTATTTCAGGGGTGAGTTAGCAGGTTATTGGGGTAGTAAGTCCTGATTTTTTTGGAGGTTGCAGTGACCACTACGCCATTCAAAATAGGCAGGCTTTAGCATAAGCAGTTAGGCCCCGTAGGATGATTTTAGCTAAAATGTGCCCCAAACACTCAAACCGGCTTGTATCTTGCAATGGAAAATATGGGAAACATGACTTAGACAGCAAATGATACACTGTATGCCATGTTTCCAAATTTTTATGCACAGTGGTTACAGCATGAAGTGAATGCATGTGAATATACACAGGTGCATTGCATTAAACAAGTCCAATGAGCGTGAAAAAAATGGCCGGCCTGCCTGCTTTCATCCATCATTTGTTCTAAATTTATAATTAATCAATGAGCTGAGGTGGAGTCTTAGCCAGTGGTACCATCAGGGGTGTGTAATGCACTTTAGGGTAGACAGCCAATCAGCTGCCAGATTCAATCTGTCAATCAAACACAGCAGCCAATCAGAGAGCTGGCCATTGATCAGCAGGCCCTTTATGACATCACAGACAGACCCACGGAACTCTCTGTGCTTGTCTGCTGGCTGGCTGTCAGTTGGGTGGGTGGGCGGCAGAGGGGGAGGATGTACGTCTCGTTTCTCCTGAAAATTGCGTTTTTTCGGCGTTTCCGGAAAAAGTCACGGTCCGACGCGCAAAAGTGGGGTATCGTAGAAATCGCCTTTTATAGACGCACCTTTCTGGCCCCACAAAAATGGGCATTTCAAATTAGAAACAAGTCAAATGAACAAAATAGTGTGAATAAGTAAGTATTTCAGGGGTGAGTTAGCAGGTTATTGGGGTAGTAAGTCCTGATTTTTTTGGAGGTTGCAGTGACCACTACGCCATTCAAAATAGGCAGGCTTTAGCATAAGCAGTTAGGACCCGTAGGATGATTTTAGCTAAAATGTGCCCCAAACACTCAAACCGGCTTGTATCTTGCAATGGAAAATATGGGAAACATGACTTAGACAGCAAATGATACACTGTATGCCATGTTTCCAAATTTTTATGCACAGTGGTTACAGCATGAAGCGAATGCATGTGAATATACAAAGGTGCATTGCATTAAACAAGTCCAATGAGCGTGAAAAAAATGTCCGGCCTGCCTGCTTTCATCCATCATTTGTTCTAAATTTATAATTAATCAATGAGCTGAGGTGGAGTCTTAGCCAGTGGTACCATCAGGGGTGTGTAATGCACTTTAGGGTAGACAGCCAATCAGCTGCCAGATTCAATCTGTCAATCAAACACAGCAGCCAATCAGAGAGCTGGCCATTGATCAGCAGGCCCTTTATGACATCACAGACAGACCCACGGAACTCTCTGTGCTTGTCTGCTGGCTGGCTGTCAGTTGGGTGGGTGGGCGGCAGAGGGGGAGGATGTACGTCTCGTTTCTCCTGAAAATTGCGGTTTTCCGGCGTTTCCGGAAAAAGTCGCGGTCCGACGCGCAAAAGTGGGGTATCTTAGAAATCGCCTTTTAAAGACGCACCTTTCTGGCCCCACAAAAATGGGCATTTCAAATTAGAAACAAGTCAAATGAACAAAATAGTGTGAATAAGTAAGTATTTCAGGGGTGAGTTAGCAGGTTATTGGGGTAGTAAGTCCTGATTTTTTTGGAGGTTGCAGTGACCACTACGCCATTCAAAATAGGCAGGCTTTGGCATAAGCAGTTAGGCCCCGTAGGATGATTTTAGCTAAAATGTGCCCCAAACACTCAAACCGGCTTGTATCTTGCAATGGAAAATATGGGAAACATGACTTAGACAGCAAATGATACACTGTATGCCATGTTTCCAAATTTTTATGCACAGTGGTTACAGCATGAAGCGAATGCATGTGAATATACAAAGGTGCATTGCATTAAACAAGTCCAATGAGCGTGAAAAAAATGGCCGGCCTGCCTGCTTTCATCCATCATTTGTTCTAAATTTATAATTAATCAATGAGCTGAGGTGGAGTCTTAGCCAGTGGTACCATCATGGGTGTGTAATGCACTTTAGGGTAGACAGCCAATCAGCTGCCAGATTCAATCTGTCAATCAAACACAGCAGCCAATCAGAGAGCTGGCCATTGATCAGCAGGCCCTTTATGACATCACAGACAGACCCACGGAACTCTCTGTGCTTGTCTGCTGGCTGGCTGTCAGTTGGGTGGGTGGGTGGGCGGCAGAGGGGGAGGATGTACGTCTCGTTTCTCCTGAAAATTGCGGTTTTTCGGCGTTTCCGGAATAAGTCGCGGTCCGACGCGCAAAAGTGGGGTATCGTAGAAATCGCCTTTTAAAGACGCACCTTTCTGGCCCCACAAAAATGGGCATTTCAAATTAGAAACAAGTCAAATGAACAAAATAGTGTGAATAAGTAAGTATTTCAGGGGTGAGTTAGCAGGTTATTGGGGTAGTAAGTCCTGATTTTTTTGGAGGTTGCAGTGACCACTACGCCATTCAAAATAGGCAGGCTTTGGCATAAGCAGTTAGGCCCCGTAGGATGATTTTAGCTAAAATGTGCCCCAAACACTCAAACCGGCTTGTATCTTGCAATGGAAAATATGGGAAACATGACTTAGACAGCAAATGATACACTGTATGCCATGTTTCCAAATTTTTATGCACAGTGGTTACAGCATGAAGCGAATGCATGTGAATATACAAAGGTGCATTGCATTAAACAAGTCCAATGAGCGTGAAAAAAATGGCCGGCCTGCCTGCTTTCATCCATCATTTGTTCTAAATTTATAATTAATCAATGAGCTGAGGTGGAGTCTTAGCCAGTGGTACCATCAGGGGTGTGTAATGCACTTTAGGGTAGACAGCCAATCAGCTGCCAGATTCAATCTGTCAATCAAACACAGCAGCCAATCAGAGAGCTGGCCATTGATCAGCAGGCCCTTTATGACATCACAGACAGACCCACGGAACTCTCTGTGCTTGTCTGCTGGCTGGCTGTCAGTTGGGTGGGTGGGCGGCAGAGGGGGAGGATGTACGTCTCGTTTCTCCTGAAAATTGCGGTTTTTCTGCGTTTCCGGAAAAAGTCACGGTCCGACGCGCAAAAGTGGGGTATCGTAGAAATCGCCTTTTAAAGACGCACCTTTCTGGCCCCACAAAAATGGGCATTTCAAATTAGAAACAAGTCAAATGAACAAAATAGTGTGAATAAGTAAGTATTTCAGGGGTGAGTTAGCAGGTTATTGGGGTAGTAAGTCCTGATTTTTTTGGAGGTTGCATTAACCACTACGCCATTCAAAATAGGCAGGCTTTGGCATAAGCAGTTAGGCCCCGTAGGATGATTTTAGCTAAAATGTGCCCCAAACACTCAAACCGGCTTGTATCTTGCAATGGAAAATATGGGAAACATGACTTAGACAGCAAATGATACACTGTATGCCATGTTTCCAAATTTTTATGCACAGTGGTTACAGCATGAAGCGAATGCATGTGAATATACAAAGGTGCATTGCATTAAACAAGTCCAATGAGCGTGAAAAAAATGGCCGGCCTGCCTGCTTTCATCCATCATTTGTTCTAAATTTATAATTAATCAATGAGCTGAGGTGGATTCTTAGCCAGTGGTACCATCAGGGGTGTGTAATGCACTTTAGGGTAGACAGCCAATCAGCTGCCAGATTCAATCTGTCAATCAAACACAGCAGCCAATCAGAGAGCTGGCCATTGATCAGCAGGCCCTTTATGACATCACAGACAGACCCACGGAACTCTCTGTGCTTGTCTGCTGGCTGGCTGTCAGTTGGGTGGGTGGGCGGCAGAGGGGGAGGATGTACGTCTCGTTTCTCCTGAAAATTGCGGTTTTTCAGCGTTTCCGGAAAAAGTCGCGGTCCGACGCGCAAAAGTGGGGTATCGTAGAAATCGCCTTTTAAAGACGCACCTTTCTGGCCCCACAAAAATGGGCATTTCAAATTAGAAACAAGTCAAATGAACAAAATAGTGTGAATAAGTAAGTATTTCAGGGGTGAGTTAGCAGGTTATTGGGGTAGTAAGTCCTGATTTTTTTGGAGGTTGCAGTGACCACTACGCCATTCAAAATAGGCAGGCTTTAGCATAAGCATTTAGGCCCCGTAGGATGATTTTAGCTAAAATGTGCCCCAAACACTCAAACCGGCTTGTATCTTGCAATGGAAAATATGGGAAACATGACTTAGACAGCAAATGATACACTGTATGCCATGTTTCCAAATTTTTATGCACAGTGGTTACAGCATGAAGTGAATGCATGTGAATATACACAGGTGCATTGCATTAAACAAGTCCAATGAGCGTGAAAAAAATGGCCGGCCTGCCTGCTTTCATCCATCATTTGTTCTAAATTTATAATTAATCAATGAGCTGAGGTGGAGTCTTAGCCAGTGGTACCATCAGGGGTGTGTAATGCACTTTAGGGTAGACAGCCAATCAGCTGCCAGATTCAATCTGTCAATCAAACACAGCAGCCAATCAGAGAGCTGGCCATTGATCAGCAGGCCCTTTATGACATCACAGACAGACCCACGGAACTCTCTGTGCTTGTCTGCTGGCTGGCTGTCTGTTGGGTGGGTGGGCGGCAGAGGGGGAGGATGTACGTCTCGTTTCTCCTGAAAATTGCGGTTTTTCTGCGTTTCCGGAAAAAGTCGCGGTCCGACGCGCAAAAGTGGGGTATCGTAGAAATCGCCTTTTAAAGACGCACCTTTCTGGCCCCACAAAAATGGACATTTCAAATTAGAAACAAGTCAAATGAACAAAATAGTGTGAATAAGTAAGTATTTCAGGGGTGAGTTAGCAGGTTATTGGGGTAGTAAGTCCTGATTTTTTTGGAGGTTGCAGTGACCACTACGCCATTCAAAATAGGCAGGCTTTAGCATAAGCAGTTAGGCCCCGTAGGATGATTTTAGCTAAAATGTGCCCCAAACACTCAAACCGGCTTGTATCTTGCAATGGAAAATATGGGAAACATGACTTAGACAGCAAATGATACACTGTATGCCATGTTTCCAAATTTTTATGCACAGTGGTTACAGCATGAAGTGAATGCATGTGAATATACACAGGTGCATTGCATTAAACAAGTCCAATGAGCGTGAAAAAAATGTCCGGCCTGCCTGCTTTCATCCATCATTTGTTCTAAATTTATAATTAATCAATGAGCTGAGGTGGAGTCTTAGCCAGTGGTACCATCATGGGTGTGTAATGCACTTTAGGGTAGACAGCCAATCAGCTGCCAGATTCAATCTGTCAATCAAACACAGCAGCCAATCAGAGAGCTGGCCATTGATCAGCAGGCCCTTTATGACATCACAGACAGACCCACGGAACTCTCTGTGCTTGTCTGCTGGCTGGCTGTCAGTTGGGTGGGTGGGTGGGCGGCAGAGGGGGAGGATGTACGTCTCGTTTCTCCTGAAAATTGCGGTTTTTCGGTGTTTCCGGAAAAAGTCGCGGTCCGACGCGCAAAAGTGGGGTATCGTTGAAATCGCCTTTTAAAGACGCACCTTTCTGGCCCCACAAAAATGGGCATTTCAAATTAGAAACAAGTCAAATGAACAAAATAGTGTGAATAAGTAAGTATTTCAGGGGTGAGTTAGCAGGTTATTGGGGTAGTAAGTCCTGATTTTTTTGGAGGTTGCAGTGACCACTACGCCATTCAAAATAGGCAGGCTTTGGCATAAGCAGTTAGGCCCCGTAGGATGATTTTAGCTAAAATGTGCCCCAAACACTCAAACCGGCTTGTATCTTGCAATGGAAAATATGGGAAACATGACTTAGACAGCAAATGATACACTGTATGCCATGTTTCCAAATTTTTATGCACAGTGGTTACAGCATGAAGCGAATGCATGTGAATATACAAAGGTGCATTGCATTAAACAAGTCCAATGAGCGTGAAAAAAATGGCCGGCCTGCCTGCTTTCATCCATCATTTGTTCTAAATTTATAATTAATCAATGAGCTGAGGTGGAGTCTTAGCCAGTGGTACCATCAGGGGTGTGTAATGCACTTTAGGGTAGACAGCCAATCAGCTGCCAGATTCAATCTGTCAATCAAACACAGCAGCCAATCAGAGAGCTGGCCATTGATCAGCAGGCCCTTTATGACATCACAGACAGACCCACGGAACTCTCTGTGCTTGTCTGCTGGCTGGCTGTCAGTTGGGTGGGTGGGCGGCAGAGGGGGAGGATGTACGTCTCGTTTCTCCTGAAAATTGCGGTTTTTCGGCGTTTCCGGAAAAAGTCACGGTCCGACGCGCAAAAGTGGGGTATCGTAGAAATCGCCTTTTATAGACGCACCTTTCTGGCCCCACAAAAATGGGCATTTCAAATTAGAAACAAGTCAAATGAACAAAATAGTGTGAATAAGTAAGTATTTCAGGGGTGAGTTAGCAGGTTATTGGGGTAGTAAGTCCTGATTTTTTTGGAGGTTGCAGTGACCACTACGCCATTCAAAATAGGCAGGCTTTAGCATAAGCAGTTAGGGCCCGTAGGATGATTTTAGCTAAAATGTGCCCCAAACACTCAAACCGGCTTGTATCTTGCAATGGAAAATATGGGAAACATGACTTAGACAGCAAATGATACACTGTATGCCATGTTTCCAAATTTTTATGCACAGTGGTTACAGCATGAAGCGAATGCATGTGAATATACAAAGGTGCATTGCATTAAACAGGTCCAATGAGCGTGAAAAAAATGGCCGGCCTGCCTGCTTTCATCCATCATTTGTTCTAAATTTATAATTAATCAATGAGCTGAGGTGGAGTCTTAGCCAGTGGTACCATCAGGGGTGTGTAATGCACTTTAGGGTAGACAGCCAATCAGCTGCCAGATTCAATCTGTCAATCAAACACAGCAGCCAATCAGAGAGCTGGCCATTGATCAGCAGGCCCTTTATGACATCACAGACAGACCCACGGAACTCTCTGTGCTTGTCTGCTGGCTGGCTGTCAGTTGGGTGGGTGGGCGGCAGAGGGGGAGGATGTACGTCTCGTTTCTCCTGAAAATTGCGGTTTTTCAGCGTTTCCGGAAAAAGTCGCGGTCCGACGCGCAAAAGTGGGGTATCGTAGAAATCGCCTTTTAAAGACGCACCTTTCTGGCCCCACAAAAATGGGCATTTCAAATTAGAAACAAGTCAAATGAACAAAATAGTGTGAATAAGTAAGTATTTCAGGGGTGAGTTAGCAGGTTATTGGGGTAGTAAGTCCTGATTTTTTTGGAGGTTGCAGTGACCACTACGCCATTCAAAATAGGCAGGCTTTAGCATAAGCAGTTAGGCCCCGTAGGATGATTTTAGCTAAAATGTGCCCCAAACACTCAAACCGGCTTGTATCTTGCAATGGAAAATATGGGAAACATGACTTAGACAGCAAATGATACACTGTATGCCATGTTTCCAAATTTTTATGCACAGTGGTTACAGCATGAAGTGAATGCATGTGAATATACACAGGTGCATTGCATTAAACAAGTCCAATGAGCGTGAAAAAAATGGCCGGCCTGCCTGCTTTCATCCATCATTTGTTCTAAATTTATAATTAATCAATGAGCTGAGGTGGAGTCTTAGCCAGTGGTACCATCAGGGGTGTGTAATGCACTTTAGGGTAGACAGCCAATCAGCTGCCAGATTCAATCTGTCAATCAAACACAGCAGCCAATCAGAGAGCTGGCCATTGATCAGCAGGCCCTTTATGACATCACAGACAGACCCACGGAACTCTCTGTGCTTGTCTGCTGGCTGGCTGTCAGTTGGGTGGGTGGGCGGCAGAGGGGGAGGATGTACGTCTCGTTTCTCCTGAAAATTGCGTTTTTTCTGCGTTTCCGGAAAAAGTCGCGGTCCGACGCGCAAAAGTGGGGTATCGTAGAAATCGCCTTTTAAAGACGCACCTTTCTGGCCCCACAAAAATGGGCATTTCAAATTAGAAACAAGTCAAATGAACAAAATAGTGTGAATAAGTAAGTATTTCAGGGGTGAGTTAGCAGGTTATTGGGGTAGTAAGTCCTGATTTTTTTGGAGGTTGCAGTGACCACTACGCCATTCAAAATAGGCAGGCTTTAGCATAAGCAGTTAGGCCCCGTAGGATGATTTTAGCTAAAATGTGCCCCAAACACTCAAACCGGCTTGTATCTTGCAATGGAAAATATGGGAAACATGACTTAGACAGCAAATGATACACTGTATGCCATGTTTCCAAATTTTTATGCACAGTGGTTACAGCATGAAGTGAATGCATGTGAATATACACAGGTGCATTGCATTAAACAAGTCCAATGAGCGTGAAAAAAATGGCCGGCCTGCCTGCTTTTATCCATCATTTGTTCTAAATTTATAATTAATCAATGAGCTGAGGTGGAGTCTTAGCCAGTGGTACCATCAGGGGTGTGTAATGCACTTTAGGGTAGACAGCCAATCAGCTGCCAGATTCAATCTGTCAATCAAACACAGCAGCCAATCAGAGAGCTGGCCATTGATCAGCAGGCCCTTTATGACATCACAGACAGACCCACGGAACTCTCTGTGCTTGTCTGCTGGCTGGCTGTCAGTTGGGTGGGTGGGCGGCAGAGGGGGAGGATGTACGTCTCGTTTCTCCTGAAAATTGCGGTTTTTCGGCGTTTCCGGAAAAAGTCGCGGTCCGACGCGCAAAAGTGGGGTATCGTAGAAATCGCCTTTTAAAGACGCACCTTTCTGGCCCCACAAAAATGGGCATTTCAAATTAGAAACAAGTCAAATGAACAAAATAGTGTGAATAAGTAAATATTTCAGGGGTGAGTTAGCAGGTTATTGGGGTAGTAAGTCCTGATTTTTTTGGAGGTTGCAGTGACCACTACGCCATTCAAAATAGGCAGGCTTTAGCATAAGCAGTTAGGCCCCGTAGGATGATTTTAGCTAAAATGTTCCCCAAACACTCAAACCGGCTTGTATCTTGCAATGGAAAATATGGGAAACATGACTTAGACAGCAAATGATACACTGTATGCCATGTTTCCAAATTTTTATGCACAGTGGTTACAGCATGAAGCGAATGCATGTGAATATACAAAGGTGCATTGCATTAAACAAGTCCAATGAGCGTGAAAAAAATGGCCGGCCTGCCTGCTTTCATCCATCATTTGTTCTAAATTTATAAATAATCAATGAGCTGAGGTGGAGTCTTAGCCAGTGGTACCATCAGGGGTGTGTAATGCACTTTAGGGTAGACAGCCAATCAGCTGCCAGATTCAATCTGTCAATCAAACACAGCAGCCAATCAGAGAGCTGGCCATTGATCAGCAGGCCCTTTATGACATCACAGACAGACCCACGGAACTCTCTGTGCTTGTCTGCTGGCTGGCTGTCAGTTGGGTGGGTGGGCGGCAGAGGGGGAGGATGTACGTCTCGTTTCTCCTGAAAATTGCAGTTTTTCGGCGTTTCCGGAAAAAGTCGCGGTCCGACGCGCAAAAGTGGGGTATCGTAGAAATCGCCTTTTAAAGACGCACCTTTCTGGCCCCACAAAAATGGGCATTTCAAATTAGAAACAAGTCAAATGAACAAAATAGTGTGAATAAGTAAGTATTTCAGGGGTGAGTTAGCAGGTTATTGGGGTAGTAAGTCCTGATTTTTTTGGAGGTTGCATTGACCACTACGCCATTCAAAATAGGCAGGCTTTGGCATAAGCAGTTAGGCCCCGTAGGATGATTTTAGCTAAAATGTGCCCCAAACACTCAAACCGGCTTGTATCTTGCAATGGAAAATATGGGAAACATGACTTAGACAGCAAATGATACACTGTATGCCATGTTTCCAAATTTTTATGCACAGTGGTTACAGCATGAAGCGAATGCATGTGAATATACAAAGGTGCATTGCATTAAACAAGTCCAATGAGCGTGAAAAAAATGGCCGGCCTGCCTGCTTTCATCCATCATTTGTTCTAAATTTATAATTAATCAATGAGCTGAGGTGGAGTCTTAGCCAGTGGTACCATCAGGGGTGTGTAATGCACTTTAGGGTAGACAGCCAATCAGCTGCCAGATTCAATCTGTCAATCAAACACAGCAGCCAATCAGAGAGCTGGCCATTGATCAGCAGGCCCTTTATGACATCACAGACAGACCCACGGAACTCTCTGTGCTTGTCTGCTGGCTGGCTGTCAGTTGGGTGGGTGGGCGGCAGAGGGGGAGGATGTACGTCTCGTTTCTCCTGAAAATTGCGTGTTTTCTGCGTTTCCGGAAAAAGTCGCGGTCCGACGCGCAAAAGTGGGGTATCGTAGAAATCGCCTTTTAAAGACGCACCTTTCTGGCCCCACAAAAATGGGCATTTCAAATTAGAAACAAGTCAAATGAACAAAATAGTGTGAATAAGTAAGTATTTCAGGGGTGAGTTAGCAGGTTATTGGGGTAGTAAGTCCTGATTTTTTTGGAGGTTGCAGTGACCACTACGCCATTCAAAATAGGCAGGCTTTAGCATAAGCAGTTAGGCCCCGTAGGATGATTTTAGCTAAAATGTGCCCCAAACACTCAAACCGGCTTGTATCTTGCAATGGAAAATATGGGAAACATGACTTAGACAGCAAATGATACACTGTATGCCATGTTTCCAAATTTTTATGCACAGTGGTTACAGCATGAAGTGAATGCATGTGAATATACACAGGTGCATTGCATTAAACAAGTCCAATGAGCGTGAAAAAAATGGCCGGCCTGCCTGCTTTCATCCATCATTTGTTCTAAATTTATAATTAATCAATGAGCTGAGGTGGAGTCTTAGCCAGTGGTACCATCAGGGGTGTGTAATGCACTTTAGGGTAGACAGCCAATCAGCTGCCAGATTCAATCTGTCAATCAAACACAGCAGCCAATCAGAGAGCTGGCCATTGATCAGCAGGCCCTTTATGACATCACAGACAGACCCACGGAACTCTCTGTGCTTGTCTGCTGGCTGGCTGTCAGTTGGGTGGGTGGGCGGCAGAGGGGGAGGATGTACGTCTCGTTTCTCCTGAAAATTGCGGTTTTTCGGCGTTTCCGGAAAAAGTCGCGGTCCGACGCGCAAAAGTGGGGTATCGTAGAAATCGCCTTTTAAAGACGCACCTTTCTGGCCCCACAAAAATGGGCATTTCAAATTAGAAACAAGTCAAATGAACAAAATAGTGTGAATAAGTAAGTATTTCAGGGGTGAGTTAGCAGGTTATTGGGGTAGTAAGTCCTGATTTTTTTGGAGGTTGCATTGACCACTACGCCATTCAAAATAGGCAGGCTTTGGCATAAGCAGTTAGGCCCCGTAGGATGATTTTAGCTAAAATGTGCCCCAAACACTCAAACCGGCTTGTATCTTGCAATGGAAAATATGGGAAACATGACTTAGACAGCAAATGATACACTGTATGCCATGTTTCCAAATTTGTATGCACAGTGGTTACAGCATGAAGCGAATGC
Source organism: Crinia signifera (assembly GCF_055691185.1). Lineage (NCBI taxonomy): Eukaryota > Metazoa > Chordata > Amphibia > Anura > Myobatrachidae > Crinia > Crinia signifera. Next base: position 51,156 of record NW_028142675.1, read on the forward strand.
ATGTGAATATACAAAGGTGCATTGCATTAAACAAGTCCAATGAGCGTGAAAAAAATGGCCGGCCTGCCTGCTTTCATCCATCATTTGTTCTAAATTTATAATTAATCAATGAGCTGAGGTGGAGTCTTAGCCAGTGGTACCATCAGGGGTGTGTAATGCACTTTAGGGTAGACAGCCAATCAGCTGCCAGATTCAATCTGTCAATCAAACACAGCAGCCAATCAGAGAGCTGGCCATTGATCAGCAGGCCCTTTATGACATCACAGACAGACCCACGGAACTCTCTGTGCTTGTCTGCTGGCTGGCTGTCAGTTGGGTGGGTGGGCGGCAGAGGGGGAGGATGTACGTCTCGTTTCTCCTGAAAATTGCGGTTTTTCAGCGTTTCCGGAAAAAGTCGCGGTCCGACGCGCAAAAGTGGGGTATCGTAGAAATCGCCTTTTAAAGACGCACCTTTCTGGCCCCACAAAAATGGGCATTTCAAATTAGAAACAAGTCAAATGAACAAAATAGTGTGAATAAGTAAGTATTTCAGGGGTGAGTTAGCAGGTTATTGGGGTAGTAAGTCCTGATTTTTTTGGAGGTTGCAGTGACCACTACGCCATTCAAAATAGGCAGGCTTTAGCATAAGCATTTAGGCCCCGTAGGATGATTTTAGCTAAAATGTGCCCCAAACACTCAAACCGGCTTGTATCTTGCAATGGAAAATATGGGAAACATGACTTAGACAGCAAATGATACACTGTATGCCATGTTTCCAAATTTTTATGCACAGTGGTTACAGCATGAAGCGAATGCATGTGAATATACAAAGGTGCATTGCATTAAACAAGTCCAATGAGCGTGAAAAAAATGGCCGGCCTGCCTGCTTTCATCCATCATTTGTTCTAAATTTATAATTAATCAATGAGCTGAGGTGGAGTCTTAGCCAGTGGTACCATCAGGGGTGTGTAATGCACTTTAGGGTAGACAGCCAATCAGCTGCCAGATTCAATCTGTCAATCAAACACAGCAGCCAATCAGGTTTAGCACTAATAAAAAGTTACATAGAGATGTGAAAAGATCTTATTTCATTCCTTTATGGGGGAATCCGTCCTTTGAACCATCTGTAGGCAACCCGTGGTTTAACATTTGGAGGCGAAAGGGCTTAGACATGTCATACAAAGTCTTTGATCCGGGTGGATCTGTTATTTCGTTTCAAACATTGATGGAAAAATATGCAATCCCCAATAATAACAGATTTATGTATTTTCAAGTTCGTCATTTTGTGCAAAACCATGGGATGCTAGGTCCCTTACCTGTGACAACTCCAATTCTTTCACAAATTAACACGATAGACGCTCTGTTAATTTATCTGATTTCACACTCATATAAATTAAAATATTTATATAGACTTTTGATCATACACAACTACTCGAAAAACCCTCAATGGGAGACGTTGCTTGATAAATGGAAAGATGATATTCCTTCATAAAAAAATCTAGGGGATATTACGCAGTTGTGTAATATAACTAAGAAAGCTCTAACTTCAATGTATTATCAAGAAGTGTATTTTAGAACTGTTCACAGAGCCTATATCACCTCACATCGGAGAAAGTATATGGTTCCGGAAGAACTAGGACACTGTATGAAATGTGGAGTTGCTAAGGGGGACTATGCACATTCTATGTGGGATTGCTACAAGCTTAAAAGGTTTTGGTGTAAGGTGTTGCAGTATATTTCGATTATGTTTAAAATTACGTTTGTACATGATCCGGCGGCGCTTATGGGTTTAAATTTTAATTCCTGGCCTATGGATAAGGTCAAGAAAAGTTCTATTCCGCTCCTCATAACTATACTTACCGTGGCAAGAAAATGTATACTTTTGCATTGGACAAAGAAGTCAGCTCCACAGTTACTGAGTTTGAAACAAAAATTGCTACGAATGGTATATTATGAATGGAAGTATGCCAGGCTAGATCCCCGAAATGGTATTAGAACGTTTTATACTAAATGGCAGTTACTTATCGATACATTAGATGAAGACACTAAACAACACTTTAAAGATATGCCAGTATCATCTAACGAATACATATCCTAAGAAGTGTCGCCTAACTGAAATATTGAAATATATTACAATTTAACTTAGTTTCCTCTAACTCTCTTTCCCTTTTCTTTCTGGTTAAAAAATGTCCTAAATATGATAGATGCCCCTGGATACTGATATAATCAGGTGAAATACTAAAAACAATATAAACCTCGGTCATCCCCTCCCCCCCCCCCCCTCCTTTTCTTTCTATCCCTTGTTACCCAGTGCGTCTATGTCATTGTTACTGTCGGGTTTATATTTTGTTGACCTATAGCATGCATATCAGCACTAGTAGTCTTTGTTTAAAGGAGTAGCATATTGACCTATAAACATTTAAATTACAGGACATATAATCTGCTTTGAACTAGATATCTTTATTATTAAGGTTAAAAAATGTTTTAACAGTCTTAGCATTGTTAATGTTACTACAGACAAGTGACAGGAAACACATCATTTTTGCAGTTCTTTTATTGACATGATTAAAATGTCCTCTTCTTTATTACATATTTCACTTTAGATCTACATTGTTTAGACATCTTTATTAAAATGACCAGAAGCATGATGAATATGTTACTCCTTCTATAACTGTAAAATTGTACACTATGGCTGATAAATATTGTGTACAGCCATGTCCTTTTTTTATGTGACTGTATGTTTCTTTTGAAAAAATTTAATAAAAAGCATTTAAAAAAAAAACAAAAAACACAGCAGCCAATCAGAGAGCTGGCCATTGATCAGCAGGCCCTTTATGACATCACAGACAGACCCACGGAACTCTCTGTGCTTGTCTGCTGGCTGGCTGTCAGTTGGGTGGGTGGGCGGCAGAGGGGGAGGATGTACGTCTCGTTTCTCCTGAAAATTGCGGTTTTTCAGCGTTTCCGGAAAAAGTCGCGGTCCGACGCGCAAAAGTGGGGTATCGTAGAAATCGCCTTTTAAAGACGCACCTTTCTGGCCCCACAAAAATGGGCATTTCAAATTAGAAACAAGTCAAATGAACAAAATAGTGTGAATAAGTAAGTATTTCAGGGGTGAGTTAGCAGGTTATTGGGGTAGTAAGTCCTGATTTTTTTGGAGGTTGCAGTGACCACTACGCCATTCAAAATAGGCAGGCTTTAGCATAAGCATTTAGGCCCCGTAGGATGATTTTAGCTAAAATGTGCCCCAAACACTCAAACCGGCTTGTATCTTGCAATGGAAAATATGGGAAACATGACTTAGACAGCAAATGATACACTGTATGCCATGTTTCCAAATTTTTATGCACAGTGGTTACAGCATGAAGCGAATGCATGTGAATATACAAAGGTGCATTGCATTAAACAAGTCCAATGAGCGTGAAAAAAATGGCCGGCCTGCCTGCTTTCATCCATCATTTGTTCTAAATTTATAATTAATCAATGAGCTGAGGTGGAGTCTTAGCCAGTGGTACCATCAGGGGTGTGTAATGCACTTTAGGGTAGACAGCCAATCAGCTGCCAGATTCAATCTGTCAATCAAACACAGCAGCCAATCAGAGAGCTGGCCATTGATCAGCAGGCCCTTTATGACATCACAGACAGACCCACGGAACTCTCTGTGCTTGTCTGCTGGCTGGCTGTCAGTTGGGTGGGTGGGCGGCAGAGGGGGAGGATGTGCGTCTCGTTTCTCCTGAAAATTGCGGTTTTTCGGCGTTTCCGGAAAAAGTCGCGGTCCGACGCGCAAAAGTGGGGTATCGTAGAAATCGCCTTTTAAAGACGCACCTTTCTGGCCCCACAAAAATGGGCATTTCAAATTAGAAACAAGTCAAATGAACAAAATAGTGTGAATAAGTAAGTATTTCAGGGGTGAGTTAGCAGGTTATTGGGGTAGTAAGTCCTGATTTTTTTGGAGGTTGCAGTGACCACTACGCCATTCAAAATAGGCAGGCTTTAGCATAAGCAGTTAGGCCCCGTAGGATGATTTTAGCTAAAATGTGCCCCAAACACTCAAACCGGCTTGTATCTTGCAATGGAAAATATGGGAAACATGACTTAGACAGCAAATGATACACTGTATGCCATGTTTCCAAATTTTTATGCACAGTGGTTACAGCATGAAGTGAATGCATGTGAATATACACAGGTGCATTGCATTAAACAAGTCCAATGAGCGTGAAAAAAATGGCCGGCCTGCCTGCTTTCATCCATCATTTGTTCTAAATTTATAATTAATCAATGAGCTGAGGTGGAGTCTTAGCCAGTGGTACCATCAGGGGTGTGTAATGCACTTTAGGGTAGACAGCCAATCAGCTGCCAGATTCAATCTGTCAATCAAACACAGCAGCCAATCAGAGAGCTGGCCATTGATCAGCAGGCCCTTTATGACATCACAGACAGACCCACGGAACTCTCTGTGCTTGTCTGCTGGCTGGCTGTCAGTTGGGTGGGTGGGCGGCAGAGGGGGTGGATGTACGTCTCGTTTCTCCTGAAAATTGCGGTTTTTCGGCGTTTCCGGAAAAATTGCGGTCCGACGCGCAAAAGTGGGGTATCGTAGAAATCGACTTTTAAAGACGCACCTTTCTGGCCCCACAAAAATGGGCATTTCAAATTAGAAACAAGTCAAATGAACAAAATAGTGTGAATAAGTAAGTATTTCAGGGGTGAGTTAGCAGGTTATTGGGGTAGTAAGTCCTGATTTTTTTGGAGGTTGCAGTGACCACTACGCCATTCAAAATAGGCAGGCTTTAGCATAAGCAGTTAGGCCCCGTAGGATGATTTTAGCTAAAATGTGCCCCAAACACTCAAACCGGCTTGTATCTTGCAATGGAAAATATGGGAAACATGACTTGGACAGCAAATGATACACTGTATGCCATGTTTCCAAATTTTTATGCACAGTGGTTACAGCATGAAGTGAATGCATGTGAATATACACAGGTGCATTGCATTAAACAAGTCCAATGAGCGTGAAAAAAATGGCCGGCCTGCCTGCTTTCATCCATCATTTGTTCTAAATTTATAATTAATCAATGAGCTGAGGTGGAGTCTTAGCCAGTGGTACCATCAGGGGTGTGTAATGCACTTTAGGGTAGACAGCCAATCAGCTGCCAGATTCAATCTGTCAATCAAACACAGCAGCCAATCAGAGAGCTGGCCATTGATCAGCAGGCCCTTTATGACATCACAGACAGACCCACGGAACTCTCTGTGCTTGTCTGCTGGCTGGCTGTCAGTTGGGTGGGTGGGCGGCAAAGGGGGTGGATGTACGTCTCGTTTCTCCTGAAAATTGCGGTTTTTCGGCGTTTCCGGAAAAAGTCGCGGTCCGACGCGCAAAAGTGGGGTATCGTAGAAATCGCCTTTTAAAGACGCACCTTTCTGGCCCCACAAAAATGGGCATTTCAAATTAGAAACAAGTCAAATGAACAAAATAGTGTGAATAAGTAAGTATTTCAGGGGTGAGTTAGCAGGTTATTGGGGTAGTAAGTCCTGATTTTTTTGGAGGTTGCAGTGACCACTACGCCATTCAAAATAGGCAGGCTTTGGCATAAGCAGTTAGGCCCCGTAGGATGATTTTAGCTAAAATGTGCCCCAAACACTCAAACCGGCTTGTATCTTGCAATGGAAAATATGGGAAACATGACTTAGACAGCAAATGATACACTGTATGCCATGTTTCCAAATTTTTATGCACAGTGGTTACAGCATGAAGCGAATGCATGTGAATATACAAAGGTGCATTGCATTAAACAAGTCCAATGAGCGTGAAAAAAATGGCCGGCCTGCCTGCTTTCATCCATCATTTGTTCTAAATTTATAATTAATCAATGAGCTGAGGTGGAGTCTTAGCCAGTGGTACTATCAGGGGTGTGTAATGCACTTTAGGGTAGACAGCCAATCAGCTGCCAGATTCAATCTGTCAATCAAACACAGCAGCCAATCAGAGAGCTGGCCATTGATCAGCAGGCCCTTTATGACATCACAGACAGACCCACGGAACTCTCTGTGCTTGTCTGCTGGCTGGCTGTCAGTTGGGTGGGTGGGCGGCAGAGGGGGAGGATGTACGTCTCGTTTCTCCTGAAAATTGCGGTTTTTCGGCGTTTCCGGAAAAAGTCGCGGTCCGACGCGCAAAAGTGTGGTATCGTAGAAATCGCCTTTTAAAGACGCACCTTTCTGGCCCCACAAAAATGGGCATTTCAAATTAGAAACAAGTCAAATGAACAAAATAGTGTGAATAAGTAAGTATTTCAGGGGTGAGTTAGCAGGTTATTGGGGTAGTAAGTCCTGATTTTTTTGGAGGTTGCAGTGACCACTACGCCATTCAAAATAGGCAGGCTTTAGCATAAGCATTTAGGCCCCGTAGGATGATTTTAGCTAAAATGTGCCCCAAACACTCAAACCGGCTTGTATCTTGCAATGGAAAATATGGGAAACATGACTTAGACAGCAAATGATACACTGTATGCCATGTTTCCAAATTTTTATGCACAGTGGTTACAGCATGAAGCGAATGCATGTGAATATACAAAGGTGCATTGCATTAAACAAGTCCAATGAGCGTGAAAAAAATGGCCGGCCTGCCTGCTTTCATCCATCATTTGTTCTAAATTTATAATTAATCAATGAGCTGAGGTGGAGTCTTAGCCAGTGGTACCATCAGGGGTGTGTAATGCACTTTAGGGTAGACAGCCAATCAGCTGCCAGATTCAATCTGTCAATCAAACACAGCAGCCAATCAGAGAGCTGGCCATTGATCAGCAGGCCCTTTATGACATCACAGACAGACCCACGGAACTCTCTGTGCTTGTCTGCTGGCTGGCTGTCAGTTGGGTGGGTGGGCGGCAGAGGGGGAGGATGTGCGTCTCGTTTCTCCTGAAAATTGCGGTTTTTCGGCGTTTCCGGAAAAAGTCGCGGTCCGACGCGCAAAAGTGGGGTATCGTAGAAATCGCCTTTTAAAGACGCACCTTTCTGGCCCCACAAAAATGGGCATTTCAAATTAGAAACAAGTCAAATGAACAAAATAGTGTGAATAAGTAAGTATTTCAGGGGTGAGTTAGCAGGTTATTGGGGTAGTAAGTCCTGATTTTTTTGGAGGTTGCAGTGACCACTACGCCATTCAAAATAGGCAGGCTTTAGCATAAGCAGTTAGGCCCCGTAGGATGATTTTAGCTAAAATGTGCCCCAAACACTCAAACCGGCTTGTATCTTGCAATGGAAAATATGGGAAACATGACTTAGACAGCAAATGATACACTGTATGCCATGTTTCCAAATTTTTATGCACAGTGGTTACAGCATGAAGTGAATGCATGTGAATATACACAGGTGCATTGCATTAAACAAGTCCAATGAGCGTGAAAAAAATGGCCGGCCTGCCTGCTTTCATCCATCATTTGTTCTAAATTTATAATTAATCAATGAGCTGAGGTGGAGTCTTAGCCAGTGGTACCATCAGGGGTGTGTAATGCACTTTAGGGTAGACAGCCAATCAGCTGCCAGATTCAATCTGTCAATCAAACACAGCAGCCAATCAGAGAGCTGGCCATTGATCAGCAGGCCCTTTATGACATCACAGACAGACCCACGGAACTCTCTGTGCTTGTCTGCTGGCTGGCTGTCAGTTGGGTGGGTGGGCGGCAGAGGGGGTGGATGTACGTCTCGTTTCTCCTGAAAATTGCGGTTTTTCGGCGTTTCCGGAAAAATTGCGGTCCGACGCGCAAAAGTGGGGTATCGTAGAAATCGACTTTTAAAGACGCACCTTTCTGGCCCCACAAAAATGGGCATTTCAAATTAGAAACAAGTCAAATGAACAAAATAGTGTGAATAAGTAAGTATTTCAGGGGTGAGTTAGCAGGTTATTGGGGTAGTAAGTCCTGATTTTTTTGGAGGTTGCAGTGACCACTACGCCATTCAAAATAGGCAGGCTTTAGCATAAGCAGTTAGGCCCCGTAGGATGATTTTAGCTAAAATGTGCCCCAAACACTCAAACCGGCTTGTATCTTGCAATGGAAAATATGGGAAACATGACTTGGACAGCAAATGATACACTGTATGCCATGTTTCCAAATTTTTATGCACAGTGGTTACAGCATGAAGTGAATGCATGTGAATATACACAGGTGCATTGCATTAAACAAGTCCAATGAGCGTGAAAAAAATGGCCGGCCTGCCTGCTTTCATCCATCATTTGTTCTAAATTTATAATTAATCAATGAGCTGAGGTGGAGTCTTAGCCAGTGGTACCATCAGGGGTGTGTAATGCACTTTAGGGTAGACAGCCAATCAGCTGCCAGATTCAATCTGTCAATCAAACACAGCAGCCAATCAGAGAGCTGGCCATTGATCAGCAGGCCCTTTATGACATCACAGACAGACCCACGGAACTCTCTGTGCTTGTCTGCTGGCTGGCTGTCAGTTGGGTGGGTGGGCGGCAAAGGGGGTGGATGTACGTCTCGTTTCTCCTGAAAATTGCGGTTTTTCGGCGTTTCCGGAAAAAGTCGCGGTCCGACGCGCAAAAGTGGGGTATCGTAGAAATCGCCTTTTAAAGACGCACCTTTCTGGCCCCACAAAAATGGGCATTTCAAATTAGAAACAAGTCAAATGAACAAAATAGTGTGAATAAGTAAGTATTTCAGGGGTGAGTTAGCAGGTTATTGGGGTAGTAAGTCCTGATTTTTTTGGAGGTTGCAGTGACCACTACGCCATTCAAAATAGGCAGGCTTTGGCATAAGCAGTTAGGCCCCGTAGGATGATTTTAGCTAAAATGTGCCCCAAACACTCAAACCGGCTTGTATCTTGCAATGGAAAATATGGGAAACATGACTTAGACAGCAAATGATACACTGTATGCCATGTTTCCAAATTTTTATGCACAGTGGTTACAGCATGAAGCGAATGCATGTGAATATACAAAGGTGCATTGCATTAAACAAGTCCAATGAGCGTGAAAAAAATGGCCGGCCTGCCTGCTTTCATCCATCATTTGTTCTAAATTTATAATTAATCAATGAGCTGAGGTGGAGTCTTAGCCAGTGGTACTATCAGGGGTGTGTAATGCACTTTAGGGTAGACAGCCAATCAGCTGCCAGATTCAATCTGTCAATCAAACACAGCAGCCAATCAGAGAGCTGGCCATTGATCAGCAGGCCCTTTATGACATCACAGACAGACCCACGGAACTCTCTGTGCTTGTCTGCTGGCTGGCTGTCAGTTGGGTGGGTGGGCGGCAGAGGGGGAGGATGTACGTCTCGTTTCTCCTGAAAATTGCGGTTTTTCGGCGTTTCCGGAAAAAGTCGCGGTCCGACGCGCAAAAGTGTGGTATCGTAGAAATCGCCTTTTAAAGACGCACCTTTCTGGCCCCACAAAAATGGGCATTTCAAATTAGAAACAAGTCAAATGAACAAAATAGTGTGAATAAGTAAGTATTTCAGGGGTGAGTTAGCAGGTTATTGGGGTAGTAAGTCCTGATTTTTTTGGAGGTTGCAGTGACCACTACGCCATTCAAAATAGGCAGGCTTTAGCATAAGCAGTTAGGCCCCGTAGGATGATTTTAGCTAAAATGTGCCCCAAACACTCAAACCGGCTTGTATCTTGCAATGGAAAATATGGGAAACATGACTTAGACAGCAAATGATACACTGTATGCCATGTTTCCAAATTTTTATGCACAGTGGTTACAGCATGAAGTGAATGCATGTGAATATACACAGGTGCATTGCATTAAACAAGTCCAATGAGCGTGAAAAAAATGGCCGGCCTGCCTGCTTTCATCCATCATTTGTTCTAAATTTATAATTAATCAATGAGCTGAGGTGGAGTCTTAGCCAGTGGTACCATCAGGGGTGTGTAATGCACTTTAGGGTAGACAGCCAATCAGCTGCCAGATTCAATCTGTCAATCAAACACAGCAGCCAATCAGAGAGCTGGCCATTGATCAGCAGGCCCTTTATGACATCACAGACAGACCCACGGAACTCTCTGTGCTTGTCTGCTGGCTGGCTGTCAGTTGGGTGGGTGGGCGGCTGAGGGGGAGGATGTACGTCTCGTTTCTCCTGAAAATTGCGGTTTTTCAGCGTTTCCGGAAAAAGTCGCGGTCCGACGCGCAAAAGTGGGGTATCGTAGAAATCGCCTTTTAAAGACGCACCTTTCTGGCCCCACAAAAATGGGCATTTCAAATTAGAAACAAGTCAAATGAACAAAATAGTGTGAATAAGTAAGTATTTCAGGGGTGAGTTAGCAGGTTATTGGGGTAGTAAGTCCTGATTTTTTTGGAGGTTGCAGTGACCACTACGCCATTCAAAATAGGCAGGCTTTAGCATAAGCAGTTAGGCCCCGTAGGATAATTTTAGCTAAAATGTGCCCCAAACACTCAAACCGGCTTGTATCTTGCAATGGAAAATATGGGAAACATGACTTAGACAGCAAATGATACACTGTATGCCATGTTTCCAAATTTTTATGCACAGTGGTTACAGCATGAAGCGAATGCATGTGAATATACAAAGGTGCATTGCATTAAACAAGTCCAATGAGCGTGAAAAAAATGGCCGGCCTGCCTGCTTTCATCCATCATTTGTTCTAAATTTATAATTAATCAATGAGCTGAGGTGGAGTCTTAGCCAGTGGTACCATCAGGGGTGTGTAATGCACTTAAGGGTAGACAGCCAATCAGCTGCCAGATTCAATCTGTCAATCAAACACAGCAGCCAATCAGAGAGCTGGCCATTGATCAGCAGGCCCTTTATGACATCACAGACAGACCCACGGAACTCTCTGTGCTTGTCTGCTGGCTGGCTGTCAGTTGGGTGGGTGGGTGGGCGGCAGAGGGGGAGGATGTACGTCTCGTTTCTCCTGAAAATTGCGGTTTTTCGGCGTTTCCGGAAAAAGTCGCGGTCCGACGCGCAAAAGTGGGGTATCGTAGAAATCGCCTTTTAAAGACGCACCTTTCTGGCCCCACAAAAATGGGCATTTCAAATTAGAAACAAGTCAAATGAACAAAATAGTGTGAATAAGTAAGTATTTCAGGGGTGAGTTAGCAGGTTATTGGGGTAGTAAGTCCTGATTTTTTTGGAGGTTGCAGTGGTCACACTACGCCATTCAAAATAGGCAGGCTTTAGCATAAGCAGTTAGGCCCCGTAGGATGATTTTAGCTAAAATGTGCCCCAAACACTCAAACCGGCTTGTATCTTGCAATGGAAAATATGGGAAACATGACTTAGACAGCAAATGATACACTGTATGCCATGTTTCCAAATTTTTATGCACAGTGGTTACAGCATGAAGCGAATGCATGTGAATATACACAGGTGCATTGCATTAAACAAGTCCAATGAGCGTGAAAAAAATGGCCGGCCTGCCTGCTTTCATCCATCATTTGTTCTAAATTTATAATTAATCAATGAGCTGAGTTGGAGTCTTAGCCAGTGGTACCATCAGGGGTGTGTAATGCACTTTAGGGTAGACAGCCAATCAGCTGCCAGATTCAATCTGTCAATCAAACACAGCAGCCAATCAGAGAGCTGGCCATTGATCAGCAGGCCCTTTATGACATCACAGACAGACCCAAGGAACTCTCTGTGCTTGTCTGCTGGCTGGCTGTCAGTTGGGTGGGTGGGCAGCAGAGGGGGAGGATGTACGTCTCGTTTCTCCTGAAAATTGCGTTTTTTCGGAGTTTCCGGAAAAAGTCGCGGTCCGACGCGCAAAAGTGGGGTATCGTAGAAATCGCCTTTTAAAGACGCACCTTTCTGGCCCCACAAAAATGGGCATTTCAAATTAGAAACAAGTCAAATGAACAAAATAGTGTGAATAAGTAAGTATTTCAGGGGTGAGTTAGCAGGTTATTGGGGTAGTAAGTCCTGATTTTTTTGGAGGTTGCAGTGACCACTACGCCATTCAAAATAGGCAGGCTTTAGCATAAGCAGTTAGGCCCCGTAGGATGATTTTAGCTAAAATGTGCCCCAAACACTCAAACCGGCTTGTATCTTGCAATGGAAAATATGGGAAACATGACTTAGACAGCAAATGATACACTGTATGCCATGTTTCCAAATTTTTATGCACAGTGGTTACAGCATGAAGCGAATGCATGTGAATATACAAAGGTGCATTGCATTAAACAAGTCCAATGAGCGTGAAAAAAATGGCCGGCCTGCCTGCTTTCATCCATCATTTGTTCTAAATTTATAATTAATCAATGAGCTGAGGTGGAGTCTTAGCCAGAGGTACCATCAGGGGTGTGTAATGCACTTTAGGGTAGACAGCCAATCAGCTGCCAGATTCAATCTGTCAATCAAACACAGCAGCCAATCAGAGAGCTGGCCATTGATCAGCAGGCCCTTTATGACATCACAGACAGACCCACGGAACTCTCTGTGCTTGTCTGCTGGCTGGCTGTCAGTTGGGTGGGTGGGCGGCAGAGGGGGAGGATGTACGTCTCGTTTCTCCTGAAAATTGCGGTTTTTCGGCGTTTCCGGAAAAAGTCGCGGTCCGACGCGCAAAAGTGGGGTATCGTAGAAATCGCCTTTTAAAGACGCACCTTTCTGGCCCCACAAAAATGGGCATTTCAAATTAGAAACAAGTCAAATGAACAAAATAGTGTGAATAAGTAAGTATTTCAGGGGTGAGTTAGCAGGTTATTGGGGTAGTAAGTCCTGATTTTTTTGGAGGTTGCAGTGGTCACACTACGCCATTCAAAATAGGCAGGCTTTAGCATAAGCAGTTAGGCCCCGTAGGATGATTTTAGCTAAAATGTGCCCCAAACACTCAAACCGGCTTGTATCTTGCAATGGAAAATATGGGAAACATGACTTAGACAGCAAATGATACACTGTATGCCATGTTTCCAAATTTTTATGCACAGTGGTTACAGCATGAAGCGAATGCATGTGAATATACACAGGTGCATTGCATTAAACAAGTCCAATGAGCGTGAAAAAAATGTCCGGCCTGCCTGCTTTCATCCATCATTTGTTCTAAATTTATAATTAATCAATGAGCTGAGTTGGAGTCTTAGCCAGTGGTACCATCAGGGGTGTGTAATGCACTTTAGGGTAGACAGCCAATCAGCTGCCAAATTCAATCTGTCAATCAAACACAGCAGCCAATCAGAGAGCTGGCCATTGATCAGCAGGCCTTTTATGACATCACAGACAGACCCAAGGAACTCTCTGTGCTTGTCTGCTGGCTGGCTGTCAGTTGGGTGGGTGGGCAGCAGAGGGGGAGGATGTACGTCTCGTTTCTCCTGAAAATTGCGTTTTTTCGGCGTTTCCGGAAAAAGTCGCGGTCCGACGCGCAAAAGTGGGGTATCGTAGAAATCGCCTTTTAAAGACGCACCTTTCTGGCCCCACAAAAATGGGCATTTCAAATTAGAAACAAGTCAAATGAACAAAATAGTGTGAATAAGTAAGTATTTCAGGGGTGAGTTAGCAGGTTATTGGGGTAGTAAGTCCTGATTTTTTTGGAGGTTGCAGTGACCACTACGCCATTCAAAATAGGCAGGCTTTAGCATAAGCAGTTAGGCCCCGTAGGATGATTTTAGCTAAAATGTGCCCCAAACACTCAAACCGGCTTGTATCTTGCAATGGAAAATATGGGAAACATGACTTAGACAGCAAATGATACACTGTATGTCATGTTTCCAATTTTTTATGCACAGTGGTTACAGCATGAAGCGAATGCATGTGAATATACAAAGGTGCATTGCATTAAACAAGTCCAATGAGCGTGAAAAAAATGGCCGGCCTGCCTGCTTTCATCCATCATTTGTTCTAAATTTATAATTAATCAATGAGCTGAGGTGGAGTCTTAGCCAGAGGTACCATCAGGGGTGTGTAATGCACTTTAGGGTAGACAGCCAATCAGCTGCCAGATTCAATCTGTCAATCAAACACAGCAGCCAATCAGAGAGCTGGCCATTGATCAGCAGGCCCTTTATGACATCACAGACAGACCCACGGAACTCTCTGTGCTTGTCTGCTGGCTGGCTGTCAGTTGGGTGGGTGGGCGGCAGAGGGGGAGGATGTACGTCTCGTTTCTCCTGAAAATTGCGGTTTTTCGGCGTTTCCGGAAAAAGTCGCAGTCCGACGCGCAAAAGTGGGGTATCGTAGAAATCGCCTTTTAAATATGCACCTTTCTTGCCCCACAAAAATGGGCATTTCAAATTAGAAACAAGTCAAATGAACAAAATAGTGTGAATAAGTAAGTATTTCATGGGTGAGTTAGCAGGTTATTGGGGTAGTAAGTCCTGATTTTTTTGGAGGTTGCAGTGACCACTACGCCATTCAAAATAGGCAGGCTTTAGCATAAGCAGTTAGGCCCCGTAGGATAATTTTAGCTAAAATGTGCCCCAAACACTCAAACCGGCTTGTATCTTGCAATGGAAAATATGGGAAACATGACTTAGACAGCAAATGATACACTGTATGCCATGTTTCCAAATTTTTATGCACAGTGGTTACAGCATGAAGCGAATGCATGTGAATATACAAAGGTGCATTGCATTAAACAAGTCCAATGAGCGTGAAAAAAATGGCCGGCCTGCCTGCTTTCATCCATCATTTGTTCTAAATTTATAATTAATCAATGAGCTGAGGTGGAGTCTTAGCCAGTGGTACCATCAGGGGTGTGTAATGCACTTAAGGGTAGACAGCCAATCAGCTGCCAGATTCAATCTGTCAATCAAACACAGCAGCCAATCAGAGAGCTGGCCATTGATCAGCAGGCCCTTTATGACATCACAGACAGACCCACGGAACTCTCTGTGCTTGTCTGCTGGCTGGCTGTCAGTTGGGTGGGTGGGCAGCAGAGGGGGAGGATGTACGTCTCGTTTCTCCTGAAAATTGCGGTTTTTCGGCGTTTCCGGAAAAAGTCGCGGTCCGACGCGCAAAAGTGGGGTATCGTAGAAATCGCCTTTTAAATATGCACCTTTCTTGCCCCACAAAAATGGGCATTTCAAATTAGAAACAAGTCAAATGAACAAAATAGTGTGAATAAGTAAGTATTTCATGGGTGAGTTAGCAGGTTATTGGGGTAGTAAGTCCTGATTTTTTTGGAGGTTGCAGTGACCACTACGCCATTCAAAATAGGCAGGCTTTAGCATAAGCAGTTAGGCCCCGTAGGATAATTTTAGCTAAAATGTGCCCCAAACACTCAAACCGGCTTGTATCTTGCAATGGAAAATATGGGAAACATGACTTAGACAGCAAATGATACACTGTATGCCATGTTTCCAAATTTTTATGCACAGTGGTTACAGCATGAAGCGAATGCATGTGAATATACAAAGGTGCATTGCATTAAACAAGTCCAATGAGCGTGAAAAAAATGGCCGGCCTGCCTGCTTTCATCCATCATTTGTTCTAAATTTATAATTAATCAATGAGCTGAGGTGGAGTCTTAGCCAGTGGTACCATCAGGGGTGTGTAATGCACTTAAGGGTAGACAGCCAATCAGCTGCCAGATTCAATCTGTCAATCAAACACAGCAGCCAATCAGAGAGCTGGCCATTGATCAGCAGGCCCTTTATGACATCACAGACAGACCCACGGAACTCTCTGTGCTTGTCTGCTGGCTGGCTGTCAGTTGGGTGGGTGGGCGGCAGAGGGGGAGGATGTACGTCTCGTTTCTCCTGAAAATTGCGGTTTTTCTGCGTTTCCGTAAAAAGTCGCGGTCCGACGCGCAAAAGTGGGGTATCGTAGAAATCGCCTTTTAAAGACGCACCTTTCTGGCCCCGCAAAAATGGGCATTTCAAATTAGAAACAAGTCAAATGAACAAAATAGTGTGAATAAGTAAGTATTTCAGGGGTGAGTTAGCAGGTTATTGGGGTAGTAAGTCCTGATTTTTTTGGAGGTTGCAGTGGTCACACTACGCCATTCAAAATAGGCAGGCTTTAGCATAAGCAGTTAGGCCCCGTAGGATGATTTTAGCTAAAATGTGCCCCAAAAACTCAAACCGGCTTGTATCTTGCAATGGAAAATATGGGAAACATGACTTAGACAGCAAATGATACACTGTATGCCATGTTTCCAAATTTTTATGCACAGTGGTTACAGCATGAAGCGAATGCATGTGAATATACACAGGTGCATTGCATTAAACAAGTCCAATGAGCGTGAAAAAAATGGCCGGCCTGCCTGCTTTCATCCATCATTTGTTCTAAATTTATAATTAATCAATGAGCTGAGTTGGAGTCTTAGCCAGTGGTACCATCAGGGGTGTGTAATGCACTTTAGGGTAGACAGCCAATCAGCTGCCAGATTCAATCTGTCAATCAAACACAGCAGCCAATCAGAGAGCTGGCCATTGATCAGCAGGCCCTTTATGACATCACAGACAGACCCAAGGAACTCTCTGTGCTTGTCTGCTGGCTGGCTGTCAGTTGGGTGGGTGGGCAGCAGAGGGGGAGGATGTACGTCTCGTTTCTCCTGAAAATTGCGTTTTTTCGGCGTTTCCGGAAAAAGTCGCGGTCCGACGCGCAAAAGTGGGGTATCGTAGAAATCGTCTTTTAAAGACGCACCTTTCTGGCCCCACAAAAATGGGCATTTCAAATTAGAAACAAGTCAAATGAACAAAATAGTGTGAATAAGTAAGTATTTCAGGGGTGAGTTAGCAGGTTATTGGAGTAGTAAGTCCTGATTTTTTTGGAGGTTGCAGTGACCACTACGCCATTCAAAATAGGCAGGCTTTAGCATAAGCAGTTAGGCCCCGTAGGATGATTTTAGCTAAAATGTGCCCCAAACACTCAAACCAGCTTGTATCTTGCAATGGAAAATATGGGAAACATGACTTAGACAGCAAATGATACACTGTATGCCATGTTTCCAATTTTTTATGCACAGTGGTTACAGCATGAAGCGAATGCATGTGAATATACAAAGGTGCATTGCATTAAACAAGTCCAATGAGCGTGAAAAAAATGGCCGGCCTGCCTGCTTTCATCCATCATTTGTTCTAAATTTATAATTAATCAATGAGCTGAGGTGGAGTCTTAGCCAGTGGTACCATCAGGGGTGTGTAATGCACTTAAGGGTAGACAGCCAATCAGCTGCCAGATTCAATCTGTCAATCAAACACAGCAGCCAATCAGAGAGCTGGCCATTGATCAGCAGGCCCTTTATGACATCACAGACAGACCCACGGAACTCTCTGTGCTTGTCTGCTGGCTGGCTGTCAGTTGGGTGGGTGGGCGGCAGAGGGGGAGGATGTACGTCTCGTTTCTCCTGAAAATTGCGGTTTTTCGGCGTTTCCGGAAAAAGTCACGGTCCGACGCGCAAAAGTGGGGTATCGTAGAAATCGCCTTTTAAAGACGCACCTTTCTGGCCCCACAAAAATGGGCATTTCAAATTAGAAACAAGTCAAATGAACAAAATAGTGTGAATAAGTAAGTATTTCAGGGGTGAGTTAGCAGGTTATTGGGGTAGTAAGTCCTGATTTTTTTGGAGGTTGCAGTGACCACTACGCCATTCAAAATAGGCAGGCTTTAGCATAAGCAATTAGGCCCCGTAGGATGATTTTAGCTAAAATGTGCCCCAAACACTCAAACCGGCTTGTATCTTGCAATGGAAAATATGGGAAACATGACTTAGACAGCAAATGATACACTGTATGCCATGTTTCCAAATTTTTATGCACAGTGGTTACAGCATGAAGCGAATGCATGTGAATATACAAAGGTGCATTGCATTAAACAAGTCCAATGAGCGTGAAAAAAATGGCCGGCCTGCCTGCTTTCATCCATCATTTGTTCTAAATTTATAATTAATCAATGAGCTGAGGTGGAGTCTTAGCCAGTGGTACCATCAGGGGTGTGTAATGCACTTAAGGGTAGACAGCCAATCAGCTGCCAGATTCAATCTGTCAATCAAACACAGCAGCCAATCAGAGAGCTGGCCATTGATCAGCAGGCCCTTTATGATATCACAGACAGACCCACGGAACTCTCTGTGCTTGTCTGCTGGCTGGCTGTCAGTTGGGTGGGTGGGCGGCAGAGGGGGAGGATGTACGTCTCGTTTCTCCTGAAAATTGCGGTTTTTCGGCGTTTCCGGAAAAAGTCGCGGTCCGACGCGCAAAAGTGGGGTATCGTAGAAATCGCCTTTTAAAGACGCACCTTTCTGGCCCCACAAAAATGGGCATTTCAAATTAGAAACAAGTCAAATGAACAAAATAGTGTGAATAAGTAAGTATTTCAGGGGTGAGTTAGCAGGTTATTGGGGTAGTAAGTCCTGATTTTTTGGAGGTTGCAGTGGTCACACTACGCCATTCAAAATAGGCAGGCTTTAGCATAAGCAGTTAGGCCCCGTAGGATGATTTTAGCTAAAATGTGCCCCAAACACTCAAACCGGCTTGTATCTTGCAATGGAAAATATGGGAAACATGACTTAGACAGCAAATGATACACTGTATGCCATGTTTCCAAATTTTTATGCACAGTGGTTACAGCATGAAGCGAATGCATGTGAATATACACAGGTGCATTGCATTAAACAAGTCGAATGAGCATGAAAAAAATGGCCGGCCTGCCTGCTTTCATCCATCATTTGTTCTAAATTTATAATTAATCAATGAGCTGAGTTGGAGTCTTAGCCAGTGGTACCATCAGGGGTGTGTAATGCACTTTAGGGTAGACAGCCAATCAGCTGCCAGATTCAATCTGTCAATCAAACACAGCAGCCAATCAGAGAGCTGGCCATTGATCAGCAGGCCCTTTATGACATCACAGACAGACCCAAGGAACTCTCTGTGCTTGTCTGCTGGCTGGCTGTCAGTTGGGTGGGTGGGCAGCAGAGGGGGAGGATGTACGTCTCGTTTCTCCTGAAAATTGCGGTCTTTCGGCGTTTCCGGAAAAAGTCCCGGTCCGACGCGCAAAAGTGGGGTATCGTAGAAATCGCCTTTTAAAGACGCACCTTTCTGGCCCCACAAAAATGGGCATTTCAAATTAGAAACAAGTCAAATGAACAAAATAGTGTGAATAAGTAAGTATTTCAGGGGTGAGTTAGCAGGTTATTGGGGTAGTAAGTCCTGATTTTTTTGGAGGTTGCAGTGACCACTACGCCATTAAAAATAGGCAGGCTTTAGCATAAGCAGTTAGGCCCCGTAGGATGATTTTAGCTAAAATGTGCCCCAAACACTCAAACCGGCTTGTATCTTGCAATGGAAAATATGGGAAACATGACTTAGACAGCAAATGATACACTGTATGCCATGTTTCCAATTTTTTATGCACAGTGGTTACAGCATGAAGCGAATGCATGTGAATATACAAAGGTGCATTGCATTAAACAAGTCCAATGAGCGTGAAAAAAATGGCCGGCCTGCCTGCTTTCATCCATCATTTGTTCTAAATTTATAATTAATCAATGAGCTGAGGTGGAGTCTTAGCCAGTGGTACCATCAGGGGTGTGTAATGCACTTAAGGGTAGACAGCCAATCAGCTGCCAGATTCAATCTGTCAATCAAACACAGCAGCCAATCAGAGAGCTGGCCATTGATCAGCAGGCCCTTTATGACATCACAGACAGACCCACGGAACTCTCTGTGCTTGTCTGCTGGCTGGCTGTCAGTTGGGTGGGTGGGCGGCAGAGGGGGAGGATGTACGTCTCGTTTCTCCTGAAAATTGCGGTTTTTCGGCGTTTCCGGAAAAAGTCGCGGTCCGACGCGCAAAAGTGGGGTATCGTAGAAATCGCCTTTTAAAGACGCACCTTTCTGGCCCCACAAAAATGGGCATTTCAAATTAGAAACAAGTCAAATGAACAAAATAGTGTGAATAAGTAAGTATTTCAGGGGTGAGTTAGCAGGTTATTGGGGTAGTAAGTCCTGATTTTTTTGGAGGTTGCAGTGACCACTACGCCATTCAAAATAGGCAGGCTTTAGCATAAGCAGTTAGGCCCCGTAGGATGATTTTAGCTAAAATGTGCCCCAAACACTCAAACCGGCTTGTATCTTGCAATGGAAAATATGGGAAACATGACTTAGACAGCAAATGATACACTGTATGCCATGTTTCCAAATTTTTATGCACAGTGGTTACAGCATGAAGCGAATGCATGTAAATATACACAGGTGCATTGCATTAAACAAGTCCAATGAGAGTGAAAAAAATGGCCGGCCTGCCGCTTTCATCCATCATTTGTTCTAAATTTATAATTAATCAATGAGCTGAGGTGGAGTCTTAGCCAGTGGTACCATCAGGGGTGTGTAATGCACTTTAGGGTAGACAGCCAATCAGCTGCCAGATTCAATCTGTCAATCAAACACAGCAGCCAATCAGAGAGCTGGCCATTGATCAGCAGGCCCTTTATGACATCACAGACAGACCCACGGAACTCTCTGTGCTTGTCTGCTGGCTGGCTGTCAGTTGGGTGGGTGGGCAGCAGAGGGGGAGGATGTACGTCTCGTTTCTCCTGAAAATTGCGGTTTTTCGGCGTTTCCGGAAAAAGTCGCGGTCCGACGCGCAAAAGTGGGGTATCGTAGAAATCGCCTTTTAAATATGCACCTTTCTTGCCCCACAAAAATGGGCATTTCAAATTAGAAACAAGTCAAATGAACAAAATAGTGTGAATAAGTAAGTATTTCAGGGGTGAGTTAGCAGGTTATTGGGGTAGTAAGTCCTGATTTTTTTGGAGGTTGCAGTGACCACTACGCCATTCAAAATAGGCAGGCTTTAGCATAAGCAGTTAGGCCCCGTAGGATGATTTTAGCTAAAATGTGCCCCAAACACTCAAACCGGCTTGTATCTTGCAATGGAAAATATGGGAAACATGACTTAGACAGCAAATGATACACTGTATGCCATGTTTCCAAATTTTTATGCACAGTGGTTACAGCATGAAGCGAATGCATGTGAATATACACAGGTGCATTGCATTAAACAAGTCCAATGAGCGTGAAAAAAATGGCCGGCCTGCCGCTTTCATCCATCATTTGTTCTAAATTTATAATTAATCAATGAGCTGAGGTGGAGTCTTAGCCAGTGGTACCATCAGGGGTGTGTAATGCACTTTAGGGTAGACAGCCAATCAGCTGCCAGATTCAATCTGTCAATCAAACACAGCAGCCAATCAGAGAGCTGGCCATTGATCAGCAGGCCCTTTATGACATCACAGACAGACCCACGGAACTCTCTGTGCTTGTCTGCTGGCTGGCTGTCAGTTGGGTGGGTGGGCGGCAGAGGGGGAGGATGTACGTCTCGTTTCTCCTGAAAATTGCGTTTTTTCTGCGTTTCCGGAAAAAGACGCGGTCCGACGCGCAAAAGTGGGGTATCGTAGAAATCGCCTTTTAAAGACGCACCTTTCTGGCCCCACAAAAATGGGCATTTCAAATTAGAAACAAGTCAAATGAACAAAATAGTGTGAATAAGTAAGTATTTCAGGGGTGAGTTAGCAGGTTATTGGGGTAGTAAGTCCTGATTTTTTTGGAGGTTGCAGTGACCACTACGCCATTCAAAATAGGCAGGCTTTGGCATAAGCAGTTAGGCCCCGTAGGATGATTTTAGCTAAAATGTGCCCCAAACACTCAAACCGGCTTGTATCTTGCAATGGAAAATATGGGAAACATGAATTAGACAGCAAATGATACACTGTATGCCATGTTTCCAAATTTTTATGCACAGTGGTTACAGCATGAAGTGAATGCATGTGAATATACACAGGTGCATTGCATTAAACAAGTCCAATGAGCGTGAAAAAAATGGCCGGCCTGCCTGCTTTCATCCATCATTTGTTCTAAATTTATAATTAATCAATGAGCTGAGGTGGAGTCTTAGCCAGTGGTACCATCAGGGGTGTGTAATGCACTTTAGGGTAGACAGCCAATCAGCTGCCAGATTCAATCTGTCAATCAAACACAGCAGCCAATCAGAGAGCTGGCCATTGATCAGCAGGCCCTTTATGACATCACAGACAGACCCACGGAACTCTCTGTGCTTGTCTGCTGGCTGGCTGTCAGTTGGGTGGGTGGGCGGCAGAGGGGGAGGATGTACGTCTCGTTTCTCCTGAAAATTGCGGTTTTTCGGCGTTTCCGGAAAAAGTCGCGGTCCGACGCGCAAAAGTGGGGTATCGTAGAAATCGCCTTTTAAAGACGCACCTTTCTGGCCCCACAAAAATGGGCATTTCAAATTAGAAACAAGTCAAATGAACAAAATAGTGTGAATAAGTAAGTATTTCAGGGGTGAGTTAGCAGGTTATTGGGGTAGTAAGTCCTGATTTTTTTGGAGGTTGCAGTGACCACTACGCCATTCAAAATAGGCAGGCTTTAGCATAAGCAGTTAGGCCCCGTAGGATGATTTTAGCTAAAATGTGCCCCAAACACTCAAACCGGCTTGTATCTTGCAATGGAAAATATGGGAAACATGACTTAGACAGCAAATGATACACTGTATGCCATGTTTCCAAATTTTTATGCACAGTGGTTACAGCATGAAGTGAATGCATGTGAATATACACAGGTGCATTGCATTAAACAAGTCCAATGAGCGTGAAAAAAATGGCCGGCCTGCCTGCTTTCATCCATCATTTGTTCTAAATTTATAATTAATCAATGAGCTGAGGTGGAGTCTTAGCCAGTGGTACCATCAGGGGTGTGTAATGCACTTTAGGGTAGACAGCCAATCAGCTGCCAGATTCAATCTGTCAATCAAACACAGCAGCCAATCAGAGAGCTGGCCATTGATCAGCAGGCCCTTTATGACATCACAGACAGACCCACGGAACTCTCTGTGCTTGTCTGCTGGCTGGCTGTCAGTTGGGTGGGTGGGCGGCAGAGGGGGAGGATGTACGTCTCGTTTCTCCTGAAAATTGCGGTTTTTCGGCGTTTCCGGAAAAAGTCGCGGTCCGACGCGCAAAAGTGGGGTATCGTAGAAATCGCCTTTTAAAGACGCACCTTTCTGGCCCCACAAAAATGGGCATTTCAAATTAGAAACAAGTCAAATGAACAAAATAGTGTGAATAAGTAAGTATTTCAGGGGTGAGTTAGCAGGTTATTGGGGTAGTAAGTCCTGATTTTTTTGGAGGTTGCAGTGACCACTACGCCATTCAAAATAGGCAGGCTTTAGCATAAGCAGTTAGGCCCCGTAGGATGATTTTAGCTAAAATGTGCCCCAAACACTCAAACCGGCTTGTATCTTGCAATGGAAAATATGGGAAACATGACTTAGACAGCAAATGATACACTGTATGCCATGTTTCCAAATTTTTATGCACAGTGGTTACAGCATGAAGCGAATGCATGTGAATATACACAGGTGCATTGCATTAAACAAGTCCAATGAGCGTGAAAAAAATGGCCGGCCTGCCGCTTTCATCCATCATTTGTTCTAAATTTATAATTAATCAATGAGCTGAGGTGGAGTCTTAGCCAGTGGTACCATCAGGGGTGTGTAATGCACTTTAGGGTAGACAGCCAATCAGCTGCCAGATTCAATCTGTCAATCAAACACAGCAGCCAATCAGAGAGCTGGCCATTGATCAGCAGGCCCTTTATGACATCACAGACAGACCCACGGAACTCTCTGTGCTTGTCTGCTGGCTGGCTGTCAGTTGGGTGGGTGGGCAGCAGAGGGGGAGGATGTACGTCTCGTTTCTCCTGAAAATTGCGGTTTTTCGGCGTTTCCGGAAAAAGTCGCGGTCCGACGCGCAAAAGTGGGGTATCGTAGAAATCGCCTTTTAAATATGCACCTTTCTTGCCCCACAAAAATGGGCATTTCAAATTAGAAACAAGTCAAATGAACAAAATAGTGTGAATAAGTAAGTATTTCAGGGGTGAGTTAGCAGGTTATTGGGGTAGTAAGTCCTGATTTTTTTGGAGGTTGCAGTGACCACTACGCCATTCAAAATAGGCAGGCTTTAGCATAAGCAGTTAGGCCCCGTAGGATGATTTTAGCTAAAATGTGCCCCAAACACTCAAACCGGCTTGTATCTTGCAATGGAAAATATGGGAAACATGACTTAGACAGCAAATGATACACTGTATGCCATGTTTCCAAATTTTTATGCACAGTGGTTACAGCATGAAGCGAATGCATGTGAATATACACAGGTGCATTGCATTAAACAAGTCCAATGAGCGTGAAAAAAATGGCCGGCCTGCCGCTTTCATCCATCATTTGTTCTAAATTTATAATTAATCAATGAGCTGAGGTGGAGTCTTAGCCAGTGGTACCATCAGGGGTGTGTAATGCACTTTAGGGTAGACAGCCAATCAGCTGCCAGATTCAATCTGTCAATCAAACACAGCAGCCAATCAGAGAGCTGGCCATTGATCAGCAGGCCCTTTATGACATCACAGACAGACCCACGGAACTCTCTGTGCTTGTCTGCTGGCTGGCTGTCAGTTGGGTGGGTGGGCGGCAGAGGGGGAGGATGTACGTCTCGTTTCTCCTGAAAATTGCGTTTTTTCTGCGTTTCCGGAAAAAGTCGCGGTCCGACGCGCAAAAGTGGGGTATCGTAGAAATCGCCTTTTAAAGACGCACCTTTCTGGCCCCACAAAAATGGGCATTTCAAATTAGAAACAAGTCAAATGAACAAAATAGTGTGAATAAGTAAGTATTTCAGGGGTGAGTTAGCAGGTTATTGGGGTAGTAAGTCCTGATTTTTTTGGAGGTTGCAGTGACCACTACGCCATTCAAAATAGGCAGGCTTTGGCATAAGCAGTTAGGCCCCGTAGGATGATTTTAGCTAAAATGTGCCCCAAACACTCAAACCGGCTTGTATCTTGCAATGGAAAATATGGGAAACATGAATTAGACAGCAAATGATACACTGTATGCCATGTTTCCAAATTTTTATGCACAGTGGTTACAGCATGAAGTGAATGCATGTGAATATACACAGGTGCATTGCATTAAACAAGTCCAATGAGCGTGAAAAAAATGGCCGGCCTGCCTGCTTTCATCCATCATTTGTTCTAAATTTATAATTAATCAATGAGCTGAGGTGGAGTCTTAGCCAGTGGTACCATCAGGGGTGTGTAATGCACTTTAGGGTAGACAGCCAATCAGCTGCCAGATTCAATCTGTCAATCAAACACAGCAGCCAATCAGAGAGCTGGCCATTGATCAGCAGGCCCTTTATGACATCACAGACAGACCCACGGAACTCTCTGTGCTTGTCTGCTGGCTGGCTGTCAGTTGGGTGGGTGGGCGGCAGAGGGGGAGGATGTACGTCTCGTTTCTCCTGAAAATTGCGGTTTTTCGGCGTTTCCGGAAAAAGTCGCGGTCCGACGCGCAAAAGTGGGGTATCGTAGAAATCGCCTTTTAAAGACGCACCTTTCTGGCCCCACAAAAATGGGCATTTCAAATTAGAAACAAGTCAAATGAACAAAATAGTGTGAATAAGTAAGTATTTCAGGGGTGAGTTAGCAGGTTATTGGGGTAGTAAGTCCTGATTTTTTTGGAGGTTGCAGTGACCACTACGCCATTCAAAATAGGCAGGCTTTAGCATAAGCAGTTAGGCCCCGTAGGATGATTTTAGCTAAAATGTGCCCCAAACACTCAAACCGGCTTGTATCTTGCAATGGAAAATATGGGAAACATGACTTAGACAGCAAATGATACACTGTATGCCATGTTTCCAAATTTTTATGCACAGTGGTTACAGCATGAAGTGAATGCATGTGAATATACACAGGTGCATTGCATTAAACAAGTCCAATGAGCGTGAAAAAAATGGCCGGCCTGCCTGCTTTCATCCATCATTTGTTCTAAATTTATAATTAATCAATGAGCTGAGGTGGAGTCTTAGCCAGTGGTACCATCAGGGGTGTGTAATGCACTTTAGGGTAGACAGCCAATCAGCTGCCAGATTCAATCTGTCAATCAAACACAGCAGCCAATCAGAGAGCTGGCCATTGATCAGCAGGCCCTTTATGACATCACAGACAGACCCACGGAACTCTCTGTGCTTGTCTGCTGGCTGGCTGTCAGTTGGGTGGGTGGGCGGCAGAGGGGGAGGATGTACGTCTCGTTTCTCCTGAAAATTGCGTTTTTTCTGCGTTTCCGGAAAAAGTCGCGGTCCGACGCGCAAAAGTGGGGTATCGTAGAAATCGCCTTTTAAAGACGCACCTTTCTGGCCCCACAAAAATGGGCATTTCAAATTAGAAACAAGTCAAATGAACAAAATAGTGTGAATAAGTAAGTATTTCAGGGGTGAGTTAGCAGGTTATTGGGGTAGTAAGTCCTGATTTTTTTGGAGGTTGCAGTGACCACTACGCCATTCAAAATAGGCAGGCTTTAGCATAAGCAGTTAGGCCCCGTAGGATGATTTTAGCTAAAATGTGCCCCAAACACTCAAACCGGCTTGTATCCTGCAATGGAAAATATGGGAAACATGACTTAGACAGCAAATGATACACTGTATGCCATGTTTCCAAATTTTTATGCACAGTGGTTACAGCATGAAGTGAATGCATGTGAATATACACAGGTGCATTGCATTAAACAAGTCCAATGAGCGTGAAAAAAATGGCCGGCCTGCCTGCTTTCATCCATCATTTGTTCTAAATTTATAATTAATCAATGAGCTGAGGTGGAGTCTTAGCCAGTGGTACCATCAGGGGTGTGTAATGCACTTTAGGGTAGACAGCCAATCAGCTGCCAGATTCAATCTGTCAATCAAACACAGCAGCCAATCAGAGAGCTGGCCATTGATCAGCAGGCCCTTTATGACATCACAGACAGACCCACGGAACTCTCTGTGCTTGTCTGCTGGCTGGCTGTCAGTTGGGTGGGTGGGCGGCAGAGGGGGAGGATGTACGTCTCGTTTCTCCTGAAAATTGCGTTTTTTCTGCGTTTCCGGAAAAAGTCGCGGTCCGACGCGCAAAAGTGGGGTATCGTAGAAATCGCCTTTTAAAGACGCACCTTTCTGGCCCCACAAAAATGGGCATTTCAAATTAGAAACAAGTCAAATGAACAAAATAGTGTGAATAAGTAAGTATTTCAGGGGTGAGTTAGCAGGTTATTGGGGTAGTAAGTCCTGATTTTTTTGGAGGTTGCAGTGACCACTACGCCATTCAAAATAGGCAGGCTTTAGCATAAGCAGTTAGGCCCCGTAGGATGATTTTAGCTAAAATGTGCCCCAAACACTCAAACCGGCTTGTATCTTGCAATGGAAAATATGGGAAACATGACTTAGACAGCAAATGATACACTGTATGCCATGTTTCCAAATTTTTATGCACAGTGGTTACAGCATGAAGTGAATGCATGTGAATATACACAGGTGCATTGCATTAAACAAGTCCAATGAGCGTGAAAAAAATGGCCGGCCTGCCTGCTTTCATCCATCATTTGTTCTAAATTTATAATTAATCAATGAGCTGAGGTGGAGTCTTAGCCAGTGGTACCATCAGGGGTGTGTAATGCACTTTAGGGTAGACAGCCAATCAGCTGCCAGATTCAATCTGTCAATCAAACACAGCAGCCAATCAGAGAGCTGGCCATTGATCAGCAGGCCCTTTATGACATCACAGACAGACCCACGGAACTCTCTGTGCTTGTCTGCTGGCTGGCTGTCAGTTGGGTGGGTGGGCGGCAGAGGGGGAGCATGTACGTCTCGTTTCTCCTGAAAATTGCGGTTTTTCGGCGTTTCCGGAAAAAGTCGCGGTCCGACGCGCAAAAGTGGGGTATCGTAGAAATCGCCTTTTAAAGACGCACCTTTCTGGCCCCACAAAAATGGGCATTTCAAATTAGAAACAAGTCAAATGAACAAAATAGTGTGAATAAGTAAGTATTTCAGGGGTGAGTTAGCAGGTTATTGGGGTAGTAAGTCCTGATTTTTTTGGAGGTTGCAGTGACCACTACGCCATTCAAAATAGGCAGGCTTTAGCATAAGCAGTTAGGCCCCGTAGGATGATTTTAGCTAAAATGTGCCCCAAACACTCAAACCGGCTTGTATCTTGCAATGGAAAATATGGGAAACATGACTTAGACAGCAAATGATACACTGTATGCCATGTTTCCAAATTTTTATGCACAGTGGTTACAGCATGAAGCGAATGCATGTGAATATACACAGGTGCATTGCATTAAACAAGTCCAATGAGCGTGAAAAAAATGGCCGGCCTGCCGCTTTCATCCATCATTTGTTCTAAATTTATAATTAATCAATGAGCTGAGGTATAGTCTTAGCCAGTGGTACCATCAGGGGTGTGTAATGCACTTTAGGGTAGACAGCCAATCAGCTGCCAGATTCAATCTGTCAATCAAACACAGCAGCCAATCAGAGAGCTGGCCATTGATCAGCAGGCCCTTTATGACATCACAGACAGACCCACGGAACTCTCTGTGCTTGTCTGCTGGCTGGCTGTCAGTTGGGTGGGTGGGCAGCAGAGGGGGAGGATGTACGTCTCGTTTCTCCTGAAAATTGCGGTTTTTCGGCGTTTCCGGAAAAAGTCGCGGTCCGACGCGCAAAAGTGGGGTATCGTAGAAATCGCCTTTTAAATATGCACCTTTCTTGCCCCACAAAAATGGGCATTTCAAATTAGAAACAAGTCAAATGAACAAAATAGTGTGAATAAGTAAGTATTTCAGGGGTGAGTTAGCAGGTTATTGGGGTAGTAAGTCCTGATTTTTTTGGAGGTTGCAGTGACCACTACGCCATTCAAAATAGGCAGGCTTTAGCATAAGCAGTTAGGCCCCGTAGGATGATTTTAGCTAAAATGTGCCCCAAACACTCAAACCGGCTTGTATCTTGCAATGGAAAATATGGGAAACATGACTTAGACAGCAAATGATACACTGTATGCCATGTTTCCAAATTTTTATGCACAGTGGTTACAGCATGAAGCGAATGCATGTGAATATACACAGGTGCATTGCATTAAACAAGTCCAATGAGCGTGAAAAAAATGGCCGGCCTGCCGCTTTCATCCATCATTTGTTCTAAATTTATAATTAATCAATGAGCTGAGGTGGAGTCTTAGCCAGTGGTACCATCAGGGGTGTGTAATGCACTTTAGGGTAGACAGCCAATCAGCTGCCAGATTCAATCTGTCAATCAAACACAGCAGCCAATCAGAGAGCTGGCCATTGATCAGCAGGCCCTTTATGACATCACAGACAGACCCACGGAACTCTCTGTGCTTGTCTGCTGGCTGGCTGTCAGTTGGGTGGGTGGGCGGCAGAGGGGGAGGATGTACGTCTCGTTTCTCCTGAAAATTGCGTTTTTTCTGCGTTTCCGGAAAAAGTCGCGGTCCGACGCGCAAAAGTGGGGTATCGTAGAAATCGCCTTTTAAAGACGCACCTTTCTGGCCCCACAAAAATGGGCATTTCAAATTAGAAACAAGTCAAATGAACAAAATAGTGTGAATAAGTAAGTATTTCAGGGGTGAGTTAGCAGGTTATTGGGGTAGTAAGTCCTGATTTTTTTGGAGGTTGCAGTGACCACTACGCCATTCAAAATAGGCAGGCTTTGGCATAAGCAGTTAGGCCCCGTAGGATGATTTTAGCTAAAATGTGCCCCAAACACTCAAACCGGCTTGTATCTTGCAATGGAAAATATGGGAAACATGAATTAGACAGCAAATGATACACTGTATGCCATGTTTCCAAATTTTTATGCACAGTGGTTACAGCATGAAGTAAATGCATGTGAATATACACAGGTGCATTGCATTAAACAAGTCCAATGAGCGTGAAAAAAATGGCCGGCCTGCCTGCTTTCATCCATCATTTGTTCTAAATTTATAATTAATCAATGAGCTGAGGTGGAGTCTTAGCCAGTGGTACCATCAGGGGTGTGTAATGCACTTTAGGGTAGACAGCCAATCAGCTGCCAGATTCAATCTGTCAATCAAACACAGCAGCCAATCAGAGAGCTGGCCATTGATCAGCAGGCCCTTTATGACATCACAGACAGACCCACGGAACTCTCTGTGCTTGTCTGCTGGCTGGCTGTCAGTTGGGTGGGTGGGCGGCAGAGGGGGAGGATGTACGTCTCGTTTCTCCTGAAAATTGCGGTTTTTCGGCGTTTCCGGAAAAAGTCGCGGTCCGACGCGCAAAAGTGGGGTATCGTAGAAATCGCCTTTTAAAGACGCACCTTTCTGGCCCCACAAAAATGGGCATTTCAAATTAGAAACAAGTCAAATGAACAAAATAGTGTGAATAAGTAAGTATTTCAGGGGTGAGTTAGCAGGTTATTGGGGTAGTAAGTCCTGATTTTTTTGGAGGTTGCAGTGACCACTACGCCATTCAAAATAGGCAGGCTTTAGCATAAGCAGTTAGGCCCCGTAGGATGATTTTAGCTAAAATGTGCCCCAAACACTCAAACCGGCTTGTATCTTGCAATGGAAAATATGGGAAACATGACTTAGACAGCAAATGATACACTGTATGCCATGTTTCCAAATTTTTATGCACAGTGGTTACAGCATGAAGTGAATGCATGTGAATATACACAGGTGCATTGCATTAAACAAGTCCAATGAGCGTGAAAAAAATGGCCGGCCTGCCTGCTTTCATCCATCATTTGTTCTAAATTTATAATTAATCAATGAGCTGAGGTGGAGTCTTAGCCAGTGGTACCATCAGGGGTGTGTAATGCACTTTAGGGTAGACAGCCAATCAGCTGCCAGATTCAATCTGTCAATCAAACACAGCAGCCAATCAGAGAGCTGGCCATTGATCAGCAGGCCCTTTATGACATCACAGACAGACCCACGGAACTCTCTGTGCTTGTCTGCTGGCTGGCTGTCAGTTGGGTGGGTGGGCGGCAGAGGGGGAGGATGTACGTCTCGTTTCTCCTGAAAATTGCGTTTTTTCTGCGTTTCCGGAAAAAGTCGCGGTCCGACGCGCAAAAGTGGGGTATCGTAGAAATCGCCTTTTAAAGACGCACCTTTCTGGCCCCACAAAAATGGGCATTTCAAATTAGAAACAAGTCAAATGAACAAAATAGTGTGAATAAGTAAGTATTTCAGGGGTGAGTTAGCAGGTTATTGGGGTAGTAAGTCCTGATTTTTTTGGAGGTTGAAGTGACCACTACGCCATTCAAAATAGGCAGGCTTTAGCATAAGCAGTTAGGCCCCGTAGGATGATTTTAGCTAAAATGTGCCCCAAACACTCAAACCGGCTTGTATCTTGCAATGGAAAATATGGGAAACATGACTTAGACAGCAAATGATACACTGTATGCCATGTTTCCAAATTTTTATGCACAGTGGTTACAGCATGAAGTGAATGCATGTGAATATACACAGGTGCATTGCATTAAACAAGTCCAATGAGCGTGAAAAAAATGGCCGGCCTGCCTGCTTTCATCCATCATTTGTTCTAAATTTATAATTAATCAATGAGCTGAGGTGGAGTCTTAGCCAGTGGTACCATCAGGGGTGTGTAATGCACTTTAGGGTAGACAGCCAATCAGCTGCCAGATTCAATCTGTCAATCAAACACAGCAGCCAATCAGAGAGCTGGCCATTGATCAGCAGGCCCTTTATGACATCACAGACAGACCCACGGAACTCTCTGTGCTTGTCTGCTGGCTGGCTGTCAGTTGGGTGGGTGGGCGGCAGAGGGGGAGGATGTACGTCTCGTTTCTCCTGAAAATTGCGGTTTTTCGGCGTTTCCGGAAAAAGTCGCGGTCCGACGCGCAAAAGTGGGGTATCGTAGAAATCGCCTTTTAAAGACGCACCTTTCTGGCCCCACAAAAATGGGCATTTCAAATTAGAAACAAGTCAAATGAACAAAATAGTGTGAATAAGTAAGTATTTCAGGGGTGAGTTAGCAGGTTATTGGGGTAGTAAGTCCTGATTTTTTTGGAGGTTGCAGTGACCACTACGCCATTCAAAATAGGCAGGCTTTAGCATAAGCAGTTAGGCCCCGTAGGATGATTTTAGCTAAAATGTGCCCCAAACACTCAAACCGGCTTGTATCTTGCAATGGAAAATATGGGAAACATGACTTAGACAGCAAATGATACACTGTATGCCATGTTTCCAAATTTTTATGCACAGTGGTTACAGCATGAAGCGAATGCATGTGAATATACACAGGTGCATTGCATTAAACAAGTCCAATGAGCGTGAAAAAAATGGCCGGCCTGCCGCTTTCATCCATCATTTGTTCTAAATTTATAATTAATCAATGAGCTGAGGTGGAGTCTTAGCCAGTGGTACCATCAGGGGTGTGTAATGCACTTTAGGGTAGACAGCCAATCAGCTGCCAGATTCAATCTGTCAATCAAACACAGCAGCCAATCAGAGAGCTGGCCATTGATCAGCAGGCCCTTTATGACATCACAGACAGACCCACGGAACTCTCTGTGCTTGTCTGCTGGCTGGCTGTCAGTTGGGTGGGTGGGCAGCAGAGGGGGAGGATGTACGTCTCGTTTCTCCTGAAAATTGCGGTTTTTCGGCGTTTCCGGAAAAAGTCGCGGTCCGACGCGCAAAAGTGGGGTATCGTAGAAATCGCCTTTTAAATATGCACCTTTCTTGCCCCACAAAAATGGGCATTTCAAATTAGAAACAAGTCAAATGAACAAAATAGTGTGAATAAGTAAGTATTTCAGGGGTGAGTTAGCAGGTTATTGGGGTAGTAAGTCCTGATTTTTTTGGAGGTTGCAGTGACCACTACGCCATTCAAAATAGGCAGGCTTTAGCATAAGCAGTTAGGCCCCGTAGGATGATTTTAGCTAAAATGTGCCCCAAACACTCAAACCGGCTTGTATCTTGCAATGGAAAATATGGGAAACATGACTTAGACAGCAAATGATACACTGTATGCCATGTTTCCAAATTTTTATGCACAGTGGTTACAGCATGAAGCGAATGCATGTGAATATACACAGGTGCATTGCATTAAACAAGTCCAATGAGCGTGAAAAAAATGGCCGGCCTGCCGCTTTCATCCATCATTTGTTCTAAATTTATAATTAATCAATGAGCTGAGGTGGAGTCTTAGCCAGTGGTACCATCAGGGGTGTGTAATGCACTTTAGGGTAGACAGCCAATCAGCTGCCAGATTCAATCTGTCAATCAAACACAGCAGCCAATCAGAGAGCTGGCCATTGATCAGCAGGCCCTTTATGACATCACAGACAGACCCACGGAACTCTCTGTGCTTGTCTGCTGGCTGGCTGTCAGTTGGGTGGGTGGGCGGCAGAGGGGGAGGATGTACGTCTCGTTTCTCCTGAAAATTGCGTTTTTTCTGCGTTTCCGGAAAAAGTCGCGGTCCGACGCGCAAAAGTGGGGTATCGTAGAAATCGCCTTTTAAAGACGCACCTTTCTGGCCCCACAAAAATGGGCATTTCAAATTAGAAACAAGTCAAATGAACAAAATAGTGTGAATAAGTAAGTATTTCAGGGGTGAGTTAGCAGGTTATTGGGGTAGTAAGTCCTGATTTTTTTGGAGGTTGCAGTGACCACTACGCCATTCAAAATAGGCAGGCTTTAGCATAAGCAGTTAGGCCCCGTAGGATGATTTTAGCTAAAATGTGCCCCAAACACTCAAACCGGCTTGTATCTTGCAATGGAAAATATGGGAAACATGAATTAGACAGCAAATGATACACTGTATGCCATGTTTCCAAATTTTTATGCACAGTGGTTACAGCATGAAGTGAATGCATGTGAATATACACAGGTGCATTGCATTAAACAAGTCCAATGAGCGTGAAAAAAATGGCCGGCCTGCCTGCTTTCATCCATCATTTGTTCTAAATTTATAATTAATCAATGAGCTGAGGTGGAGTCTTAGCCAGTGGTACCATCAGGGGTGTGTAATGCACTTTAGGGTAGACAGCCAATCAGCTGCCAGATTCAATCTGTCAATCAAACACAGCAGCCAATCAGAGAGCTGGCCATTGATCAGCAGGCCCTTTATGACATCACAGACAGACCCACGGAACTCTCTGTGCTTGTCTGCTGGCTGGCTGTCAGTTGGGTGGGTGGGCGGCAGAGGGGGAGGATGTACGTCTCGTTTCTCCTGAAAATTGCGGTTTTTCGGCGTTTCCGGAAAAAGTCGCGGTCCGACGCGCAAAAGTGGGGTATCGTAGAAATCGCCTTTTAAAGACGCACCTTTCTGGCCCCACAAAAATGGGCATTTCAAATTAGAAACAAGTCAAATGAACAAAATAGTGTGAATAAGTAAGTATTTCAGGGGTGAGTTAGCAGGTTATTGGGGTAGTAAGTCCTGATTTTTTGGAGGTTGCAGTGACCACTACGCCATTCAAAATAGGCAGGCTTTAGCATAAGCAGTTAGGCCCCGTAGGATGATTTTAGCTAAAATGTGCCCCAAACACTCAAACCGGCTTGTATCTTGCAATGGAAAATATGGGAAACATGACTTAGACAGCAAATGATACACTGTATGCCATGTTTCCAAATTTTTATGCACAGTGGTTACAGCATGAAGTGAATGCATGTGAATATACACAGGTGCATTGCATTAAACAAGTCCAATGAGCGTGAAAAAAATGGCCGGCCTGCCTGCTTTCATCCATCATTTGTTCTAAATTTATAATTAATCAATGAGCTGAGGTGGAGTCTTAGCCAGTGGTACCATCAGGGGTGTGTAATGCACTTTAGGGTAGACAGCCAATCAGCTGCCAGATTCAATCTGTCAATCAAACACAGCAGCCAATCAGAGAGCTGGCCATTGATCAGCAGGCCCTTTATGACATCACAGACAGACCCACGGAACTCTCTGTGCTTGTCTGCTGGCTGGCTGTCAGTTGGGTGGGTGGGCGGCAGAGGGGGAGGATGTACGTCTCGTTTCTCCTGAAAATTGCGTTTTTTCTGCGTTTCCGGAAAAAGTCGCGGTCCGACGCGCAAAAGTGGGGTATCGTAGAAATCGCCTTTTAAAGACGCACCTTTCTGGCCCCACAAAAATGGGCATTTCAAATTAGAAACAAGTCAAATGAACAAAATAGTGTGAATAAGTAAGTATTTCAGGGGTGAGTTAGCAGGTTATTGGGGTAGTAAGTCCTGATTTTTTTGGAGGTTGCAGTGACCACTACGCCATTCAAAATAGGCAGGCTTTAGCATAAGCAGTTAGGCCCCGTAGGATGATTTTAGCTAAAATGTGCCCCAAACACTCAAACCGGCTTGTATCTTGCAATGGAAAATATGGGAAACATGACTTAGACAGCAAATGATACACTGTATGCCATGTTTCCAAATTTTTATGCACAGTGGTTACAGCATGAAGTGAATGCATGTGAATATACACAGGTGCATTGCATTAAACAAGTCCAATGAGCGTGAAAAAAATGGCCGGCCTGCCTGCTTTCATCCATCATTTGTTCTAAATTTATAATTAATCAATGAGCTGAGGTGGAGTCTTAGCCAGTGGTACCATCAGGGGTGTGTAATGCACTTTAGGGTAGACAGCCAATCAGCTGCCAGATTCAATCTGTCAATCAAACACAGCAGCCAATCAGAGAGCTGGCCATTGATCAGCAGGCCCTTTATGACATCACAGACAGACCCACGGAACTCTCTGTGCTTGTCTGCTGCTGGCTGTCAGTTGGGTGGGTGGGCGGCAGAGGGGGAGGATGTACGTCTCGTTTCTCCTGAAAATTGCGTTTTTTCTGCGTTTCCGGAAAAAGTCGCGGTCCGACGCGCAAAAGTGGGGTATCGTAGAAATCGCCTTTTAAAGACGCACCTTTCTGGCCCCACAAAAATGGGCATTTCAAATTAGAAACAAGTCAAATGAACAAAATAGTGTGAATAAGTAAGTATTTCAGGGGTGAGTTAGCAGGTTATTGGGGTAGTAAGTCCTGATTTTTTTGGAGGTTGCAGTGACCACTACGCCATTCAAAATAGGCAGGCTTTGGCATAAGCAGTTAGGCCCCGTAGGATGATTTTAGCTAAAATGTGCCCCAAACACTCAAACCGGCTTGTATCTTGCAATGGAAAATATGGGAAACATGACTTAGACAGCAAATGATACACTGTATGCCATGTTTCCAAATTTTTATGCACAGTGGTTACAGCATGAAGCGAATGCATGTGAATATACAAAGGTGCATTGCATTAAACAAGTCCAATGAGCGTGAAAAAAATGGCCGGGCTGCCTGCTTTCATCCATCATTTGTTCTAAATTTATAATTAATCAATGAGCTGAGGTGGAGTCTTAGCCAGTGGTACCATCAGGGGTGTGTAATGCACTTTAGGGTAGACAGCCAATCAGCTGCCAGATTCAATCTGTCAAGCAAACACAGAAGCCAATCAGAGAGCTGGCCATTGATCAGCAGGCCCTTTATGACATCACAGACAGACCCACGGAACTCTCTGTGCTTGTCTGCTGGCTGGCTGTCAGTTGGGTGGGTGGGCGGCAGAGGGGGAGGATGTACGTCTCGTTTCTCCTGAAAATTGCGGTTTTTCAGCGTTTCCGGAAAAAGTCGCGGTCCGACGCGCAAAAGTGGGGTATCGTAGAAATCGCCTTTTAAAGACGCACCTTTCTGGCCCCACAAAAATGGGCATTTCAAATTAGAAACAAGTCAAATGAACAAAATAGTGTGAATAAGTAAGTATTTCAGCGGTGAGTTAGCAGGTTATTGGGGTAGTAAGTCCTGATTTTTTTGGAGGTTGCAGTGACCACTACGCCATTCAAAATAGGCAGGCTTTAGCATAAGCAGTTAGGCCCCGTAGGATGATTTTAGCTAAAATGTGCCCCAAACACTCAAACCGGCTTGTATCTTGCAATGGAAAATATGGGAAACATGACTTAGACAGCAAATGATACACTGTATGCCATGTTTCCAAATTTTTATGCACAGTGGTTACAGCATGAAGCGAATGCATGTGAATATACAAAGGTGCATTGCATTAAACAAGTCCAATGAGCGTGAAAAAAATGGCCGGCCTGCCTGCTTTCATCCATCATTTGTTCTAAATTTATAATTAATCAATGAGCTGAGGTGGAGTCTTAGCCAGTGGTACCATCAGGGGTGTGTAATGCACTTTAGGGTAGACAGCCAATCAGCTGCCAGATTCAATCTGTCAATCAAACACAGCAGCCAATCAGAGAGCTGGCCATTGATCAGCAGGCCCTTTATGACATCACAGACAGACCCACGGAACTCTCTGTGCTTGTCTGCTGGCTGGCTGTCAGTTGGGTGGGTGGGCGGCAGAGGGGGAGGATGTACGTCTCGTTTCTCCTGAAAATTGCGGTTTTTCAGCGTTTCCGGAAAAAGTCATGGTCCGACGCGCAAAAGTGGGGTATCGTAGAAATCGCCTTTTAAAGACGCACCTTTCTGGCCCCACAAAAATGGGCATTTCAAATTAGAAACAAGTCAAATGAACAAAATAGTGTGAATAAGTAAGTATTTCAGGGGTGAGTTAGCAGGTTATTGGGGTAGTAAGTCCTGATTTTTTTGGAGGTTGCAGTGACCACTACGCCATTCAAAATAGGCAGGCTTTAGCATAAGCATTTAGGCCCCGTAGGATGATTTTAGCTAAAATGTGCCCCAAACACTCAAACCGGCTTGTATCTTGCAATGGAAAATATGGGAAACATGACTTAGACAGCAAATGATACACTGTATGCCATGTTTCCAAATTTTTATGCACAGTGGTTACAGCATGAAGCGAATGCATGTGAATATACAAAGGTGCATTGCATTAAACAAGTCCAATGAGCGTGAAAAAAATGGCCGGCCTGCCTGCTTTCATCCATCATTTGTTCTAAATTTATAATTAATCAATGAGCTGAGGTGGAGTCTTAGCCAGTGGTACCATCAGGGGTGTGTAATGCACTTTAGGGTAGACAGCCAATCAGCTGCCAGATTCAATCTGTCAATCAAACACAGCAGCCAATCAGAGAGCTGGCCATTGATCAGCAGGCCCTTTATGACATCACAGACAGACCCACGGAACTCTCTGTGCTTGTCTGCTGGCTGGCTGTCAGTTGGGTGGGTGGGCGGCAGAGGGGGAGGATGTACGTCTCGTTTCTCCTGAAAATTGCGGTTTTTCGGCGTTTCCGGAAAAAGTCGCGGTCCGACGCGCAAAAGTGGGGTATCGTAGAAATCGCCTTTTAAAGACGCACCTTTCTGGCCCCACAAAAATGGGCATTTCAAATTAGAAACAAGTCAAATGAACAAAATAGTGTGAATAAGTAAGTATTTCAGGGGTGAGTTAGCAGGTTATTGGGGTAGTAAGTCCTGATTTTTTTGGAGGTTGCATTGACCACTACGCCATTCAAAATAGGCAGGCTTTGGCATAAGCAGTTAGGCCCCGTAGGATGATTTTAGCTAAAATGTGCCCCAAACACTCAAACCGGCTTGTATCTTGCAATGGAAAATATGGGAAACATAACTTAGACAGCAAATGATACACTGTATGCCATGTTTCCAAATTTTTATGCACAGTGGTTACAGCATGAAGCGAATGCATGTGAATATACAAAGGTGCATTGCATTAAACAAGTCCAATGAGCGTGAAAAAAATGGCCGGCCTGCCTGCTTTCATCCATCATTTGTTCTAAATTTATAATTAATCAATGAGCTGAGGTGGAGTCTTAGCCAGTGGTACCATCAGGGGTGTGTAATGCACTTTAGGGTAGACAGCCAATCAGCTGCCAGATTCAATCTGTCAATCAAACACAGCAGCCAATCAGAGAGCTGGCCATTGATCAGCAGGCCCTTTATGACATCACAGACAGACCCACGGAACTCTCTGTGCTTGTCTGCTGGCTGGCTGTCAGTTGGGTGGGTGGGCGGCAGAGGGGGAGGATGTACGTCTCGTTTCTCCTGAAAATTGCGGTTTTTCAGCGTTTCCGGAAAAAGTCACGGTCCGACGCGCAAAAGTGGGGTATCTTAGAAATCGCCTTTTAAAGACGCACCTTTCTGGCCCCACAAAAATGGGCATTTCAAATTAGAAACAAGTCAAATGAACAAAATAGTGTGAATAAGTAAGTATTTCAGGGGTGAGTTAGCAGGTTATTGGGGTAGTAAGTCCTGATTTTTTTGGAGGTTGCAGTGACCACTACGCCATTCAAAATAGGCAGGCTTTAGCATAAGCATTTAGGCCCCGTAGGATGATTTTAGCTAAAATGTGCCCCAAACACTCAAACCGGCTTGTATCTTGCAATGGAAAATATGGGAAACATGACTTAGACAGCAAATGATACACTGTATGCCATGTTTCCAAATTTTTATGCACAGTGGTTACAGCATGAAGTGAATGCATGTGAATATACACAGGTGCATTGCATTAAACAAGTCCAATGAGCGTGAAAAAAATGGCCGGCCTGCCTGCTTTCATCCATCATTTGTTTCTAAATTTATAATTAATCAATGAGCTGAGGTGGAGTCTTAGCCAGTGGTACCATCAGGGGTGTGTAATGCACTTTAGGGTAGACAGCCAATCAGCTGCCAGATTCAATCTGTCAATCAAACACAGCAGCCAATCAGAGAGCTGGCCATTGATCAGCAGGCCCTTTATGACATCACAGACAGACCCACGGAACTCTCTGTGCTTGTTTGCTGGCTGGCTGTCAGTTGGGTGGGTGGGCGGCAGAGGGGGAGGATGTACGTCTCGTTTCTCCTGAAAATTGCGGTTTTTCAGCGTTTCCGGAAAAAGTCACGGTCCGACGCGCAAAAGTGGGGTATCGTAGAAATCGCCTTTTAAAGACGCACCTTTCTGGCCCCACAAAAATGGGCATTTCAAATTAGAAACAAGTCAAATGAACAAAATAGTGTGAATAAGTAAGTATTTCAGGGGTGAGTTAGCAGGTTATTGGGGTAGTAAGTCCTGATTTTTTTGGAGGTTGCAGTGACCACTACGCCATTCAAAATAGGCAGGCTTTAGCATAAGCATTTAGGCCCCGTAGGATGATTTTAGCTAAAATGTGCCCCAAACACTCAAACCGGCTTGTATCTTGCAATGGAAAATATGGGAAACATGACTTAGACAGCAAATGATACACTGTATGCCATGTTTCCAAATTTTTATGCACAGTGGTTACAGCATGAAGTGAATGCATGTGAATATACACAGGTGCATTGCATTAAACAAGTCCAATGAGCTTAAAAAAAATGGCCGGCCTGCCTGCTTTCATCCATCATTTGTTCTAAATTTATAATTAATCAATGAGCTGAGGTGGAGTCTTAGCCAGTGGTACCATCAGGGGTGTGTAATGCACTTTAGGGTAGACAGCCAATCAGCTGCCAGATTCAATCTGTCAATCAAACACAGCAGCCAATCAGAGAGCTGGCCATTGATCAGCAGGCCCTTTATGACATCACAGACAGACCCACGGAACTCTCTGTGCTTGTCTGCTGGCTGGCTGTCAGTTGGGTGGGTGGGCGGCAGAGGGGGAGGATGTACGTCTCGTTTCTCCTGAAAATTGCGGTTTTTCGGCGTTTCCGGAAAAAGTCGCGGTCCGACGTGCAAAAGTGGGGTATCGTAGAAATCGCCTTTTAAAGACGCACCTTTCTGGCCCCACAAAAATGGGCATTTCAAATTAGAAACAAGTCAAATGAACAAAATAGTGTGAATAAGTAAGTATTTCAGGGGTGAGTTAGCAGGTTATTGGGGTAGTAAGTCCTGATTTTTTTGGAGGTTGCATTGACCACTACGCCATTCAAAATAGGCAGGCTTTGGCATAAGCAGTTAGGCCCCGTAGGATGATTTTAGCTAAAATGTGCCCCAAACACTCAAACCGGCTTGTATCTTGCAATGGAAAATATGGGAAACATGACTTAGACAGCAAATGATACACTGTATGCCATGTTTCCAAATTTTTATGCACAGTGGTTACAGCATGAAGCGAATGCATGTGAATATACAAAGGTGCATTGCATTAAACAAGTCCAATGAGCGTGAAAAAAATGGCCGGCCTGCCTGCTTTCATCCATCATTTGTTCTAAATTTATAATTAATCAATGAGCTGAGGTGGAGTCTTAGCCAGTGGTACCATCAGGGGTGTGTAATGCACTTTAGGGTAGACAGCCAATCAGCTGCCAGATTCAATCTGTCAATCAAACACAGCAGCCAATCAGAGAGCTGGCCATTGATCAGCAGGCCCTTTATGACATCACAGACAGACCCACGGAACTCTCTGTGCTTGTCTGCTGGCTGGCTGTCAGTTGGGTGGGTGGGCGGCAGAGGGGGAGGATGTACGTCTCGTTTCTCCTGAAAATTGCGGTTTTTCAGCGTTTCCGGAAAAAGTCGCGGTCCGACGCGCAAAAGTGGGGTATCGTAGAAATCGCCTTTTAAAGACGCACCTTTCTGGCCCCACAAAAATGGGCATTTCAAATTAGAAACAAGTCAAATGAACAAAATAGTGTGAATAAGTAAGTATTTCAGGGGTGAGTTAGCAGGTTATTGGGGTAGTAAGTCCTGATTTTTTTGGAGGTTGCAGTGACCACTACGCCATTCAAAATAGGCAGGCTTTAGCATAAGCATTTAGGCCCCGTAGGATGATTTTAGCTAAAATGTGCCCCAAACACTCAAACCGGCTTGTATCTTGCAATGGAAAATATGGGAAACATGACTTAGACAGCAAATGATACACTGTATGCCATGTTTCCAAATTTTTATGCACAGTGGTTACAGCATGAAGCGAATGCATGTGAATATACACAGTTGCATTGCATTAAACAAGTCCAATGAGCGTGAAAAAAATGGCCGGCCTGCCTGCTTTCATCCATCATTTGTTCTAAATTTATAATTAATCAATGAGCTGAGGTGGAGTCTTAGCCAGTGGTACCATCAGGGGTGTGTAATGCACTTTAGGGTAGACAGCCAATCAGCTGCCAGATTCAATCTGTCAATCAAACACAGCAGCCAATCAGAGAGCTGGCCATTGATCAGCAGGCCCTTTATGACATCACAGACAGACCCACGGAACTCTCTGTGCTTGTCTGCTGGCTGGCTGTCAGTTGGGTGGGTGGGCGGCAGAGGGGGAGGATGTACGTCTCGTTTCTCCTGAAAATTGCGGTTTTTCAGCGTTTCCGGAAAAAGTCGCGGTCCGACGCGCAAAAGTGGGGTATCGTAGAAATCGCCTTTTAAAGACGCACCTTTCTGGCCCCACAAAAATGGGCATTTCAAATTAGAAACAAGTCAAATGAACAAAATAGTGTGAATAAGTAAGTATTTCAGGGGTGAGTTAGCAGGTTATTGGGGTAGTAAGTCCTGATTTTTTTGGAGGTTGCAGTGACCACTACGCCATTCAAAATAGGCAGGCTTTAGCATAAGCATTTAGGCCCCGTAGGATGATTTTAGCTAAAATGTGCCCCAAACACTCAAACCGGCTTGTATCTTGCAATGGAAAATATGGGAAACATGACTTAGACAGCAAATGATACACTGTATGCCATGTTTCCAAATTTTTATGCACAGT
This sequence comes from Crinia signifera, assembly GCF_055691185.1. Lineage (NCBI taxonomy): Eukaryota > Metazoa > Chordata > Amphibia > Anura > Myobatrachidae > Crinia > Crinia signifera. The sequence continues at coordinate 93,443 of NW_028142675.1, forward strand.
GGTTACAGCATGAAGTGAATGCATGTGAATATACACAGGTGCATTGCATTAAACAAGTCCAATGAGCGTGAAAAAAATGGCCGGCCTGCCTGCTTTCATCCATCATTTGTTCTAAATTTATAATTAATCAATGAGCTGAGGTGGAGTCTTAGCCAGTGGTACCATCAGGGGTGTGTAATGCACTTTAGGGTAGACAGCCAATCAGCTGCCAGATTCAATCTGTCAATCAAACACAGCAGCCAATCAGAGAGCTGGCCATTGATCAGCAGGCCCTTTATGACATCACAGACAGACCCACGGAACTCTCTGTGCTTGTCTGCTGGCTGGCTGTCAGTTGGGTGGGTGGGCGGCAGAGGGGGAGGATGTACGTCTCGTTTCTCCTGAAAATTGCGGTTTTTCAGCGTTTCCGGAAAAAGTCGCGGTCCGACGCGCAAAAGTGGGGTATCGTAGAAATCGCCTTTTAAAGACGCACCTTTCTGGCCCCACAAAAATGGGCATTTCAAATTAGAAACAAGTCAAATGAACAAAATAGTGTGAATAAGTAAGTATTTCAGGGGTGAGTTAGCAGGTTATTGGGGTAGTAAGTCCTGATTTTTTTGGAGGTTGCAGTGACCACTACGCCATTCAAAATAGGCAGGCTTTAGCATAAGCATTTAGGCCCCGTAGGATGATTTTAGCTAAAATGTGCCCCAAACACTCAAACCGGCTTGTATCTTGCAATGGAAAATATGGGAAACATGACTTAGACAGCAAATGATACACTGTATGCCATGTTTCCAAATTTTTATGCACAGTGGTTACAGCATGAAGTGAATGCATGTGAATATACACAGGTGCATTGCATTAAACAAGTCCAATGAGCGTGAAAAAAATGGCCGGCCTGCCTGCTTTCATCCATCATTTGTTCTAAATTTATAATTAATCAATGAGCTGAGGTGGAGTCTTAGCCAGTGGTACCATCAGGGGTGTGTAATGCACTTTAGGGTAGACAGCCAATCAGCTGCCAGATTCAATCTGTCAATCAAACACAGCAGCCAATCAGAGAGCTGGCCATTGATCAGCAGGCCCTTTATGACATCACAGACAGACCCACGGAACTCTCTGTGCTTGTCTGCTGGCTGGCTGTCAGTTGGGTGGGTGGGCGGCAGAGGGGGAGGATGTACGTCTCGTTTCTCCTGAAAATTGCGGTTTTTCAGCGTTTCCGGAAAAAGTCGCGGTCCGACGCGCAAAAGTGGGGTATCGTAGAAATCGCCTTTTAAAGACGCACCTTTCTGGCCCCACAAAAATGGGCATTTCAAATTAGAAACAAGTCAAATGAACAAAATAGTGTGAATAAGTAAGTATTTCAGGGGTGAGTTAGCAGGTTATTGGGGTAGTAAGTCCTGATTTTTTTGGAGGTTGCAGTGACCACTACGCCATTCAAAATAGGCAGGCTTTGGCATAAGCATTTAGGCCCCGTAGGATGATTTTAGCTAAAATGTGCCCCAAACACTCAAACCGGCTTGTATCTTGCAATGGAAAATATGGGAAACATGACTTAGACAGCAAATGATACACTGTATGCCATGTTTCCAAATTTTTATGCACAGTGGTTACAGCATGAAGTGAATGCATATGAATATACACAGGTGCATTGCATTAAACAAGTCCAATGAGCGTGAAAAAAATGGCCGGCCTGCCTGCTTTCATCCATCATTTGTTCTAAATTTATAATTAATCAATGAGCTGAGGTGGAGTCTTAGCCAGTGGTACCATCAGGGGTGTGTAATGCACTTTAGGGTAGACAGCCAATCAGCTGCCAGATTCAATCTGTCAATCAAACACAGCAGCCAATCAGAGAGCTGGCCATTGATCATCAGGCCCTTTATGACATCACAGACAGACCCACGGAACTCTCTGTGCTTGTCTGCTGGCTGGCTGTCAGTTGGGTGGGTGGGCGGCAGAGGGGGAGGATGTACGTCTCGTTTCTCCTGAAAATTGCGGTTTTTCGGCGTTTCCGGAAAAAGTCGCGGTCCGACGCGCAAAAGTGGGGTATCGTAGAAATCGCCTTTTAAAGACGCACCTTTCTGGCCCCACAAAAATGGGCATTTCAAATTAGAAACAAGTCAAATGAACAAAATAGTGTGAATAAGTAAGTATTTCAGGGGTGAGTTAGCAGGTTATTGGGGTAGTAAGTCCTGATTTTTTTGGAGGTTGCAGTGACCACTACGCCATTCAAAATAGGCAGGCTTTAGCATAAGCAGTTAGGCCCCGTAGGATGATTTTAGCTAAAATGTGCCCCAAACACTCAAACCGGCTTGTATCTTGCAATGGAAAATATGGGAAACATGACTTAGACAGCAAATGATACACTGTATGCCATGTTTCCAAATTTTTATGCACAGTGGTTACAGCATGAAGTGAATGCATGTGAATATACACAGGTGCATTGCATTAAACAAGTCCAATGAGCGTGAAAAAAATGGCCGGCCTGCCTGCTTTCATCCATCATTTGTTCTAAATTTATAATTAATCAATGAGCTGAGGTGGAGTCTTAGCCAGTGGTACCATCAGGGGTGTGTAATGCACTTTAGGGTAGACAGCCAATCAGCTGCCAGATTCAATCTGTCAATCAAACACAGCAGCCAATCAGAGAGCTGGCCATTGATCAGCAGGCCCTTTATGACATCACAGACAGACCCACGGAACTCTCTGTGCTTGTCTGCTGGCTGGCTGTCAGTTGGGTGGGTGGGCGGCAGAGGGGGTGGATGTACGTCTCGTTTCTCCTGAAAATTGCGGTTTTTCGGCGTTTCCGGAAAAAGTCGCGGTCCGACGCGCAAAAGTGGGGTATCGTAGAAATCGCCTTTTAAAGACGCACCTTTCTGGCCCCACAAAAATGGGCATTTCAAATTAGAAACAAGTCAAATGAACAAAATAGTGTGAATAAGTAAGTATTTCAGGGGTGAGTTAGCAGGTTATTGGGGTAGTAAGTCCTGATTTTTTTGGAGGTTGCAGTGACCACTACGCCATTCAAAATAGGCAGGCTTTAGCATAAGCATTTAGGCCCCGTAGGATGATTTTAGCTAAAATGTGCCCCAAACACTCAAACCGGCTTGTATCTTGCAATGGAAAATATGGGAAACATGACTTAGACAGCAAATGATACACTGTATGCCATGTTTCCAAATTTTTATGCACAGTGGTTACAGCATGAAGCGAATGCATGTGAATATACAAAGGTGCATTGCATTAAACAAGTCCAATGAGCGTGAAAAAAATGGCCGGCCTGCCTGCTTTCATCCATCATTTGTTCTAAATTTATAATTAATCAATGAGCTGAGGTGGAGTCTTAGCCAGTGGTACCATCAGGGGTGTGTAATGCACTTTAGGGTAGACAGCCAATCAGCTGCCAGATTCAATCTGTCAATCAAACACAGCAGCCAATCAGAGAGCTGGCCATTGATCAGCAGGCCCTTTATGACATCACAGACAGACCCACGGAACTCTCTGTGCTTGTCTGCTGGCTGGCTGTCAGTTGGGTGGGTGGGCGGCAGAGGGGGAGGATGTACGTCTCGTTTCTCCTGAAAATTGCGGTTTTTCAGCGTTTCCGGAAAAAGTCGTGGTCCGACGCGCAAAAGTGGGGTATCGTAGAAATCGCCTTTTAAAGACGCACCTTTCTGGCCCCACAAAAATGGGCATTTCAAATTAGAAACAAGTCAAATGAACAAAATAGTGTGAATAAGTAAGTATTTCAGGGGTGAGTTAGCAGGTTATTGGGGTAGTAAGTCCTGATTTTTTTTGGAGGTTGCAGTGACCACTACGCCATTCAAAATAGGCAGGCTTTAGCATAAGCAGTTAGGCCCCGTAGGATGATTTTAGCTAAAATGTGCCCCAAACACTCAAACCGGCTTGTATCTTGCAATGGAAAATATGGGAAACATGACTTAGACAGCAAATGATACACTGTATGCCATGTTTCCAAATTTTTATGCACAGTGGTTACAGCATGAAGTGAATGCATGTGAATATACACAGGTGCATTGCATTAAACAAGTCCAATGAGCGTGAAAAAAATGGCCGGCCTGCCTGCTTTCATCCATCATTTGTTCTAAATTTATAATTAATCAATGAGCTGAGGTGGAGTCTTAGCCAGTGGTACCATCAGGGGTGTGTAATGCACTTTAGGGTAGACAGCCAATCAGCTGCCAGATTCAATCTGTCAATCAAACACAGCAGCCAATCAGAGAGCTGGCCATTGATCAGCAGGCCCTTTATGATATCACAGACAGACCCACGGAACTCTCTGTGCTTGTCTGCTGGCTGGCTGTCAGTTGGGTGGGTGGGCGGCAGAGGGGGAGGATGTACGTCTCGTTTCTCCTGAAAATTGCGTTTTTTCGGCGTTTCCGGAAAAAGTCGCGGTCCGACGCGCAAAAGTGGGGTATCGTAGAAATCGCCTTTTAAAGACGCACCTTTCTGGCCCCACAAAAATGGGCATTTCAAATTAGAAACAAGTCAAATGAACAAAATAGTGTGAATAAGTAAGTATTTCAGGGGTGAGTTAGCAGGTTATTGGGGTAGTAAGTCCTGATTTTTTTGGAGGTTGCATTGACCACTACGCCATTCAAAATAGGCAGGCTTTGGCATAAGCAGTTAGGCCCCGTAGGATGATTTTAGCTAAAATGTGCCCCAAACACTCAAACCGGCTTGTATCTTGCAATGGAAAATATGGGAAACATGACTTAGACAGCAAATGATACACTGTATGCCATGTTTCCAAATTTTTATGCACAGTGGTTACAGCATGAAGTGAATGCATGTGAATATACACAGGTGCATTGCATTAAACAAGTCCAATGAGCGTGAAAAAAATGGCCGGCTTGCCTGCTTTCATCCATCATTTGTTCTAAATTTATAATTAATCAATGAGCTGAGGTGGAGTCTTAGCCAGTGGTACCATCAGGGGTGTGTAATGCACTTTAGGGTAGACAGCCAATCAGCTGCCAGATTCAATCTGTCAATCAAACACAGCAGCCAATCAGAAAACTGGCCATTGATCAGCAGGCCCTTTATGACATCACAGACAGACCCACGGAACTCTCTGTGCTTGTCTGCTGGCTGGCTGTCAGTTGGGTGGGTGGGCGGCAGAGGGGGAGGATGTACGTCTCGTTTCTCCTGAAAATTGCGGTTTTTTGGCGTTTCCGGAAAAAGTCGCGGTCCGACGCGCAAAAGTGGGGTATCGTAGAAATCGCCTTTTAAAGACGCACCTTTCTGGCCCCACAAAAATGGGCATTTCAAATTAGAAACAAGTCAAATGAACAAAATAGTGTGAATAAGTAAGTATTTCAGGGGTGAGTTAGCAGGTTATTGGGGTAGTAAGTCCTGATTTTTTTGGAGGTTGCATTGACCACTACGCCATTCAAAATAGGCAGGCTTTGGCATAAGCAGTTAGGCCCCGTAGGATGATTTTAGCTAAAATGTGCCCCAAACACTCAAACCGGCTTGTATCTTGCAATGGAAAATATGGGAAACATGACTTAGACAGCAAATGATACACTGTATGCCATGTTTCCAAATTTTTATGCACAGTGGTTACAGCATGAAGTGAATGCATGTGAATATACACAGGTGCATTGCATTAAACAAGTCCAATGAGCGTGAAAAAAATGGCCGGCTTGCCTGCTTTCATCCATCATTTGTTCTAAATTTATAATTAATCAATGAGCTGAGGTGGAGTCTTAGCCAGTGGTACCATCAGGGGTGTGTAATGCACTTTAGGGTAGACAGCCAATCAGCTGCCAGATTCAATCTGTCAATCAAACACAGCAGCCAATCAGAAAACTGGCCATTGATCAGCAGGCCCTTTATGACATCACAGACAGACCCACGGAACTCTCTGTGCTTGTCTGCTGGCTGGCTGTCAGTTGGGTGGGTGGGCGGCAAAAGGGGGAGGATGTACGTCTCGTTTCTCCTGAAAATTGCGGTTTTTTGGCGTTTCCGGAAAAAGTCGCGGTCCGACGCGCAAAAGTGGGGTATCGTAGAAATCGCCTTTTAAAGACGCACCTTTCTGGCCCCACAAAAATGGGCATTTCAAATTAGAAACAAGTCAAATGAACAAAATAGTGTGAATAAGTAAGTATTTCAGGGGTGAGTTAGCAGGTTATTGGGGTAGTAAGTCCTGATTTTTTTGGAGGTTGCAGTGACCACTACGCCATTCAAAATAGGCAGGCTTTAGCATAAGCAGTTAGACCCCGTAGGATGATTTTAGCTAAAATGTGCCCCAAACACTCAAACCGGCTTGTATCTTGCAATGGAAAATATGGGAAACATGACTTAGACAGCAAATGATACACTGTATGCCATGTTTCCAAATTTTTATGCACAGTGGTTACAGCATGAAGCGAATGCATGTGAATATATAAAGGTGCATTGCATTAAACAAGTCCAATGAGCGTGAAAAAAATGGCCGGCCTGCCTGCTTTCATCCATCATTTGTTCTAAATTTATAATTAATCAATGAGCTGAGGTGGAGTCTAAGCCAGTGGTACCATCAGGGGTGTGTAATGCACTTTAGGGTAGACAGCCAATCAGCTGCCAGATTCAATCTGTCAATCAAACACAGCAGCCAATCAGAGAGCTGGCCATTGATCAGCAGGCCCTTTATGACATCACAGACAGACCCACGGAACTCTCTGTGCTTGTCTGCTGGCTGGCTGTCAGTTGGGTGGGTGGGCGGCAGAGGGGGAGGATGTACGTCTCGTTTCTCCTGAAAATTGCGGTTTTTCAGCGTTTCCGGAAAAAGTCGCGGTCCGACGCGCAAAAGTGGGGTATCGTAGAAATCGCCTTTTAAAGACGCACCTTTCTGGCCCCACAAAAATGGGCATTTCAAATTAGAAACAAGTCAAATGAACAAAATAGTGTGAATAAGTAAGTATTTCAGGGGTGAGTTAGCAGGTTATTGGGGTAGTAAGTCCTGATTTTTTTGGAGGTTGCAGTGACCACTACGCCATTCAAAATAGGCAGGCTTTAGCATAAGCATTTAGGCCCCGTAGGATGATTTTAGCTAAAATGTGCCCCAAACACTCAAACCGGCTTGTATCTTGCAATGGAAAATATGGGAAACATGACTTAGACAGCAAATGATACACTGTATGCCATGTTTCCAAATTTTTATGCACAGTGGTTACAGCATGAAGTGAATGCATGTGAATATACACAGGTGCATTGCATTAAACAAGTCCAATGAGCGTGAAAAAAATGGCCGGCCTGCCTGCTTTCATCCATCATTTGTTCTAAATTTATAATTAATCAATGAGCTGAGGTGGAGTCTTAGCCAGTGGTACCATCAGGGGTGTGTAATGCACTTTAGGGTAGACAGCCAATCAGCTGCCAGATTCAATCTGTCAATCAAACACAGCAGCCAATCAGAGAGCTGGCCATTGATCAGCAGGCCCTTTATGACATCACAGACAGACCCACGGAACTCTCTGTGCTTGTCTGCTGGCTGGCTGTCAGTTGGGTGGGTGGGCGGCAGAGGGGGAGGATGTACGTCTCGTTTCTCCTGAAAATTGCGGTTTTTCGGCGTTTCCGGAAAAAGTCGCGGTCCGACGCGCAAAAGTGGGGTATCGTAGAAATCGCCTTTTAAAGACGCACCTTTCTGGCCCCACAAAAATGGGCATTTCAAATTAGAAACAAGTCAAATGAACAAAATAGTGTGAATAAGTAAGTATTTCAGGGGTGAGGTAGCAGGTTATTGGGGTAGTAAGTCCTGATTTTTTTGGAGGTTGCATTGACCACTACGCCATTCAAAATAGGCAGGCTTTGGCATAAGCAGTTAGGCCCCGTAGGATGATTTTAGCTAAAATGTGCCCCAAACACTCAAACCGGCTTGTATCTTGCAATGGAAAATATGGGAAACATGACTTAGACAGCAAATGATACACTGTATGCCATGTTTCCAAATTTTTATGCACAGTGGTTACAGCATGAAGCGAATGCATGTGAATATACAAAGGTGCATTGCATTAAACAAGTCCAATGAGCGTGAAAAAAATGGCCGGCCTGCCTGCTTTCATCCATCATTTGTTCTAAATTTATAATTAATCAATGAGCTGAGGTGGAGTCTTAGCCAGTGGTACCATCAGGGGTGTGTAATGCACTTTAGGGTAGACAGCCAATCAGCTGCCAGATTCAATCTGTCAATCAAACACAGCAGCCAATCAGAGAGCTGGCCATTGATCAGCAGGCCCTTTATGACATCACAGACAGACCCACGGAACTCTCTGTGCTTGTCTGCTGGCTGGCTGTCAGTTGGGTGGGTGGGCGGCAGAGGGGGAGGATGTACGTCTCGTTTCTCCTGAAAATTGCGGTTTTTCAGCGTTTCCGGAAAAAGTCGCGGTCCGACGCGCAAAAGTGGGGTATCGTAGAAATCGCCTTTTAAAGACGCACCTTTCTGGCCCCACAAAAATGGGCATTTCAAATTAGAAACAAGTCAAATGAACAAAATAGTGTGAATAAGTAAGTATTTCAGGGGTGAGTTAGCAGGTTATTGGGGTAGTAAGTCCTGATTTTTTTGGAGGTTGCAGTGACCACTACGCCATTCAAAATAGGCAGGCTTTAGCATAAGCATTTAGGCCCCGTAGGATGATTTTAGCTAAAATGTGCCCCAAACACTCAAACCGGCTTGTATCTTGCAATGGAAAATATGGGAAACATGACTTAGACAGCAAATGATACACTGTATGCCATGTTTCCAAATTTTTATGCACAGTGGTTACAGCATGAAGTGAATGCATGTGAATATACACAGGTGCATTGCATTAAACAAGTCCAATGAGCGTGAAAAAAATGGCCGGCCTGCCTGCTTTCATCCATCATTTGTTCTAAATTTATAATTAATCAATGAGCTGAGGTGGAGTCTTAGCCAGTGGTACCATCAGGGGTGTGTAATGCACTTTAGGGTAGACAGCCAATCAGCTGCCAGATTCAATCTGTCAATCAAACACAGCAGCCAATCAGAGAGCTGGCCATTGATCAGCAGGCCCTTTATGACATCACAGACAGACCCACGGAACTCTCTGTGCTTGTCTGCTGGCTGGCTGTCAGTTGGGTGGGTGGGCGGCAGAGGGGGAGGATGTACGTCTCGTTTCTCCTGAAAATTGCGGTTTTTCTGCGTTTCCGGAAAAAGTCGCGGTCCGACGCGCAAAAGTGGGGTATCGTAGAAATCGCCTTTTAAAGACGCACCTTTCTGGCCCCACAAAAATGGGCATTTCAAATTAGAAACAAGTCAAATGAACAAAATAGTGTGAATAAGTAAGTATTTCAGGGGTGAGTTAGCAGGTTATTGGGGTAGTAAGTCCTGATTTTTTTGGAGGTTGCAGTGACCACTACGCCATTCAAAATAGGCAGGCTTTAGCATAAGCAGTTAGGCCCCGTAGGATGATTTTAGCTAAAATGTGCCCCAAACACTCAAACCGGCTTGTATCTTGCAATGGAAAATATGGGAAACATGACTTAGACAGCAAATGATACACTGTATGCCATGTTTCCAAATTTTTATGCACAGTGGTTACAGCATGAAGTGAATGCATGTGAATATACACAGGTGCATTGCATTAAACAAGTCCAATGAGCGTGAAAAAAATGTCCGGCCTGCCTGCTTTCATCCATCATTTGTTCTAAATTTATAATTAATCAATGAGCTGAGGTGGAGTCTTAGCCAGTGGTACCATCAGGGGTGTGTAATGCACTTTAGGGTAGACAGCCAATCAGCTGCCAGATTCAATCTGTCAATCAAACACAGCAGCCAATCAGAGAGCTGGCCATTGATCAGCAGGCCCTTTATGACATCACAGACAGACCCACGGAACTCTCTGTGCTTGTCTGCTGGCTGGCTGTCAGTTGGGTGGGTGGGCGGCAGAGGGGGTGGATGTACGTCTCGTTTCTCCTGAAAATTGCGGTTTTTCGGCGTTTCCGGAAAAAGTCGCGGTCCGACGCGCAAAAGTGGGGTATCGTAGAAATCGCCTTTTAAAGACGCACCTTTCTGGCCCCACAAAAATGGGCATTTCAAATTAGAAACAAGTCAAATGAACAAAATAGTGTGAATAAGTAAGTATTTCAGGGGTGAGTTAGCAGGTTATTGGGGTAGTAAGTCCTGATTTTTTTGGAGGTTGCAGTGACCACTACGCCATTCAAAATAGGCAGGCTTTAGCATAAGCATTTAGGCCCCGTAGGATGATTTTAGCTAAAATGTGCCCCAAACACTCAAACCGGCTTGTATCTTGCAATGGAAAATATGGGAAACATGACTTAGACAGCAAATGATACACTGTATGCCATGTTTCCAAATTTTTATGCACAGTGGTTACAGCATGAAGTGAATGCATGTGAATATACACAGGTGCATTGCATTAAACAAGTCCAATGAGCGTGAAAAAAATGGCCGGCTTGCCTGCTTTCATCCATCATTTGTTCTAAATTTATAATTAATCAATGAGCTGAGGTGGAGTCTTAGCCAGTGGTACCATCAGGGGTGTGTAATGCACTTTAGGGTAGACAGCCAATCAGCTGCCAGATTCAATCTGTCAATCAAACACAGCAGCCAATCAGAGAGCTGGCCATTGATCAGCAGGCCCTTTCTGACATCACAGACAGACCCACGGAACTCTCTGTGCTTGTCTGCTGGCTGGCTGTCAGTTGGGTGGGTGGGCGGCAGAGGGGGAGGATGTACGTCTCGTTTCTCCTGAAAATTGCGGTTTTTCGGCGTTTCCGGAAAAAGTCGCGGTCCGACGCGCAAAAGTGGGGTATCGTAGAAATCGCCTTTTAAAGACGCACCTTTCTGGCCCCACAAAAATGGGCATTTCAAATTAGAAACAAGTCAAATGAACAAAATAGTGTGAATAAGTAAGTATTTCAGGGGTGAGTTAGCAGGTTATTGGGGTAGTAAGTCCTGATTTTTTTGGAGGTTGCAGTGACCACTACGCCATTCAAAATAGGCAGGCTTTAGCATAAGCAGTTAGGCCCCGTAGGATGATTTTAGCTAAAATGTGCCCCAAACACTCAAACCGGCTTGTATCTTGCAATGGAAAATATGGGAAACATGACTTAGACAGCAAATGATACACTGTATGCCATGTTTCCAAATTTTTATGCACAGTGGTTACAGCATGAAGCGAATGCATGTGAATATACAAAGGTGCATTGCATTAAACAAGTCCAATGAGCGTGAAAAAAATGGCCGGCCTGCCTGCTTTCATCCATCATTTGTTCTAAATTTATAATTAATCAATGAGCTGAGGTGGAGTCTTAGCCAGTGGTACCATCAGGGGTGTGTAATGCACTTTAGGGTAGACAGCCAATCAGCTGCCAGATTCAATCTGTCAATCAAACACAGCAGCCAATCAGAGAGCTGGCCATTGATCAGCAGGCCCTTTATGACATCACAGACAGACCCACAGAACTCTCTGTGCTTGTCTGCTGGCTGGCTGTCAGTTGGGTGGGTGTGCGCATCAGAGGGGGAGGATGTACGTCTCGTTTCTCCTGAAAATTGCGGTTTTTCAGCGTTTCCGGAAAAAGTCGCGGTCCGACGCGCAAAAGTGGGGTATCGTAGAAATCGCCTTTTAAAGACGCACCTTTCTGGCCCCACAAAAATGGGCATTTCAAATTAGAAACAAGTCAAATGAACAAAATAGTGTGAATAAGTAAGTATTTCAGGGGTGAGTTAGCAGGTTATTGGGGTAGTAAGTCCTGATTTTTTTGGAGGTTGCAGTGACCACTACGCCATTCAAAATAGGCAGGCTTTAGCATAAGCATTTAGGCCCCGTAGGATGATTTTAGCTAAAATGTGCCCCAAACACTCAAACCGGCTTGTATCTTGCAATGGAAAATATGGGAAACATGACTTAGACAGCAAATGATACACTGTATGCCATGTTTCCAAATTTTTATGCACAGTGGTTACAGCATGAAGTGAATGCATGTGAATATACACAGGTGCATTGCATTAAACAAGTCCAATGAGCGTGAAAAAAATGGCCGGCTTGCCTGCTTTCATCCATCATTTGTTCTAAATTTATAATTAATCAATGAGCTGAGGTGGAGTCTTAGCCAGTGGTACCATCAGGGGTGTGTAATGCACTTTAGGGTAGACAGCCAATCAGCTGCCAGATTCAATCTGTCAATCAAACACAGCAGCCAATCAGAGAGCTGGCCATTGATCAGCAGGCCCTTTCTGACATCACAGACAGACCCACGGAACTCTCTGTGCTTGTCTGCTGGCTGGCTGTCAGTTGGGTGGGTGGGCGGCAGAGGGGGAGGATGTACGTCTCGTTTCTCCTGAAAATTGCGGTTTTTCGGCGTTTCCGGAAAAAGTCGCGGTCCGACGCGCAAAAGTGGGGTATCGTAGAAATCGCCTTTTAAAGACGCACCTTTCTGGCCCCACAAAAATGGGCATTTCAAATTAGAAACAAGTCAAATGAACAAAATAGTGTGAATAAGTAAGTATTTCAGGGGTGAGTTAGCAGGTTATTGGGGTAGTAAGTCCTGATTTTTTTGGAGGTTGCAGTGACCACTACGCCATTCAAAATAGGCAGGCTTTAGCATAAGCAGTTAGGCCCCGTAGGATGATTTTAGCTAAAATGTGCCCCAAACACTCAAACCGGCTTGTATCTTGCAATGGAAAATATGGGAAACATGACTTAGACAGCAAATGATACACTGTATGCCATGTTTCCAAATTTTTATGCACAGTGGTTACAGCATGAAGCGAATGCATGTGAATATACAAAGGTGCATTGCATTAAACAAGTCCAATGAGCGTGAAAAAAATGGCCGGCCTGCCTGCTTTCATCCATCATTTGTTCTAAATTTATAATTAATCAATGAGCTGAGGTGGAGTCTTAGCCAGTGGTACCATCAGGGGTGTGTAATGCACTTTAGGGTAGACAGCCAATCAGCTGCCAGATTCAATCTGTCAATCAAACACAGCAGCCAATCAGAGAGCTGGCCATTGATCAGCAGGCCCTTTATGACATCACAGACAGACCCACAGAACTCTCTGTGCTTGTCTGCTGGCTGGCTGTCAGTTGGGTGGGTGTGCGCATCAGAGGGGGAGGATGTACGTCTCGTTTCTCCTGAAAATTGCGGTTTTTCGGCGTTTCCGGAAAAAGTCGCGGTCCAACGCGCAAAAGTGGGGTATCGTAGAAATCGCCTTTTAAAGACGCACCTTTCTGGCCCCACAAAAATGGGCATTTCAAATTAGAAACAAGTCAAATGAACAAAATAGTGTGAATAAGTAAGTATTTCAGGGGTGAGTTAGCAGGTTATTGGGGTAGTAAGTCCTGATTTTTTTGGAGGTTGCATTGACCACTACGCCATTCAAAATAGGCAGGCTTTGGCATAAGCAGTTAGGCCCCGTAGGATGATTTTAGCTAAAATGTGCCCCAAACACTCAAACCGGCTTGTATCTTGCAATGGAAAATATGGGAAACATGACTTAGACAGCAAATGATACACTGTATGCCATGTTTCCAAATTTTTATGCACAGTGGTTACAGCATGAAGCGAATGCATGTGAATATACAAAAGTGCATTGCATTAAACAAGTCCAATGAGCGTGAAAAAAAAATGGCCGGCCTGCCTGCTTTCATCCATCATTTGTTCTAAATTTATAATTAATCAATGAGCTGAGGTGGAGTCTTAGCCAGTGGTACCATCAGGGGTGTGTAATGCACTTTAGGGTAGACAGCCAATCAGCTGCCAGATTCAATCTGTCAATCAAACACAGCAGCCAATCAGAGAGCTGGCCATTGATCAGCAGGCCCTTTATGACATCACAGACAGACCCACGGAACTCTCTGTGCTTGTCTGCTGGCTGGCTGTCAGTTGGGTGGGTGGGCGGCAGAGGGGGAGGATGTACGTCTCGTTTCTCCTGAAAATTGCGGTTTTTCAGCGTTTCCGGAAAAAGTCGCGGTCCGACGCGCAAAAGTGGGGTATCGTAGAAATCGCCTTTTAAAGACGCACCTTTCTGGCCCCACAAAAATGGGCATTTCAAATTAGAAACAAGTCAAATGAACAAAATAGTGTGAATAAGTAAGTATTTCAGGGGTGAGTTAGCAGGTTATTGGGGTAGTAAGTCCTGATTTTTTTGGAGGTTGCATTGACCACTACGCCATTCAAAATAGGCAGGCTTTGGCATAAGCAGTTAGGCCCCGTAGGATGATTTTAGCTAAAATGTGCCCCAAACACTCAAACCGGCTTGTATCTTGCAATGGAAAATATGGGAAACATGACTTAGACAGCAAATGATACACTGTATGCCATGTTTCCAAATTTTTATGCACAGTGGTTACAGCATGAAGCGAATGCATGTGAATATACAAAGGTGCATTGCATTAAACAAGTCCAATGAGCGTGAAAAAAATGGCCGGCCTGCCTGCTTTCATCCATCATTTGTTCTAAATTTATAATTAATCAATGAGCTGAGGTGGAGTCTTAGCCAGTGGTACCATCAGGGGTGTGTAATGCACTTTAGGGTAGACAGCCAATCAGCTGCCAGATTCAATCTGTCAATCAAACACAGCAGCCAATCAGAGAGCTGGCCATTGATCAGCAGGCCCTTTATGACATCACAGACAGACCCACGGAACTCTCTGTGCTTGTCTGCTGGCTGGCTGTCAGTTGGGTGGGTGGGCGGCAGAGGGGGAGGATGTATGTCTCGTTTCTCCTGAAAATTGCGGTTTTTCAGCGTTTCCGGAAAAAGTCGCGGTCCGACGCGCAAAAGTGGGGTATCGTAGAAATCGCCTTTTAAAGACGCACCTTTCTGGCCCCACAAAAATGGGCATTTCAAATTAGAAACAAGTCAAATGAACAAAATAGTGTGAATAAGTAAGTATTTCAGGGGTGAGTTAGCAGGTTATTGGGGTAGTAAGTCCTGATTTTTTTGGAGGTTGCAGTGACCACTACGCCATTCAAAATAGGCAGGCTTTGGCATAAGCAGTTAGGCCCCGTAGGATGATTTTAGCTAAAATGTGCCCCAAACACTCAAACCGGCTTGTATCTTGCAATGGAAAATATGGGAAACATGACTTAGACAGCAAATGATACACTGTATGCCATGTTTCCAAATTTTTATGCACAGTGGTTACAGCATGAAGTGAATGCATGTGAATCTACACAGGTGCATTGCATTAAACAAGTCCAATGAGCATGAAAAAAATGGCCGGCCTGCCTGCTTTCATCCATCATTTGTTCTAAATTTATAATTAATCAATGAGCTGAGGTGGAGTCTTAGCCAGTGGTACCATCAGGGGTGTGTAATGCACTTTAGGGTAGACAGCCAATCAGCTGCCAGATTCAATCTGTCAATCAAACACAGCAGCCAATCAGAGAGCTGGCCATTGATCAGCAGGCCCTTTATGACATCACAGACAGACCCACGGAACTCTCTGTGCTTGTCTGCTGGCTGGCTGTCAGTTGGGTGGGTGGGCGGCAGAGGGGGAGGATGTACGTCTCATTTCTCCTGAAAATTGCGGTTTTTCAGCGTTTCCGGAAAAAGTCGCGGTCCGACGCGCAAAAGTGGGGTATCGTAGAAATCGCCTTTTAAAGACGCACCTTTCTGGCCCCACAAAAATGGGCATTTCAAATTAGAAACAAGTCAAATGAACAAAATAGTGTGAATAAGTAAGTATTTCAGGGGTGAGTTAGCAGGTTATTGGGGTAGTAAGTCCTGATTTTTTTGGAGGTTGCAGTGACCACTACGCCATTCAAAATAGGCAGGCTTTGGCATAAGCAGTTAGGCCCCGTAGGATGATTTTAGCTAAAATGTGCCCCAAACACTCAAACCGGCTTGTATCTTGCAATGGAAAATATGGGAAACATGACTTAGACAGCAAATGATACACTGTATGCCATGTTTCCAAATTTTTATGCACAGTGGTTACAGCATGAAGTGAATGCATGTGAATATACACAGGTGCATTGCATTAAACAAGTCCAATGAGCGTGAAAAAAATGGCCGGCTTGCCTGCTTTCATCCATCATTTGTTCTAAATTTATAATTAATCAATGAGCTGAGGTGGAGTCTTAGCCAGTGGTACCATCAGGGGTGTGTAATGCACTTTAGGGTAGACAGCCAATCAGCTGCCAGATTCAATCTGTCAATCAAACACAGCAGCCAATCAGAGAGCTGGCCATTGATCAGCAGGCCCTTTATGACATCACAGACAGACCCACAGAACTCTCTGTGCTTGTCTGCTGGCTGGCTGTCAGTTGGGTGGGTGTGCGCATCAGAGGGGGAGGATGTACGTCTCGTTTCTCCTGAAAATTGCGGTTTTTCGGCGTTTCCGGAAAAAGTCGCGGTCCAACGCGCAAAAGTGGGGTATCGTAGAAATCGCCTTTTAAAGACGCACCTTTCTGGCCCCACAAAAATGGGCATTTCAAATTAGAAACAAGTCAAATGAACAAAATAGTGTGAATAAGTAAGTATTTCAGGGGTGAGTTAGCAGGTTATTGGGGTAGTAAGTCCTGATTTTTTTGGAGGTTGCATTGACCACTACGCCATTCAAAATAGGCAGGCTTTGGCATAAGCAGTTAGGCCCCGTAGGATGATTTTAGCTAAAATGTGCCCCAAACACTCAAACCGGCTTGTATCTTGCAATGGAAAATATGGGAAACATGACTTAGACAGCAAATGATACACTGTATGCCATGTTTCCAAATTTTTATGCACAGTGGTTACAGCATGAAGCGAATGCATGTGAATATACAAAAGTGCATTGCATTAAACAAGTCCAATGAGCGTGAAAAAAAAATGGCCGGCCTGCCTGCTTTCATCCATCATTTGTTCTAAATTTATAATTAATCAATGAGCTGAGGTGGAGTCTTAGCCAGTGGTACCATCAGGGGTGTGTAATGCACTTTAGGGTAGACAGCCAATCAGCTGCCAGATTCAATCTGTCAATCAAACACAGCAGCCAATCAGAGAGCTGGCCATTGATCAGCAGGCCCTTTATGACATCACAGACAGACCCACGGAACTCTCTGTGCTTGTCTGCTGGCTGGCTGTCAGTTGGGTGGGTGGGCGGCAGAGGGGGAGGATGTACGTCTCGTTTCTCCTGAAAATTGCGGTTTTTCAGCGTTTCCGGAAAAAGTCGCGGTCCGACGCGCAAAAGTGGGGTATCGTAGAAATCGCCTTTTAAAGACGCACCTTTCTGGCCCCACAAAAATGGGCATTTCAAATTAGAAACAAGTCAAATGAACAAAATAGTGTGAATAAGTAAGTATTTCAGGGGTGAGTTAGCAGGTTATTGGGGTAGTAAGTCCTGATTTTTTTGGAGGTTGCAGTGACCACTACGCCATTCAAAATAGGCAGGCTTTAGCATAAGCATTTAGGCCCCGTAGGATGATTTTAGCTAAAATGTGCCCCAAACACTCAAACCGGCTTGTATCTTGCAATGGAAAATATGGGAAACATGACTTAGACAGCAAATGATACACTGTATGCCATGTTTCCAAATTTTTATGCACAGTGGTTACAGCATGAAGTGAATGCATGTGAATATACACAGGTGCATTGCATTAAACAAGTCCAATGAGCGTGAAAAAAATGGCCGGCCTGCCTGCTTTCATCCATCATTTGTTCTAAATTTATAATTAATCAATGAGCTGAGGTGGAGTCTTAGCCAGTGGTACCATCAGGGGTGTGTAATGCACTTTAGGGTAGACAGCCAATCAGCTGCCAGATTCAATCTGTCAATCAAACACAGCAGCCAATCAGAGAGCTGGCCATTGATCAGCAGGCCCTTTATGACATCACAGACAGACCCACGGAACTCTCTGTGCTTGTCTGCTGGCTGGCTGTCAGTTGGGTGGGTGGGCGGCAGAGGGGGAGGATGTACGTCTCGTTTCTCCTGAAAATTGCGGTTTTTCGGCGTTTCCGAAAAAAGTCGCGGTCCGACGCGCAAAAGTGGGGTATCGTAGAAATCGCCTTTTAAAGACGCACCTTTCTGGCCCCACAAAAATGGGCATTTCAAATTAGAAACAAGTCAAATGAACAAAATAGTGTGAATAAGTAAGTATTTCAGGGGTGAGTTAGCAGGTTATTGGGGTAGTAAGTCCTGATTTTTTTGGAGGTTGCATTGACCACTACGCCATTCAAAATAGGCAGGCTTTGGCATAAGCAGTTAGGCCCCGTAGGATGATTTTAGCTAAAATGTGCCCCAAACACTCAAACCGGCTTGTATCTTGCAATGGAAAATATGGGAAACATGACTTAGACAGCAAATGATACACTGTATGCCATGTTTCCAAATTTTTATGCACAGTGGTTACAGCATGAAGCGAATGCATGTGAATATACAAAGGTGCATTGCATTAAACAAGTCCAATGAGCGTGAAAAAAATGGCCGGCCTGCCTGCTTTCATCCATCATTTGTTCTAAATTTATAATTAATCAATGAGCTGAGGTGGAGTCTTAGCCAGTGGTACCATCAGGGGTGTGTAATGCACTTTAGGGTAGACAGCCAATCAGCTGCCAGATTCAATCTGTCAATCAAACACAGCAGCCAATCAGAGAGCTGGCCATTGATCAGCAGGCCCTTTATGACATCACAGACAGACCCACGGAACTCTCTGTGCTTGTCTGCTGGCTGGCTGTCAGTTGGGTGGGTGGGCGGCAGAGGGGGAGGATGTATGTCTCGTTTCTCCTGAAAATTGCGGTTTTTCAGCGTTTCCGGAAAAAGTCGCGGTCCGACGCGCAAAAGTGGGGTATCGTAGAAATCGCCTTTTAAAGACGCACCTTTCTGGCCCCACAAAAATGGGCATTTCAAATTAGAAACAAGTCAAATGAACAAAATAGTGTGAATAAGTAAGTATTTCAGGGGTGAGTTAGCAGGTTATTGGGGTAGTAAGTCCTGATTTTTTTGGAGGTTGCAGTGACCACTACGCCATTCAAAATAGGCAGGCTTTAGCATAAGCATTTAGGCCCCGTAGGATGATTTTAGCTAAAATGTGCCCCAAACACTCAAACCGGCTTGTATCTTGCAATGGAAAATATGGGAAACATGACTTAGACAGCAAATGATACACTGTATGCCATGTTTCCAAATTTTTATGCACAGTGGTTACAGCATGAAGTGAATGCATGTGAATATACACAGGTGCATTGCATTAAACAAGTCCAATGAGCGTGAAAAAAATGGCCGGCCTGCCTGCTTTCATCCATCATTTGTTCTAAATTTATAATTAATCAATGAGCTGAGGTGGAGTCTTAGCCAGTGGTACCATCAGGGGTGTGTAATGCACTTTAGGGTAGACAGCCAATCAGCTGCCAGATTCAATCTGTCAATCAAACACAGCAGCCAATCAGAGAGCTGGCCATTGATCAGCAGGCCCTTTATGACATCACAGACAGACCCACGGAACTCTCTGTGCTTGTCTGCTGGCTGGCTGTCAGTTGGGTGGGTGGGCGGCAGAGGGGGAGGATGTACGTCTCATTTCTCCTGAAAATTGCGGTTTTTCAGCGTTTCCGGAAAAAGTCGCGGTCCGACGCGCAAAAGTGGGGTATCGTAGAAATCGCCTTTTAAAGACGCACCTTTCTGGCCCCACAAAAATGGGCATTTCAAATTAGAAACAAGTCAAATGAACAAAATAGTGTGAATAAGTAAGTATTTCAGGGGTGAGTTAGCAGGTTATTGGGGTAGTAAGTCCTGATTTTTTTGGAGGTTGCAGTGACCACTACGCCATTCAAAATAGGCAGGCTTTGGCATAAGCAGTTAGGCCCCGTAGGATGATTTTAGCTAAAATGTGCCCCAAACACTCAAACCGGCTTGTATCTTGCAATGGAAAATATGGGAAACATGACTTAGACAGCAAATGATACACTGTATGCCATGTTTCCAAATTTTTATGCACAGTGGTTACAGCATGAAGCGAATGCATGTGAATATACAAAGGTGCATTGCATTAAACAAGTCCAATGAGCGTGAAAAAAATGGCCGGCCTGCCTGCTTTCATCCATCATTTGTTCTAAATTTATAATTAATCAATGAGCTGAGGTGGAGTCTTAGCCAGTGGTACCATCAGGGGTGTGTAATGCACTTTAGGGTAGACAGCCAATCAGCTGCCAGATTCAATCTGTCAATCAAACACAGCAGCCAATCAGAGAGCTGGCCATTGATCAGCAGGCCCTTTATGACATCACAGACAGACCCACGGAACTCTCTGTGCTTGTCTGCTGGCTGGCTGTCAGTTGGGTGGGTGGGCGGCAGAGGGGGAGGATGTACCTCTCGTTTCTCCTGAAAATTGCGGTTTTTCAGCGTTTCCGGAAAAAGTCGCGGTCCGACGCGCAAAAGTGGGGTATCGTAGAAATCGCCTTTTAAAGACGCACCTTTCTGGCCCCACAAAAATGGGCATTTCAAATTAGAAACAAGTCAAATGAACAAAATAGTGTGAATAAGTAAGTATTTCAGGGGTGAGTTAGCAGGTTATTGGGGTAGTAAGTCCTGATTTTTTTGGAGGTTGCAGTGACCACTACGCCATTCAAAATAGGCAGGCTTTAGCATAAGCAGTTAGGCCCCGTAGGATGATTTTAGCTAAAATGTGCCCCAAACACTCAAACCGGCTTGTATCTTGCAATGGAAAATATGGGAAACATGACTTAGACAGCAAATGATACACTGTATGCCATGTTTCCAAATTTTTATGCACAGTGGTTACAGCATGAAGTGAATGCATGTGAATATACACAGGTGCATTGCATTAAACAAGTCCAATGAGCGTGAAAAAAATGGCCGGCCTGCCTGCTTTCATCCATCATTTGTTCTAAATTTATAATTAATCAATGAGCTGAGGTGGAGTCTTAGCCAGTGGTACCATCAGGGGTGTGTAATGCACTTTAGGGTAGACAGCCAATCAGCTGCCAGATTCAATCTGTCAATCAAACACAGCAGCCAATCAGAGAGCTGGCCATTGATCAGCAGGCCCTTTATGACATCACAGACAGACCCACGGAACTCTCTGTGCTTGTCTGCTGGCTGGCTGTCAGTTGGGTGGGTGGGCGGCAGAGGGGGAGGATGTACGTCTCGTTTCTCCTGAAAATTGCGGTTTTTCAGCGTTTCCGGAAAAAGTCGCGGTCCGACGCGCAAAAGTGGGGTATCGTAGAAATCGCCTTTTAAAGACGCACCTTTCTGGCCCCACAAAAATGGGCATTTCAAATTAGAAACAAGTCAAATGAACAAAATAGTGTGAATAAGTAAGTATTTCAGGGGTGAGTTAGCAGGTTATTGGGGTAGTAAGTCCTGATTTTTTTGGAGGTTGCAGTGACCACTACGCCATTCAAAATAGGCAGGCTTTAGCATAAGCAGTTAGGCCCCGTAGGATGATTTTAGCTAAAATGTGCCCCAAACACTCAAACCGGCTTGTATCTTGCAATGGAAAATATGGGAAACATGACTTAGACAGCAAATGATACACTGTATGCCATGTTTCCAAATTTTTATGCACAGTGGTTACAGCATTAAGTGAATGCATGTGAATATACACAGGTGCATTGCATTAAACAAGTCCAATGAGCGTGAAAAAAATGGCCGGCCTGCCTGCTTTCATCCATCATTTGTTCTAAATTTATAATTAATCAATGAGCTGAGGTGGAGTCTTAGCCAGTGGTACCATCAGGGGTGTGTAATGCACTTTAGGGTAGACAGCCAATCAGCTGCCAGATTCAATCTGTCAATCAAACACAGCAGCCAATCAGAGAGCTGGCCATTGATCAGCAGGCCCTTTATGACATCACAGACAGACCCACGGAACTCTCTGTGCTTGTCTGCTGGCTGGCTGTCAGTTAGGTGGGTGGGCGGCAGAGGGGGAGGATGTACGTCTCGTTTCTCCTGAAAATTGCGTTTTTTCTGCGTTTCCGGAAAAAGTCGCGGTCCGACGCGCAAAAGTGGGGTATCGTAGAAATCGCCTTTTAAAGACGCACCTTTCTGGCCCCACAAAAATGGGCATTTCAAATTAGAAACAAGTCAAATGAACAAAATAGTGTGAATAAGTAAGTATTTCAGGGGTGAGTTAGCAGGTTATTGGGGTAGTAAGTCCTGATTTTTTTGGAGGTTGCAGTGACCACTACGCCATTCAAAATAGGCAGGCTTTAGCATAAGCAGTTAGGCCCCGTAGGATGATTTTAGCTAAAATGTTCCCCAAACACTCAAACCGGCTTGTATCTTGCAATGGAAAATAAGGGAAACATGACTTAGACAGCAAATGATACACTGTATGCCATGTTTCCAAATTTTTATGCACAGTGGTTACAGCATGAAGCGAATGCATGTGAATATACAAAGGTGCATTGCATTAAACAAGTCCAATGAGCGTGAAAAAAATGGCCGGCCTGCCTGCTTTCATCCATCATTTGTTCTAAATTTATAATTAATCAATGAGCTGAGGTGGAGTCTTAGCCAGTGGTACCATCAGGGGTGTGTAATGCACTTTAGGGTAGACAGCCAATCAGCTGCCAGATTCAATCTGTCAATCAAACACAGCAGCCAATCAGAGAGCTGGCCATTGATCAGCAGGCCCTTTATGACATCACAGACAGACCCACGGAACTCTCTGTGCTTGTCTGCTGGCTGGCTGTCAGTTGGGTGGGTGGGCGGCAGAGGGGGAGGATGTACGTCTCGTTTCTCATGAAAATTGCGGTTTTTCGGCGTTTCCGGAAAAAGTCACGGTCCGACGCGCAAAAGTGGGGTATCGTAGAAATCGCCTTTTATAGACGCACCTTTCTGGCCCCACAAAAATGGGCATTTCAAATTAGAAACAAGTCAAATGAACAAAATAGTGTGAATAAGTAAGTATTTCAGGGGTGAGTTAGCAGGTTATTGGGGTAGTAAGTCCTGATTTTTTTGGAGGTTGCATTGACCACTACGCCATTCAAAATAGGCAGGCTTTGGCATAAGCAGTTAGGCCCCGTAGGATGATTTTAGCTAAAATGTGCCCCAAACACTCAAACCGGCTTGTATCTTGCAATGGAAAATATGGGAAACATGACTTAGACAGCAAATGATACACTGTATGCCATGTTTCCAAATTTTTATGCACAGTGGTTACAGCATGAAGCGAATGCATGTGAATATACAAAGGTGCATTGCATTAAACAAGTCCAATGAGCGTGAAAAAAATGGCCGGCCTGCCTGCTTTCATCCATCATTTGTTCTAAATTTATAATTAATCAATGAGCTGAGGTGGAGTCTTAGCCAGTGGTACCATCAGGGGTGTGTAATGCACTTTAGGGTAGACAGCCAATCAGCTGCCAGATTCAATCTGTCAATCAAACACAGCAGCCAATCAGAGAGCTGGCCATTGATCAGCAGGCCCTTTATGACATCACAGACAGACCCACGGAACTCTCTGTGCTTGTCTGCTGGCTGGCTGTCAGTTGGGTGGGTGGGCGACAGAGGGGGAGGATGTACGTCTCGTTTCTCCTGAAAATTGCGGTTTTTCAGCGTTTCCGGAAAAAGTCGCGGTCCGACGCGCAAAAGTGGGGTATCGTAGAAATCGCCTTTTAAAGACGCACCTTTCTGGCCCCACAAAAATGGGCATTTCAAATTAGAAACAAGTCAAATGAACAAAATAGTGTGAATAAGTAAGTATTTCAGGGGTGAGTTAGCAGGTTATTGGGGTAGTAAGTCCTGATTTTTTTGGAGGTTGCATTGACCACTACGCCATTCAAAATAGGCAGGCTTTGGCATAAGCAGTTAGGCCCCGTAGGATGATTTTAGCTAAAATGTGCCCCAAACACTCAAACCGGCTTGTATCTTGCAATGGAAAATATGGGAAACATGACTTAGACAGCAAATGATACACTGTATGCCATGTTTCCAAATTTTTATGCACAGTGGTTACAGCATGAAGCGAATGCATGTGAATATACAAAGGTGCATTGCATTAAACAAGTCCAATGAGCGTGAAAAAAATGGCCGGCCTGCCTGCTTTCATCCATCATTTGTTCTAAATTTATAATTAATCAATGAGCTGAGGTGGAGTCTTAGCCAGTGGTACCATCAGGGGTGTGTAATGCACTTTAGGGTAGACAGCCAATCAGCTGCCAGATTCAATCTGTCAATCAAACACAGCAGCCAATCAGAGAGCTGGCCATTGATCAGCAGGCCCTTTATGACATCACAGACAGACCCACGGAACTCTCTGTGCTTGTCTGCTGGCTGGCTGTCAGTTGGGTGGGTGGGCGGCAGAGGGGGAGGATGTACGTCTCGTTTCTCCTGAAAATTGCGGTTTTTCAGCGTTTCCGGAAAAAGTCGCGGTCCGACGCGCAAAAGTGGGGTATCGTAGAAATCGCCTTTTAAAGACGCACCTTTCTGGCCCCACAAAAATGGGCATTTCAAATTAGAAACAAGTCAAATGAACAAAATAGTGTGAATAAGTAAGTATTTCAGGGGTGAGTTAGCAGGTTATTGGGGTAGTAAGTCCTGATTTTTTTGGAGGTTGCATTGACCACTACGCCATTCAAAATAGGCAGGCTTTGGCATAAGCAGTTAGGCCCCGTAGGATGATTTTAGCTAAAATGTGCCCCAAACACTCAAACCGGCTTGTATCTTGCAATGGAAAATATGGGAAACATGACTTAAACAGCAAATGATACACTGTATGCCATGTTTCCAAATTTTTATGCACAGTGGTTACAGCATGAAGCGAATGCATGTGAATATACAAAGGTGCATTGCATTAAACAAGTCCAATGAGCGTGAAAAAAATGGCCGGCCTGCCTGCTTTCATCCATCATTTGTTCTAAATTTATAATTAATCAATGAGCTGAGGTGGAGTCTTAGCCAGTGGTACCATCAGGGGTGTGTAATGCACTTTAGGGTAGACAGCCAATCAGCTGCCAGATTCAATCTGTCAATCAAACACAGCAGCCAATCAGAGAGCTGGCCATTGATCAGCAGGCCCTTTATGACATCACAGACAGACCCACGGAACTCTCTGTGCTTGTCTGCTGGCTGGCTGTCAGTTGGGTTGGTGGGCGGCAGAGGGGGAGGATGTACGTCTCGTTTCTCCTGAAAATTGCGGTTTTTTGGCGTTTCCGGAAAAAGTCGCGGTCCGACGCGCAAAAGTGGGGTATCGTAGAAATCGCCTTTTAAAGACGCACCTTTCTGGCCCCACAAAAATGGGCATTTCAAATTAGAAACAAGTCAAATGAACAAAATAGTGTGAATAAGTAAGTATTTCAGGGGTGAGTTAGCAGGTTATTGGGGTAGTAAGTCCTGATTTTTTTGGAGGTTGCATTGACCACTACGCCATTCAAAATAGGCAGGCTTTGGCATAAGCAGTTAGGCCCCGTAGGATGATTTTAGCTAAAATGTGCCCCAAACACTCAAACCGGCTTGTATCTTGCAATGGAAAATATGGGAAACATGACTTAGACAGCAAATGATACACTGTATGCCATGTTTCCAAATTTTTATGCACAGTGGTTACAGCATGAAGCGAATGCATGTGAATATACAAAGGTGCATTGCATTAAACAAGTCCAATGAGCGTGAAAAAAATGGCCGGCCTGCCTGCTTTCATCCATCATTTGTTCTAAATTTATAATTAATCAATGAGCTGAGGTGGAGTCTTAGCCAGTGGTACCATCAGGGGTGTGTAATGCACTTTAGGGTAGACAGCCAATCAGCTGCCAGATTCAATCTGTCAATCAAACACAGCAGCCAATCAGAGAGCTGGCCATTGATCAGCAGGCCCTTTATGACATCACAGACAGACCCACGGAACTCTCTGTGCTTGTCTGCTGGCTGGCTGTCAGTTGGGTGGGTGGGCGGCAGAGGGGGAGGATGTACGTCTCGTTTCTCCTGAAAATTGCGGTTTTTCAGCGTTTCCGGAAAAAGTCGCGGTCCGACGCGCAAAAGTGGGGTATCGTAGAAATCGCCTTTTAAAGACGCACCTTTCTGGCCCCACAAAAATGGGCATTTCAAATTAGAAACAAGTCAAATGAACAAAATAGTGTGAATAAGTAAGTATTTCAGGGGTGAGTTAGCAGGTTATTGGGGTAGTAAGTCCTGATTTTTTTGGAGGTTGCATTGACCACTACGCCATTCAAAATAGGCAGGCTTTGGCATAAGCAGTTAGGCCCCGTAGGATGATTTTAGCTAAAATGTGCCCCAAACACTCAAACCGGCTTGTATCTTGCAATGGAAAATATGGGAAACATGACTTAGACAGCAAATGATACACTGTATGCCATGTTTCCAAATTTTTATGCACAGTGGTTACAGCATGAAGTGAATGCATGTGAATATACACAGGTGCATTGCATTAAACAAGTCCAATGAGCGTGAAAAAAATGGCCGGCCTGCCTGCTTTCATCCATCATTTGTTCTAAATTTATAATTAATCAATGAGCTGAGGTGGAGTCTTAGCCAGTGGTACCATCAGGGGTGTGTAATGCACTTTAGGGTAGACAGCCAATCAGCTGCCAGATTCAATCTGTCAATCAAACACAGCAGCCAATCAGAGAGCTGGCCATTGATCAGCAGGCCCTTTATGACATCACAGACAGACCCACGGAACTCTCTGTGCTTGTCTGCTGGCTGGCTGTCAGTTGGGTGGGTGGGCGGCAGAGGGGGAGGATGTACGTCTCGTTTCTCCTGAAAATTGCGGTTTTTCAGCGTTTCCGGAAAAAGTCGCGGTCTGACGCGCAAAAGTGGGGTATCGTAGAAATCGCCTTTTAAAGACGCACCTTTCTGGCCCCACAAAAATGGGCATTTCAAATTAGAAACAAGTCAAATGAACAAAATAGTGTGAATAAGTAAGTATTTCAGGGGTGAGTTAGCAGGTTATTGGGGTAGTAAGTCCTGATTTTTTTGGAGGTTGCAGTGACCACTACGCCATTCAAAATAGGCAGGCTTTAGCATAAGCATTTAGGCCCCGTAGGATGATTTTAGCTAAAATGTGCCCCAAACACTCAAACCGGCTTGTATCTTGCAATGGAAAATATGGGAAACATGACTTAGACAGCAAATGATACACTGTATGCCATGTTTCCAAATTTTTATGCACAGTGGTTACAGCATGAAGTGAATGCATGTGAATATACACAGGTGCATTGCATTAAACAAGTCCAATGAGCGTGAAAAAAATGGCCGGCCTGCCTGCTTTCATCCATCATTTGTTCTAAATTTATAATTAATCAATGAGCTGAGGTGGAGTCTTAGCCAGTGGTACCATCAGGGGTGTGTAATGCACTTTAGGGTAGACAGCCAATCAGCTGCCAGATTCAATCTGTCAATCAAACACAGCAGCCAATCAGAGAGCTGGCCATTGATCAGCAGGCCCTTTATGACATCACAGACAGACCCACGGAACTCTCTGTGCTTGTCTGCTGGCTGGCTGTCAGTTGGGTGGGTGGGCGGCAGAGGGGGAGGATGTACGTCTCGTTTCTCCTGAAAATTGCGGTTTTTCGGCGTTTCCGGAAAAAGTCGCGGTCCGACGCGCAAAAGTGGGGTATCGTAGAAATCGCCTTTTAAAGACGCACCTTTCTGGCCCCACAAAAATGGGCATTTCAAATTAGAAACAAGTCAAATGAACAAAATAGTGTGAATAAGTAAGTATTTCAGGGGTGAGTTAGCAGGTTATTGGGGTAGTAAGTCCTGATTTTTTTGGAGGTTGCATTGACCACTACGCCATTCAAAATAGGCAGGCTTTGGCATAAGCAGTTAGGCCCCGTAGGATGATTTTAGCTAAAATTTGCCCCAAACACTCAAACCGGCTTGTATCTTGCAATGGAAAATATGGGAAACATGACTTAGACAGCAAATGATACACTGTATGCCATGTTTCCAAATTTTTATGCACAGTTATAACAGCATGAAGCGAATGCATGTGAATATACAAAGGTGCATTGCATTAAACAAGTCCAATGAGCGTGAAAAAAATGGCCGGCCTGCCTGCTTTCATCCATCATTTGTTCTAAATTTATAATTAATCAATGAGCTGAGGTGGAGTCTTAGCCAGTGGTACCATCAGGGGTGTGTAATGCACTTTAGGGTAGACAGCCAATCAGCTGCCAGATTCAATCTGTCAATCAAACACAGCAGCCAATCAGAGAGCTGGCCATTGATCAGCAGGCCCTTTATGACATCACAGACAGACCCACGGAACTCTCTGTGCTTGTCTGCTGGCTGGCTGTCAGTTGGGTGGGTGGGCGGCAGAGGGGGAGGATGTACGTCTCGTTTCTCCTGAAAATTGCGGTTTTTCAGCGTTTCCGGAAAAAGTCGCGGTCCGACGCGCAAAAGTGGGGTATCGTAGAAATCGCCTTTTAAAGACGCACCTTTCTGGCCCCACAAAAATGGGCATTTCAAATTAGAAACAAGTCAAATGAACAAAATAGTGTGAATAAGTAAGTATTTCAGGGGTGAGTTAGCAGGTTATTGGGGTAGTAAGTCCTGATTTTTTTGGAGGTTGCAGTGACCACTACGCCATTCAAAATAGGCAGGCTTTAGCATAAGCATTTAGGCCCCGTAGGATGATTTTAGCTAAAATGTGCCCCAAACACTCAAACCGGCTTGTATCTTGCAATGGAAAATATGGGAAACATGACTTAGACAGCAAATGATACACTGTATGCCATGTTTCCAAATTTTTATGCACAGTGGTTACAGCATGAAGGGAATACATGTGAATATACACAGGTCCAATGAGCGTGAAAAAAATGGCCGGCCTGCCTGCTTTCATCCATCATTTGTTCTAAATTTATAATTAATCAATGAGCTGAGGTGGAGTCTTAGCCAGTGGTACCATCAGGGGTGTGTAATGCACTTTAGGGTAGACAGCCAATCAGCTGCCAGATTCAATCTGTCAATCAAACACAGCAGCCAATCAGAGAGCTGGCCATTGATCAGCAGGCCCTTTATGACATCACAGACAGACCCACGGAACTCTCTGTGCTTGTCTGCTGGCTGGCTGTCAGTTGGGTGGGTGGGCGGCAGAGGGGGGAGGATGTACGTCTCGTTTCTCCTGAAAATTGCGGTTTTTCGGCGTTTCCGGAAAAAGTCGCGGTCCGACGCGCAAAAGTGGGGTATCGTAGAAATCGCCTTTTAAAGACGCACCTTTCTGGCCCCACAAAAATGGGCATTTCAAATTAGAAACAAGTCAAATGAACAAAATAGTGTGAATAAGTAAGTATTTCAGGGGTGAGTTAGCAGGTTATTGGGGTAGTAAGTCCTGATTTTTTTGGAGGTTGCATTGACCACTACGCCATTCAAAATAGGCAGGCTTTGGCATAAGCAGTTAGGCCCCGTAGGATGATTTTAGCTAAAATGTGCCCCAAACACTCAAACCGGCTTGTATCTTGCAATGGAAAATATGGGAAACATGACTTAGACAGCAAATGATACACTGTATGCCATGTTTCCAAATTTTTATGCACAGTGGTTACAGCATGAAGCGAATGCATGTGAATATACAAAGGTGCATTGCATTAAACAAGTCCAATGAGCGTGAAAAAAATGGCCGGCCTGCCTGCTTTCATCCATCATTTGTTCTAAATTTATAATTAATCAATGAGCTGAGGTGGAGTCTTAGCCAGTGGTACCATCAGGGGTGTGTAATGCACTTTAGGGTAGACAGCCAATCAGCTGCCAGATTCAATCTGTCAATCAAACACAGCAGCCAATCAGAGAGCTGGCCATTGATCAGCAGGCCCTTTATGACATCACAGACAGACCCACGGAACTCTCTGTGCTTGTCTGCTGGCTGGCTGTCAGTTGGGTGGGTGGGCGGCAGAGGGGGAGGATGTACGTCTCGTTTCTCCTGAAAATTGCGGTTTTTCAGCGTTTCCGGAAAAAGTCGCGGTCCGACGCGCAAAAGTGGGGTATCGTAGAAATCGCCTTTTAAAGACGCACCTTTCTGGCCCCACAAAAATGGGCATTTCAAATTAGAAACAAGTCAAATGAACAAAATAGTGTGAATAAGTAAGTATTTCAGGGGTGAGTTAGCAGGTTATTGGGGTAGTAAGTCCTGATTTTTTTGGATGTTGCAGTGACCACTACGCCATTCAAAATAGGCAGGCTTTAGCATAAGCATTTAGGCCCCGTAGGATGATTTTAGCTAAAATGTGCCCCAAACACTCAAACCGGCTTGTATCTTGCAATGGAAAATATGGGAAACATGACTTAGACAGCAAATGATACACTGTATGCCATGTTTCCAAATTTTTATGCACAGTGGTTACAGCATGAAGTGAATGCATGTGAATATACACAGGTGCATTGCATTAAACAAGTCCAATGAGCGTGAAAAAAATGGCCGGCCTGCCTGCTTTCATCCATCATTTGTTCTAAATTTATAATTAATCAATGAGCTGAGGTGGAGTCTTAGCCAGTGGTACCATCAGGGGTGTGTAATGCACTTTAGGGTAGACAGCCAATCAGCTGCCAGATTCAATCTGTCAATCAAACACAGCAGCCAATCAGAGAGCTGGCCATTGATCAGCAGGCCCTTTATGACATCACAGACAGACCCACGGAACTCTCTGTGCTTGTCTGCTGGCTGGCTGTCAGTTGGGTGGGTGGGCGGCAGAGGGGGAGGATGTACTTCTCGTTTCTCCTGAAAATTGCGGTTTTTCGGCGTTTCCGGAAAAAGTCGCGGTCCGACGCGCAAAAGTGGGGTATCGTAGAAATCGCCTTTTAAAGACGCACCTTTCTGGCCCCACAAAAATGGGCATTTCAAATTAGAAACAAGTCAAATGAACAAAATAGTGTGAATAAGTAAGTATTTCAGGGGTGAGTTAGCAGGTTATTGGGGTAGTAAGTCCTGATTTTTTTGGAGGTTGCATTGACCACTACGCCATTCAAAATAGGCAGGCTTTGGCATAAGCAGTTAGGCCCCGTAGGATGATTTTAGCTAAAATGTGCCCCAAACACTCAAACCGGCTTGTATCTTGCAATGGAAAATATGGGAAACATGACTTAGACAGCAAATGATACACTGTATGCCATGTTTCCAAATTTTTATGCACAGTGGTTACAGCATGAAGCGAATGCATGTGAATATACAAAGGTGCATTGCATTAAACAAGTCCAATGAGCGTGAAAAAAATGGCCGGCCTGCCTGCTTTCATCCATCATTTGTTCTAAATTTATAATTAATCAATGAGCTGAGGTGGAGTCTTAGCCAGTGGTACCATCAGGGGTGTGTAATGCACTTTAGGGTAGACAGCCAATCAGCTGCCAGATTCAATCTGTCAATCAAACACAGCAGCCAATCAGAGAGCTGGCCATTGATCAGCAGGCCCTTTATGACATCACAGACAGACCCACGGAACTCTCTGTGCTTGTCTGCTGGCTGGCTGTCAGTTGGGTGGGTGGGCGGCAGAGGGGGAGGATGTACGTCTCGTTTCTCCTGAAAATTGCGGTTTTTCAGCGTTTCCGGAAAAAGTCGCGGTCCGACGCGCAAAAGTGGGGTATCGTAGAAATCGCCTTTTAAAGACGCACCTTTCTGGCCCCACAAAAATGGGCATTTCAAATTAGAAACAAGTCAAATGAACAAAATAGTGTGAATAAGTAAGTATTTCAGGGGTGAGTTAGCAGGTTATTGGGGTAGTAAGTCCTGATTTTTTTGGAGGTTGCAGTGACCACTACGCCATTCAAAATAGGCAGGCTTTAGCATAAGCATTTAGGCCCCGTAGGATGATTTTAGCTAAAATGTGCCCCAAACACTCAAACCGGCTTGTATCTTGCAATGGAAAATATGGGAAACATGACTTAGACAGCAAATGATACACTGTATGCCATGTTTCCAAATTTTTATGCACAGTGGTTACAGCATGAAGTGAATGCATGTGAATATACACAGGTGCATTGCATTAAACAAGTCCAATGAGCGTGAAAAAAATGGCCGGCCTGCCTGCTTTCATCCATCATTTGTTCTAAATTTATAATTAATCAATGAGCTGAGGTGGAGTCTTAGCCAGTGGTACCATCAGGGGTGTGTAATGCACTTTAGGGTAGACAGCCAATCAGCTGCCAGATTCAATCTGTCAATCAAACACAGCAGCCAATCAGAGAGCTGGCCATTGATCAGCAGGCCCTTTATGACATCACAGACAGACCCACGGAACTCTCTGTGCTTGTCTGCTGGCTGGCTGTCAGTTGGGTGGGTGGGCGGCAGAGGGGGAGGATGTACGTCTCGTTTCTCCTGAAAATTGCGGTTTTTCGGCGATTCCGGAAAAAGTCGCGGTCCGACGCGCAAAAGTGGGGTATCGTAGAAATCGCCTTTTAAAGACGCACCTTTCTGGCCCCACAAAAATGGGCATTTCAAATTAGAAACAAGTCAAATGAACAAAATAGTGTGAATAAGTAAGTATTTCAGGGGTGAGTTAGCAGGTTATTGGGGTAGTAAGTCCTGATTTTTTTGGAGGTTGCATTGACCACTACGCCATTCAAAATAGGCAGGCTTTGGCATAAGCAGTTAGGCCCCGTAGGATGATTTTAGCTAAAATGTGCCCCAAACACTCAAACCGGCTTGTATCTTGCAATGGAAAATATGGGAAACATGACTTAGACAGCAAATGATACACTGTATGCCATGTTTCCAAATTTTTATGCACAGTGGTTACAGCATGAAGCGAATGCATGTGAATATACAAAGGTGCATTGCATTAAACAAGTCCAATGAGCGTGAAAAAAATGGCCGGCCTGCCTGCTTTCATCCATCATTTGTTCTAAATTTATAATTAATCAATGAGCTGAGGTGGAGTCTTAGCCAGTGGTACCATCAGGGGTGTGTAATGCACTTTAGGGTAGACAGCCAATCAGCTGCCAGATTCAATCTGTCAATCAAACACAGCAGCCAATCAGAGAGCTGGCCATTGATCAGCAGGCCCTTTATGACATCACAGACAGACCCACGGAACTCTCTGTGCTTGTCTGCTGGCTGGCTGTCAGTTGGGTGGGTGGGCGGCAGAGGGGGGAGGATGTACGTCTCGTTTCTCCTGAAAATTGCGGTTTTTCGGCGTTTCCGGAAAAAGTCGCGGTCCGACGCGCAAAAGTGGGGTATCGTAGAAATCGCCTTTTAAAGACGCACCTTTCTGGCCCCACAAAAATGGGCATTTCAAATTAGAAACAAGTCAAATGAACAAAATAGTGTGAATAAGTAAGTATTTCAGGGGTGAGTTAGCAGGTTATTGGGGTAGTAAGTCCTGATTTTTTTGGAGGTTGCATTGACCACTACGCCATTCAAAATAGGCAGGCTTTGGCATAAGCAGTTAGGCCCCGTAGGATGATTTTAGCTAAAATGTGCCCCAAACACTCAAACCGGCTTGTATCTTGCAATGGAAAATATGGGAAACATGACTTAGACAGCAAATGATACACTGTATGCCATGTTTCCAAATTTTTATGCACAGTGGTTACAGCATGAAGCGAATGCATGTGAATATACAAAGGTGCATTGCATTAAACAAGTCCAATGAGCGTGAAAAAAATGGCCGGCCTGCCTGCTTTCATCCATCATTTGTTCTAAATTTATAATTAATCAATGAGCTGAGGTGGAGTCTTAGCCAGTGGTACCATCAGGGGTGTGTAATGCACTTTAGGGTAGACAGCCAATCAGCTGCCAGATTCAATCTGTCAATCAAACACAGCAGCCAATCAGAGAGCTGGCCATTGATCAGCAGGCCCTTTATGACATCACAGACAGACCCACGGAACTCTCTGTGCTTGTCTGCTGGCTGGCTGTCAGTTGGGTGGGTGGGCGGCAGAGGGGGAGGATGTACGTCTCGTTTCTCCTGAAAATTGCGGTTTTTCAGCGTTTCCGGAAAAAGTCGCGGTCCGACGCGCAAAAGTGGGGTATCGTAGAAATCGCCTTTTAAAGACGCACCTTTCTGGCCCCACAAAAATGGGCATTTCAAATTAGAAACAAGTCAAATGAACAAAATAGTGTGAATAAGTAAGTATTTCAGGGGTGAGTTAGCAGGTTATTGGGGTAGTAAGTCCTGATTTTTTTGGATGTTGCAGTGACCACTACGCCATTCAAAATAGGCAGGCTTTAGCATAAGCATTTAGGCCCCGTAGGATGATTTTAGCTAAAATGTGCCCCAAACACTCAAACCGGCTTGTATCTTGCAATGGAAAATATGGGAAACATGACTTAGACAGCAAATGATACACTGTATGCCATGTTTCCAAATTTTTATGCACAGTGGTTACAGCATGAAGTGAATGCATGTGAATATACACAGGTGCATTGCATTAAACAAGTCCAATGAGCGTGAAAAAAATGGCCGGCCTGCCTGCTTTCATCCATCATTTGTTCTAAATTTATAATTAATCAATGAGCTGAGGTGGAGTCTTAGCCAGTGGTACCATCAGGGGTGTGTAATGCACTTTAGGGTAGACAGCCAATCAGCTGCCAGATTCAATCTGTCAATCAAACACAGCAGCCAATCAGAGAGCTGGCCATTGATCAGCAGGCCCTTTATGACATCACAGACAGACCCACGGAACTCTCTGTGCTTGTCTGCTGGCTGGCTGTCAGTTGGGTGGGTGGGCGGCAGAGGGGGAGGATGTACTTCTCGTTTCTCCTGAAAATTGCGGTTTTTCGGCGTTTCCGGAAAAAGTCGCGGTCCGACGCGCAAAAGTGGGGTATCGTAGAAATCGCCTTTTAAAGACGCACCTTTCTGGCCCCACAAAAATGGGCATTTCAAATTAGAAACAAGTCAAATGAACAAAATAGTGTGAATAAGTAAGTATTTCAGGGGTGAGTTAGCAGGTTATTGGGGTAGTAAGTCCTGATTTTTTTGGAGGTTGCATTGACCACTACGCCATTCAAAATAGGCAGGCTTTGGCATAAGCAGTTAGGCCCCGTAGGATGATTTTAGCTAAAATGTGCCCCAAACACTCAAACCGGCTTGTATCTTGCAATGGAAAATATGGGAAACATGACTTAGACAGCAAATGATACACTGTATGCCATGTTTCCAAATTTTTATGCACAGTGGTTACAGCATGAAGCGAATGCATGTGAATATACAAAGGTGCATTGCATTAAACAAGTCCAATGAGCGTGAAAAAAATGGCCGGCCTGCCTGCTTTCATCCATCATTTGTTCTAAATTTATAATTAATCAATGAGCTGAGGTGGAGTCTTAGCCAGTGGTACCATCAGGGGTGTGTAATGCACTTTAGGGTAGACAGCCAATCAGCTGCCAGATTCAATCTGTCAATCAAACACAGCAGCCAATCAGAGAGCTGGCCATTGATCAGCAGGCCCTTTATGACATCACAGACAGACCCACGGAACTCTCTGTGCTTGTCTGCTGGCTGGCTGTCAGTTGGGTGGGTGGGCGGCAGAGGGGGAGGATGTACGTCTCGTTTCTCCTGAAAATTGCGGTTTTTCAGCGTTTCCGGAAAAAGTCGCGGTCCGACGCGCAAAAGTGGGGTATCGTAGAAAAAGCCTTTTAAAGACGCACCTTTCTGGCCCCACAAAAATGGGCATTTCAAATTAGAAACAAGTCAAATGAACAAAATAGTGTGAATAAGTAAGTATTTCAGGGGTGAGTTAGCAGGTTATTGGGGTAGTAAGTCCTGATTTTTTTGGAGGTTGCAGTGACCACTACGCCATTCAAAATAGGCAGGCTTTAGCATAAGCATTTAGGCCCCGTAGGATGATTTTAGCTAAAATGTGCCCCAAACACTCAAACCGGCTTGTATCTTGCAATGGAAAATATGGGAAACATGACTTAGACAGCAAATGATACACTGTATGCCATGTTTCCAAATTTTTATGCACAGTGGTTACAGCATGAAGTGAATGCATGTGAATATACACAGGTGCATTGCATTAAACAAGTCCAATGAGCGTGAAAAAAATGGCCGGCCTGCCTGCTTTCATCCATCATTTGTTCTAAATTTATAATTAATCAATGAGCTGAGGTGGAGTCTTAGCCAGTGGTACCATCAGGGGTGTGTAATGCACTTTAGGGTAGACAGCCAATCAGCTGCCAGATTCAATCTGTCAATCAAACACAGCAGCCAATCAGAGAGCTGGCCATTGATCAGCAGGCCCTTTATGACATCACAGACAGACCCACGGAACTCTCTGTGCTTGTCTGCTGGCTGGCTGTCAGTTGGGTGGGTGGGCGGCAGAGGGGGAGGATGTACGTCTCGTTTCTCCTGAAAATTGCGGTTTTTCGGCGTTTCCGGAAAAATTCGCGGTCCGACGCGCAAAAGTGGGGTATCGTAGAAATCGCCTTTTAAAGACGCACCTTTCTGGCCCAACAAAAATGGGCATTTCAAATTAGAAACAAGTCAAATGAACAAAATAGTGTGAATAAGTAAGTATTTCAGGGGTGAGTTAGCAGGTTATTGGGGTAGTAAGTCCTGTTTTTTTTGAGGTTGCAGTGACCACTACGCCATTCAAATAGGCAGGCTTTAGCATAAGCAGTTAGGCCCCGTAGGATGATTTTAGCTAAAATGTGCCCCAAACACTCAAACCGGCTTGTATCTTGCAATGGAAAATATGGGAAACATGACTTAGACAGCAAATGATACACTGTATGCCATGTTTCCAAATTTTTATGCACAGTGGTTACAGCATGAAGTGAATGCATGTGAATTTACACAGGTGCATTGCATTAAACAAGTCCAATGAGCGTGAAAAAAATGGCCGGCCTGCCTGCTTTCATCCATCATTTGTTCTAAATTTATAATTAATCAATGAGCTGAGGTGGAGTCTTAGCCAGTGGTACCATCAGGGGTGTGTAATGCACTTTAGGGTAGACAGCCAATCAGCTGCCAGATTCAATCTGTCAATCAAACACAGCAGCCAATCAGAGAGCTGGCCATTGATCAGCAGGCCCTTTATGACATCACAGACAGACCCACGGAACTCTCTGTGCTTGTCTGCTGGCTGGCTGTCAGTTGGGTGGGTGGGCGGCAGAGGGGGAGGATGTACGTCTCGTTTCTCCTGAAAATTGCGGTTTTTCGGCGTTTCCGGAAAAAGTCGCGGTCCGACGCGCAAAAGTGGGGTATCGTAGAAATCGCCTTTTAAAGACGCACCTTTCTGGCCCCACAAAAATGGGCATTTCAAATTAGAAACAAGTCAAATGAACAAAATAGTGTGAATAAGTAAGTATTTCAGGGGTGAGTTAGCAGGTTATTGGGGTAGTAAGTCCTGATTTTTTTGGAGGTTGCAGTGACCACTACGCCATTCAAAATAGGCAGGCTTTGGCATAAGCAGTTAGGCCCCGTAGGATGATTTTAGCTAAAATGTGCCCCAAACACTCAAACCGGCTTGTATCTTGCAATGGAAAATATGGGAAACATGACTTAGACAGCAAATGATACACTGTATGCCATGTTTCCAAATTTTTATGCACAGTGGTTACAGCATGAAGCGAATGCATGTGAATATACAAAGGTGCATTGCATTAAACAAGTCCAATGAGCGTGAAAAAAATGGCCGGCCTGCCTGCTTTCATCCATCATTTGTTCTAAATTTATAATTAATCAATGAGCTGAGGTGGAGTCTTAGCCAGTGGTACCATCAGGGGTGTGTAATGCACTTTAGGGTAGACAGCCAATCAGCTGCCAGATTCAATCTGTCAATCAAACACAGCAGCCAATCAGAGAGCTGGCCATTGATCAGCAGGCCCTTTATGACATCACAGACAGACCCACGGAACTCTCTGTGCTTGTCTGCTGGCTGGCTGTCAGTTGGGTGGGTGGGCGGCAGAGGGGGTGGATGTACGTCTCGTTTCTCCTGAAAATTGCAGTTTTTCGGCGTTTCCGGAAAAAGTCGCGGTCCGACGCGCAAAAGTGGGGTATCGTAGAAATCGCCTTTTAAAGACGCACCTTTCTGGCCCCACAAAAATGGGCATTTCAAATTAGAAACAAGTCAAATGAACAAAATAGTGTGAATAAGTAAGTATTTCAGGGGTGAGTTAGTAGGTTATTGGGGTAGTAAGTCCTGATTTTTTTGGAGGTTGCAGTGACCACTACGCCATTCAAAATAGGCAGGCTTTAGCATAAGCAGTTAGGCCCCGTAGGATGATTTTAGCTAAAATGTGCCCCAAACACTCAAACCGGCTTGTATCTTGCAATGGAAAATATGGGAAACATGACTTAGACAGCAAATGATACACTGTATGCCATGTTTCCAAATTTTTATGCACAGTGGTTACAGCATGAAGCGAATGCATGTGAATATACAAAGGTGCATTGCATTAAACAAGTCCAATGAGCGTGAAAAAAATGGCCGGCCTGCCTGCTTTCATCCATCATTTGTTCTAAATTTATAATTAATCAATGAGCTGAGGTGGAGTCTTAGCCAGTGGTACCATCAGGGGTGTGTAATGCACTTTAGGGTAGACAGCCAATCAGCTGCCAGATTCAATCTGTCAATCAAACACAGCAGCCAATCAGAGAGCTGGCCATTGATCAGCAGGCCCTTTATGACATCACAGACAGACCCACGGAACTCTCTGTGCTTGTCTGCTGGCTGGCTGTCAGTTGGGTGGGTGGGCGGCAGAGGGGGAGGATGTACGTCTCGTTTCTCCTGAAAATTGCGGTTTTTCGGCGTTTCCGGAAAAAGTCGCGGTCCGACGCGCAAAAGTGGGGTATCGTAGAAATCGCCTTTTAAAGACGCACCTTTCTGGCCCCACAAAAATGGGCATTTCAAATTAGAAACAAGTCAAATGAACAAAATAGTGTGAATAAGTAAGTATTTCAGGGGTGAGTTAGCAGGTTATTGGGGTAGTAAGTCCTGATTTTTTTGGAGGTTGCATTGACCACTACGCCATTCAAAATAGGCAGGCTTTGGCATAAGCAGTTAGGCCCCGTAGGATGATTTTAGCTAAAATGTGCCCCAAACACTCAAACCGGCTTGTATCTTGCAATGGAAAATATGGGAAACATGACTTAGACAGCAAATGATACACTGTATGCCATGTTTCCAAATTTTTATGCACAGTGGTTACAGCATGAAGCGAATGCATGTGAATATACAAAGGTGCATTGCATTAAACAAGTCCAATGAGCGTGAAAAAAATGGCCGGCCTGCCTGCTTTCATCCATCATTTGTTCTAAATTTATAATTAATCAATGAGCTGAGGTGGAGTCTTAGCCAGTGGTACCATCAGGGGTGTGTAATGCACTTTAGGGTAGACAGCCAATCAGCTGCCAGATTCAATCTGTCAATCAAACACAGCAGCCAATCAGAGAGCTGGCCATTGATCAGCAGGCCCTTTATGACATCACAGACAGACCCACGGAACTCTCTGTGCTTGTCTGCTGGCTGGCTGTCAGTTGGGTGGGTGGGCGGCAGAGGGGGAGGATGTACGTCTCGTTTCTCCTGAAAATTGCGGTTTTTCAGCGTTTCCGGAAAAAGTCGCGGTCCGACGCGCAAAAGTGGGGTATCGTAGAAATCGCCTTTTAAAGACGCACCTTTCTGGCCCCACAAAAATGGGCATTTCAAATTAGAAACAAGTCAAATGAACAAAATAGTATGAATAAGTAAGTATTTCAGGGGTGAGTTAGCAGGTTATTGGGGTAGTAAGTCCTGATTTTTTTGGATGTTGCAGTGACCACTACGCCATTCAAAATAGGCAGGCTTTAGCATAAGCATTTAGGCCCCGTAGGATGATTTTAGCTAAAATGTGCCCCAAACACTCAAACCGGCTTGTATCTTGCAATGGAAAATATGGGAAACATGACTTAGACAGCAAATGATACACTGTATGCCATGTTTCCAAATTTTTATGCACAGTGGTTACAGCATGAAGTGAATGCATGTGAATATACACAGGTGCATTGCATTAAACAAGTCCAATGAGCGTGAAAAAAATGGCCGGCCTGCCTGCTTTCATCCATCATTTGTTCTAAATTTATAATTAATCAATGAGCTGAGGTGGAGTCTTAGCCAGTGGTACCATCAGGGGTGTGTAATGCACTTTAGGGTAGACAGCCAATCAGCTGCCAGATTCAATCTGTCAATCAAACACAGCAGCCAATCAGAGAGCTGGCCATTGATCAGCAGGCCCTTTATGACATCACAGACAGACCCACGGAACTCTCTGTGCTTGTCTGCTGGCTGGCTGTCAGTTGGGTGGGTGGGCGGCAGAGGGGGAGGATGTACTTCTCGTTTCTCCTGAAAATTGCGGTTTTTCGGCGTTTCCGGAAAAAGTCGCGGTCCGACGCGCAAAAGTGGGGTATCGTAGAAATCGCCTTTTAAAGACGCACCTTTCTGGCCCCACAAAAATGGGCATTTCAAATTAGAAACAAGTCAAATGAACAAAATAGTGTGAATAAGTAAGTATTTCAGGGGTGAGTTAGCAGGTTATTGGGGTAGTAAGTCCTGATTTTTTTGGAGGTTGCATTGACCACTACGCCATTCAAAATAGGCAGGCTTTGGCATAAGCAGTTAGGCCCCGTAGGATGATTTTAGCTAAAATGTGCCCCAAACACTCAAACCGGCTTGTATCTTGCAATGGAAAATATGGGAAACATGACTTAGACAGCAAATGATACACTGTATGCCATGTTTCCAAATTTTTATGCACAGTGGTTACAGCATGAAGCGAATGCATGTGAATATACAAAGGTGCATTGCATTAAACAAGTCCAATGAGCGTGAAAAAAATGGCCGGCCTGCCTGCTTTCATCCATCATTTGTTCTAAATTTATAATTAATCAATGAGCTGAGGTGGAGTCTTAGCCAGTGGTACCATCAGGGGTGTGTAATGCACTTTAGGGTAGACAGCCAATCAGCTGCCAGATTCAATCTGTCAATCAAACACAGCAGCCAATCAGAGAGCTGGCCATTGATCAGCAGGCCCTTTATGACATCACAGACAGACCCACGGAACTCTCTGTGCTTGTCTGCTGGCTGGCTGTCAGTTGGGTGGGTGGGCGGCAGAGGGGGAGGATGTACGTCTCGTTTCTCCTGAAAATTGCGGTTTTTCAGCGTTTCCGGAAAAAGTCGCGGTCCGACGCGCAAAAGTGGGGTATCGTAGAAATCGCCTTTTAAAGACGCACCTTTCTGGCCCCACAAAAATGGGCATTTCAAATTAGAAACAAGTCAAATGAACAAAATAGTGTGAATAAGTAAGTATTTCAGGGGTGAGTTAGCAGGTTATTGGGGTAGTAAGTCCTGATTTTTTTGGAGGTTGCAGTGACCACTACGCCATTCAAAATAGGCAGGCTTTAGCATAAGCATTTAGGCCCCGTAGGATGATTTTAGCTAAAATGTGCCCCAAACACTCAAACCGGCTTGTATCTTGCAATGGAAAATATGGGAAACATGACTTAGACAGCAAATGATACACTGTATGCCATGTTTCCAAATTTTTATGCACAGTGGTTACAGCATGAAGTGAATGCATGTGAATATACACAGGTGCATTGCATTAAACAAGTCCAATGAGCGTGAAAAAAATGGCCGGCCTGCCTGCTTTCATCCATCATTTGTTCTAAATTTATAATTAATCAATGAGCTGAGGTGGAGTCTTAGCCAGTGGTACCATCAGGGGTGTGTAATGCACTTTAGGGTAGACAGCCAATCAGCTGCCAGATTCAATCTGTCAATCAAACACAGCAGCCAATCAGAGAGCTGGCCATTGATCAGCAGGCCCTTTATGACATCACAGACAGACCCACGGAACTCTCTGTGCTTGTCTGCTGGCTGGCTGTCAGTTGGGTGGGTGGGCGGCAGAGGGGGAGGATGTACGTCTCGTTTCTCCTGAAAATTGCGGTTTTTCGGCGTTTCCGGAAAAATTCGC
This sequence comes from Crinia signifera, assembly GCF_055691185.1. Classification (NCBI taxonomy): domain Eukaryota; kingdom Metazoa; phylum Chordata; class Amphibia; order Anura; family Myobatrachidae; genus Crinia; species Crinia signifera. The sequence continues at coordinate 135,197 of NW_028142675.1, forward strand.
GGTCCGACGCGCAAAAGTGGGGTATCGTAGAAATCGCCTTTTAAAGACGCACCTTTCTGGCCCAACAAAAATGGGCATTTCAAATTAGAAACAAGTCAAATGAACAAAATAGTGTGAATAAGTAAGTATTTCAGGGGTGAGTTAGCAGGTTATTGGGGTAGTAAGTCCTGTTTTTTTTGAGGTTGCAGTGACCACTACGCCATTCAAATAGGCAGGCTTTAGCATAAGCAGTTAGGCCCCGTAGGATGATTTTAGCTAAAATGTGCCCCAAACACTCAAACCGGCTTGTATCTTGCAATGGAAAATATGGGAAACATGACTTAGACAGCAAATGATACACTGTATGCCATGTTTCCAAATTTTTATGCACAGTGGTTACAGCATGAAGTGAATGCATGTGAATTTACACAGGTGCATTGCATTAAACAAGTCCAATGAGCGTGAAAAAAATGGCCGGCCTGCCTGCTTTCATCCATCATTTGTTCTAAATTTATAATTAATCAATGAGCTGAGGTGGAGTCTTAGCCAGTGGTACCATCAGGGGTGTGTAATGCACTTTAGGGTAGACAGCCAATCAGCTGCCAGATTCAATCTGTCAATCAAACACAGCAGCCAATCAGAGAGCTGGCCATTGATCAGCAGGCCCTTTATGACATCACAGACAGACCCACGGAACTCTCTGTGCTTGTCTGCTGGCTGGCTGTCAGTTGGGTGGGTGGGCGGCAGAGGGGGAGGATGTACGTCTCGTTTCTCCTGAAAATTGCGGTTTTTCGGCGTTTCCGGAAAAAGTCGCGGTCCGACGCGCAAAAGTGGGGTATCGTAGAAATCGCCTTTTAAAGACGCACCTTTCTGGCCCCACAAAAATGGGCATTTCAAATTAGAAACAAGTCAAATGAACAAAATAGTGTGAATAAGTAAGTATTTCAGGGGTGAGTTAGCAGGTTATTGGGGTAGTAAGTCCTGATTTTTTTGGAGGTTGCAGTGACCACTACGCCATTCAAAATAGGCAGGCTTTGGCATAAGCAGTTAGGCCCCGTAGGATGATTTTAGCTAAAATGTGCCCCAAACACTCAAACCGGCTTGTATCTTGCAATGGAAAATATGGGAAACATGACTTAGACAGCAAATGATACACTGTATGCCATGTTTCCAAATTTTTATGCACAGTGGTTACAGCATGAAGCGAATGCATGTGAATATACAAAGGTGCATTGCATTAAACAAGTCCAATGAGCGTGAAAAAAATGGCCGGCCTGCCTGCTTTCATCCATCATTTGTTCTAAATTTATAATTAATCAATGAGCTGAGGTGGAGTCTTAGCCAGTGGTACCATCAGGGGTGTGTAATGCACTTTAGGGTAGACAGCCAATCAGCTGCCAGATTCAATCTGTCAATCAAACACAGCAGCCAATCAGAGAGCTGGCCATTGATCAGCAGGCCCTTTATGACATCACAGACAGACCCACGGAACTCTCTGTGCTTGTCTGCTGGCTGGCTGTCAGTTGGGTGGGTGGGCGGCAGAGGGGGTGGATGTACGTCTCGTTTCTCCTGAAAATTGCAGTTTTTCGGCGTTTCCGGAAAAAGTCGCGGTCCGACGCGCAAAAGTGGGGTATCGTAGAAATCGCCTTTTAAAGACGCACCTTTCTGGCCCCACAAAAATGGGCATTTCAAATTAGAAACAAGTCAAATGAACAAAATAGTGTGAATAAGTAAGTATTTCAGGGGTGAGTTAGTAGGTTATTGGGGTAGTAAGTCCTGATTTTTTTGGAGGTTGCAGTGACCACTACGCCATTCAAAATAGGCAGGCTTTAGCATAAGCAGTTAGGCCCCGTAGGATGATTTTAGCTAAAATGTGCCCCAAACACTCAAACTGGCTTGTATCTTGCAATGGAAAATATGGGAAACATGACTTAGACAGCAAATGATACACTGTATGCCATGTTTCCAAATTTTTATGCACAGTGGTTACAGCATGAAGCGAATGCATGTGAATATACAAAGGTGCATTGCATTAAACAAGTCCAATGAGCGTGAAAAAAATGGCCGGCCTGCCTGCTTTCATCCATCATTTGTTCTAAATTTATAATTAATCAATGAGCTGAGGTGGAGTCTTAGCCAGTGGTACCATCAGGGGTGTGTAATGCACTTTAGGGTAGACAGCCAATCAGCTGCCAGATTCAATCTGTCAATCAAACACAGCAGCCAATCAGAGAGCTGGCCATTGATCAGCAGGCCCTTTATGACATCACAGACAGACCCACGGAACTCTCTGTGCTTGTCTGCTGGCTGGCTGTCAGTTGGGTGGGTGGGCGGCAGAGGGGGAGGATGTACGTCTCGTTTCTCCTGAAAATTGCGGTTTTTCGGCGTTTCCGGAAAAAGTCGCGGTCCGACGCGCAAAAGTGGGGTATCGTAGAAATCGCCTTTTAAAGACGCACCTTTCTGGCCCCACAAAAATGGGCATTTCAAATTAGAAACAAGTCAAATGAACAAAATAGTGTGAATAAGTAAGTATTTCAGGGGTGAGTTAGCAGGTTATTGGGGTAGTAAGTCCTGATTTTTTTGGAGGTTGCATTGACCACTACGCCATTCAAAATAGGCAGGCTTTGGCATAAGCAGTTAGGCCCCGTAGGATGATTTTAGCTAAAATGTGCCCCAAACACTCAAACCGGCTTGTATCTTGCAATGGAAAATATGGGAAACATGACTTAGACAGCAAATGATACACTGTATGCCATGTTTCCAAATTTTTATGCACAGTGGTTACAGCATGAAGCGAATGCATGTGAATATACAAAGGTGCATTGCATTAAACAAGTCCAATGAGCGTGAAAAAAATGGCCGGCCTGCCTGCTTTCATCCATCATTTGTTCTAAATTTATAATTAATCAATGAGCTGAGGTGGAGTCTTAGCCAGTGGTACCATCAGGGGTGTGTAATGCACTTTAGGGTAGACAGCCAATCAGCTGCCAGATTCAATCTGTCAATCAAACACAGCAGCCAATCAGAGAGCTGGCCATTGATCAGCAGGCCCTTTATGACATCACAGACAGACCCACGGAACTCTCTGTGCTTGTCTGCTGGCTGGCTGTCAGTTGGGTGGGTGGGCGGCAGAGGGGGAGGATGTACGTCTCGTTTCTCCTGAAAATTGCGGTTTTTCAGCGTTTCCGGAAAAAGTCGCGGTCCGACGCGCAAAAGTGGGGTATCGTAGAAATCGCCTTTTAAAGACGCACCTTTCTGGCCCCACAAAAATGGGCATTTCAAATTAGAAACAAGTCAAATGAACAAAATAGTGTGAATAAGTAAGTATTTCAGGGGTGAGTTAGCAGGTTATTGGGGTAGTAAGTCCTGATTTTTTTGGAGGTTGCAGTGACCACTACGCCATTCAAAATAGGCAGGCTTTAGCATAAGCATTTAGGCCCCGTAGGATGATTTTAGCTAAAATGTGCCCCAAACACTCAAACCGGCTTGTATCTTGCAATGGAAAATATGGGAAACATGACTTAGACAGCAAATGATACACTGTATGCCATGTTTCCAAATTTTTATGCACAGTGGTTACAGCATGAAGGGAATACATGTGAATATACACAGGTGCATTGCATTAAACAAGTCCAATGAGCGTGAAAAAAATGGCCGGCCTGCCTGCTTTCATCCATCATTTGTTCTAAATTTATAATTAATCAATGAGCTGAGGTGGAGTCTTAGCCAGTGGTACCATCAGGGGTGTGTAATGCACTTTAGGGTAGACAGCCAATCAGCTGCCAGATTCAATCTGTCAATCAAACACAGCAGCCAATCAGAGAGCTGGCCATTGATCAGCAGGCCCTTTATGACATCACAGACAGACCCACGGAACTCTCTGTGCTTGTCTGCTGGCTGGCTGTCAGTTGGGTGGGTGGGCGGCAGAGGGGGGAGGATGTACGTCTCGTTTCTCCTGAAAATTGCGGTTTTTCGGCGTTTCCGGAAAAAGTCGCGGTCCGACGCGCAAAAGTGGGGTATCGTAGAAATCGCCTTTTAAAGACGCACCTTTCTGGCCCCACAAAAATGGGCATTTCAAATTAGAAACAAGTCAAATGAACAAAATAGTGTGAATAAGTAAGTATTTCAGGGGTGAGTTAGCAGGTTATTGGGGTAGTAAGTCCTGATTTTTTTGGAGGTTGCATTGACCACTACGCCATTCAAAATAGGCAGGCTTTGGCATAAGCAGTTAGGCCCCGTAGGATGATTTTAGCTAAAATGTGCCCCAAACACTCAAACCGGCTTGTATCTTGCAATGGAAAATATGGGAAACATGACTTAGACAGCAAATGATACACTGTATGCCATGTTTCCAAATTTTTATGCACAGTGGTTACAGCATGAAGCGAATGCATGTGAATATACAAAGGTGCATTGCATTAAACAAGTCCAATGAGCGTGAAAAAAATGGCCGGCCTGCCTGCTTTCATCCATCATTTGTTCTAAATTTATAATTAATCAATGAGCTGAGGTGGAGTCTTAGCCAGTGGTACCATCAGGGGTGTGTAATGCACTTTAGGGTAGACAGCCAATCAGCTGCCAGATTCAATCTGTCAATCAAACACAGCAGCCAATCAGAGAGCTGGCCATTGATCAGCAGGCCCTTTATGACATCACAGACAGACCCACGGAACTCTCTGTGCTTGTCTGCTGGCTGGCTGTCAGTTGGGTGGGTGGGCGGCAGAGGGGGAGGATGTACGTCTCGTTTCTCCTGAAAATTGCGGTTTTTCAGCGTTTCCGGAAAAAGTCGCGGTCCGACGCGCAAAAGTGGGGTATCGTAGAAATCGCCTTTTAAAGACGCACCTTTCTGGCCCCACAAAAATGGGCATTTCAAATTAGAAACAAGTCAAATGAACAAAATAGTGTGAATAAGTAAGTATTTCAGGGGTGAGTTAGCAGGTTATTGGGGTAGTAAGTCCTGATTTTTTTGGATGTTGCAGTGACCACTACGCCATTCAAAATAGGCAGGCTTTAGCATAAGCATTTAGGCCCCGTAGGATGATTTTAGCTAAAATGTGCCCCAAACACTCAAACCGGCTTGTATCTTGCAATGGAAAATATGGGAAACATGACTTAGACAGCAAATGATACACTGTATGCCATGTTTCCAAATTTTTATGCACAGTGGTTACAGCATGAAGTGAATGCATGTGAATATACACAGGTGCATTGCATTAAACAAGTCCAATGAGCGTGAAAAAAATGGCCGGCCTGCCTGCTTTCATCCATCATTTGTTCTAAATTTATAATTAATCAATGAGCTGAGGTGGAGTCTTAGCCAGTGGTACCATCAGGGGTGTGTAATGCACTTTAGGGTAGACAGCCAATCAGCTGCCAGATTCAATCTGTCAATCAAACACAGCAGCCAATCAGAGAGCTGGCCATTGATCAGCAGGCCCTTTATGACATCACAGACAGACCCACGGAACTCTCTGTGCTTGTCTGCTGGCTGGCTGTCAGTTGGGTGGGTGGGCGGCAGAGGGGGAGGATGTACTTCTCGTTTCTCCTGAAAATTGCGGTTTTTCGGCGTTTCCGGAAAAAGTCGCGGTCCGACGCGCAAAAGTGGGGTATCGTAGAAATCGCCTTTTAAAGACGCACCTTTCTGGCCCCACAAAAATGGGCATTTCAAATTAGAAACAAGTCAAATGAACAAAATAGTGTGAATAAGTAAGTATTTCAGGGGTGAGTTAGCAGGTTATTGGGGTAGTAAGTCCTGATTTTTTTGGAGGTTGCAGTGACCACTACGCCATTCAAAATAGGCAGGCTTTAGCATAAGCATTTAGGCCCCGTAGGATGATTTTAGCTAAAATGTGCCCCAAACACTCAAACCGGCTTGTATCTTGCAATGGAAAATATGGGAGACATGACTTAGACAGCAAATGATACACTGTATGCCATGTTTCCAAATTTTTATGCACAGTGGTTACAGCATGAAGTGAATGCATGTGAATATACACAGGTGCATTGCATTAAACAAGTCCAATGAGCGTGAAAAAAATGGCCGGCCTGCCTGCTTTCATCCATCATTTGTTCTAAATTTATAATTAATCAATGAGCTGAGGTGGAGTCTTAGCCAGTGGTACCATCAGGGGTGTGTAATGCACTTTAGGGTAGACAGCCAATCAGCTGCCAGATTCAATCTGTCAATCAAACACAGCAGCCAATCAGAGAGCTGGCCATTGATCAGCAGGCCCTTTATGACATCACAGACAGACCCACGGAACTCTCTGTGCTTGTCTGCTGGCTGGCTGTCAGTTGGGTGGGTGGGCGGCAGAGGGGGAGGATGTACGTCTCGTTTCTCCTGAAAATTGCGGTTTTTCGGCGATTCCGGAAAAAGTCGCGGTCCGACGCGCAAAAGTGGGGTATCGTAGAAATCGCCTTTTAAAGACGCACCTTTCTGGCCCCACAAAAATGGGCATTTCAAATTAGAAACAAGTCAAATGAACAAAATAGTGTGAATAAGTAAGTATTTCAGGGGTGAGTTAGCAGGTTATTGGGGTAGTAAGTCCTGATTTTTTTGGAGGTTGCATTGACCACTACGCCATTCAAAATAGGCAGGCTTTGGCATAAGCAGTTAGGCCCCGTAGGATGATTTTAGCTAAAATGTGCCCCAAACACTCAAACCGGCTTGTATCTTGCAATGGAAAATATGGGAAACATGACTTAGACAGCAAATGATACACTGTATGCCATGTTTCCAAATTTTTATGCACAGTGGTTACAGCATGAAGCGAATGCATGTGAATATACAAAGGTGCATTGCATTAAACAAGTCCAATGAGCGTGAAAAAAATGGCCGGCCTGCCTGCTTTCATCCATCATTTGTTCTAAATTTATAATTAATCAATGAGCTGAGGTGGAGTCTTAGCCAGTGGTACCATCAGGGGTGTGTAATGCACTTTAGGGTAGACAGCCAATCAGCTGCCAGATTCAATCTGTCAATCAAACACAGCAGCCAATCAGAGAGCTGGCCATTGATCAGCAGGCCCTTTATGACATCACAGACAGACCCACGGAACTCTCTGTGCTTGTCTGCTGGCTGGCTGTCAGTTGGGTGGGTGGGCGGCAGAGGGGGGAGGATGTACGTCTCGTTTCTCCTGAAAATTGCGGTTTTTCGGCGTTTCCGGAAAAAGTCGCGGTCCGACGCGCAAAAGTGGGGTATCGTAGAAATCGCCTTTTAAAGACGCACCTTTCTGGCCCCACAAAAATGGGCATTTCAAATTAGAAACAAGTCAAATGAACAAAATAGTGTGAATAAGTAAGTATTTCAGGGGTGAGTTAGCAGGTTATTGGGGTAGTAAGTCCTGATTTTTTTGGAGGTTGCATTGACCACTACGCCATTCAAAATAGGCAGGCTTTGGCATAAGCAGTTAGGCCCCGTAGGATGATTTTAGCTAAAATGTGCCCCAAACACTCAAACCGGCTTGTATCTTGCAATGGAAAATATGGGAAACATGACTTAGACAGCAAATGATACACTGTATGCCATGTTTCCAAATTTTTATGCACAGTGGTTACAGCATGAAGCGAATGCATGTGAATATACAAAGGTGCATTGCATTAAACAAGTCCAATGAGCGTGAAAAAAATGGCCGGCCTGCCTGCTTTCATCCATCATTTGTTCTAAATTTATAATTAATCAATGAGCTGAGGTGGAGTCTTAGCCAGTGGTACCATCAGGGGTGTGTAATGCACTTTAGGGTAGACAGCCAATCAGCTGCCAGATTCAATCTGTCAATCAAACACAGCAGCCAATCAGAGAGCTGGCCATTGATCAGCAGGCCCTTTATGACATCACAGACAGACCCACGGAACTCTCTGTGCTTGTCTGCTGGCTGGCTGTCAGTTGGGTGGGTGGGCGGCAGAGGGGGAGGATGTACGTCTCGTTTCTCCTGAAAATTGCGGTTTTTCAGCGTTTCCGGAAAAAGTCGCGGTCCGACGCGCAAAAGTGGGGTATCGTAGAAATCGCCTTTTAAAGACGCACCTTTCTGGCCCCACAAAAATGGGCATTTCAAATTAGAAACAAGTCAAATGAACAAAATAGTGTGAATAAGTAAGTATTTCAGGGGTGAGTTAGCAGGTTATTGGGGTAGTAAGTCCTGATTTTTTTTGGATGTTGCAGTGACCACTACGCCATTCAAAATAGGCAGGCTTTAGCATAAGCATTTAGGCCCCGTAGGATGATTTTAGCTAAAATGTGCCCCAAACACTCAAACCGGCTTGTATCTTGCAATGGAAAATATGGGAAACATGACTTAGACAGCAAATGATACACTGTATGCCATGTTTCCAAATTTTTATGCACAGTGGTTACAGCATGAAGTGAATGCATGTGAATATACACAGGTGCATTGCATTAAACAAGTCCAATGAGCGTGAAAAAAATGGCCGGCCTGCCTGCTTTCATCCATCATTTGTTCTAAATTTATAATTAATCAATGAGCTGAGGTGGAGTCTTAGCCAGTGGTACCATCAGGGGTGTGTAATGCACTTTAGGGTAGACAGCCAATCAGCTGCCAGATTCAATCTGTCAATCAAACACAGCAGCCAATCAGAGAGCTGGCCATTGATCAGCAGGCCCTTTATGACATCACAGACAGACCCACGGAACTCTCTGTGCTTGTCTGCTGGCTGGCTGTCAGTTGGGTGGGTGGGCGGCAGAGGGGGAGGATGTACTTCTCGTTTCTCCTGAAAATTGCGGTTTTTCGGCGTTTCCGGAAAAAGTCGCGGTCCGACGCGCAAAAGTGGGGTATCGTAGAAATCGCCTTTTAAAGACGCACCTTTCTGGCCCCACAAAAATGGGCATTTCAAATTAGAAACAAGTCAAATGAACAAAATAGTGTGAATAAGTAAGTATTTCAGGGGTGAGTTAGCAGGTTATTGGGGTAGTAAGTCCTGATTTTTTTGGAGGTTGCATTGACCACTACGCCATTCAAAATAGGCAGGCTTTGGCATAAGCAGTTAGGCCCCGTAGGATGATTTTAGCTAAAATGTGCCCCAAACACTCAAACCGGCTTGTATCTTGCAATGGAAAATATGGGAAACATGACTTAGACAGCAAATGATACACTGTATGCCATGTTTCCAAATTTTTATGCACAGTGGTTACAGCATGAAGCGAATGCATGTGAATATACAAAGGTGCATTGCATTAAACAAGTCCAATGAGCGTGAAAAAAATGGCCGGCCTGCCTGCTTTCATCCATCATTTGTTCTAAATTTATAATTAATCAATGAGCTGAGGTGGAGTCTTAGCCAGTGGTACCATCAGGGGTGTGTAATGCACTTTAGGGTAGACAGCCAATCAGCTGCCAGATTCAATCTGTCAATCAAACACAGCAGCCAATCAGAGAGCTGGCCATTGATCAGCAGGCCCTTTATGACATCACAGACAGACCCACGGAACTCTCTGTGCTTGTCTGCTGGCTGGCTGTCAGTTGGGTGGGTGGGCGGCAGAGGGGGAGGATGTACGTCTCGTTTCTCCTGAAAATTGCGGTTTTTCAGCGTTTCCGGAAAAAGTCGCGGTCCGACGCGCAAAAGTGGGGTATCGTAGAAATCGCCTTTTAAAGACGCACCTTTCTGGCCCCACAAAAATGGGCATTTCAAATTAGAAACAAGTCAAATGAACAAAATAGTGTGAATAAGTAAGTATTTCAGGGGTGAGTTAGCAGGTTATTGGGGTAGTAAGTCCTGATTTTTTTGGAGGTTGCAGTGACCACTACGCCATTCAAAATAGGCAGGCTTTAGCATAAGCATTTAGGCCCCGTAGGATGATTTTAGCTAAAATGTGCCCCAAACACTCAAACCGGCTTGTATCTTGCAATGGAAAATATGGGAAACATGACTTAGACAGCAAATGATACACTGTATGCCATGTTTCCAAATTTTTATGCACAGTGGTTACAGCATGAAGTGAATGCATGTGAATATACACAGGTGCATTGCATTAAACAAGTCCAATGAGCGTGAAAAAAATGGCCGGCCTGCCTGCTTTCATCCATCATTTGTTCTAAATTTATAATTAATCAATGAGCTGAGGTGGAGTCTTAGCCAGTGGTACCATCAGGGGTGTGTAATGCACTTTAGGGTAGACAGCCAATCAGCTGCCAGATTCAATCTGTCAATCAAACACAGCAGCCAATCAGAGAGCTGGCCATTGATCAGCAGGCCCTTTATGACATCACAGACAGACCCACGGAACTCTCTGTGCTTGTCTGCTGGCTGGCTGTCAGTTGGGTGGGTGGGCGGCAGAGGGGGAGGATGTACGTCTCGTTTCTCCTGAAAATTGCGGTTTTTCGGCGTTTCCGGAAAAATTCGCGGTCCGACGCGCAAAAGTGGGGTATCGTAGAAATCGCCTTTTAAAGACGCACCTTTCTGGCCCAACAAAAATGGGCATTTCAAATTAGAAACAAGTCAAATGAACAAAATAGTGTGAATAAGTAAGTATTTCAGGGGTGAGTTAGCAGGTTATTGGGGTAGTAAGTCCTGTTTTTTTTGAGGTTGCAGTGACCACTACGCCATTCAAATAGGCAGGCTTTAGCATAAGCAGTTAGGCCCCGTAGGATGATTTTAGCTAAAATGTGCCCCAAACACTCAAACCGGCTTGTATCTTGCAATGGAAAATATGGGAAACATGACTTAGACAGCAAATGATACACTGTATGCCATGTTTCCAAATTTTTATGCACAGTGGTTACAGCATGAAGTGAATGCATGTGAATTTACACAGGTGCATTGCATTAAACAAGTCCAATGAGCGTGAAAAAAATGGCCGGCCTGCCTGCTTTCATCCATCATTTGTTCTAAATTTATAATTAATCAATGAGCTGAGGTGGAGTCTTAGCCAGTGGTACCATCAGGGGTGTGTAATGCACTTTAGGGTAGACAGCCAATCAGCTGCCAGATTCAATCTGTCAATCAAACACAGCAGCCAATCAGAGAGCTGGCCATTGATCAGCAGGCCCTTTATGACATCACAGACAGACCCACGGAACTCTCTGTGCTTGTCTGCTGGCTGGCTGTCAGTTGGGTGGGTGGGCGGCAGAGGGGGAGGATGTACGTCTCGTTTCTCCTGAAAATTGCGGTTTTTCAGCGTTTCCGGAAAAAGTCGCGGTCCGACGCGCAAAAGTGGGGTATCGTAGAAATCGCCTTTTAAAGACGCACCTTTCTGGCCCCACAAAAATGGGCATTTCAAATTAGAAACAAGTCAAATGAACAAAATAGTGTGAATAAGTAAGTATTTCAGGGGTGAGTTAGCAGGTTATTGGGGTAGTAAGTCCTGATTTTTTTGGAGGTTGCAGTGACCACTACGCCATTCAAAATAGGCAGGCTTTAGCATAAGCATTTAGGCCCCGTAGGATGATTTTAGCTAAAATGTGCCCCAAACACTCAAACCGGCTTGTATCTTGCAATGGAAAATATGGGAAACATGACTTAGACAGCAAATGATACACTGTATGCCATGTTTCCAAATTTTTATGCACAGTGGTTACAGCATGAAGTGAATGCATGTGAATATACACAGGTGCATTGCATTAAACAAGTCCAATGAGCGTGAAAAAAATGGCCGGCCTGCCTGCTTTCATCCATCATTTGTTCTAAATTTATAATTAATCAATGAGCTGAGGTGGAGTCTTAGCCAGTGGTACCATCAGGGGTGTGTAATGCACTTTAGGGTAGACAGCCAATCAGCTGCCAGATTCAATCTGTCAATCAAACACAGCAGCCAATCAGAGAGCTGGCCATTGATCAGCAGGCCCTTTATGACATCACAGACAGACCCACGGAACTCTCTGTGCTTGTCTGCTGGCTGGCTGTCAGTTGGGTGGGTGGGCGGCAGAGGGGGAGGATGTACGTCTCGTTTCTCCTGAAAATTGCGGTTTTTCGGCGTTTCCGGAAAAATTCGCGGTCCGACGCGCAAAAGTGGGGTATCGTAGAAATCGCCTTTTAAAGACGCACCTTTCTGGCCCAACAAAAATGGGCATTTCAAATTAGAAACAAGTCAAATGAACAAAATAGTGTGAATAAGTAAGTATTTCAGGGGTGAGTTAGCAGGTTATTGGGGTAGTAAGTCCTGTTTTTTTTGAGGTTGCAGTGACCACTACGCCATTCAAATAGGCAGGCTTTAGCATAAGCAGTTAGGCCCCGTAGGATGATTTTAGCTAAAATGTGCCCCAAACACTCAAACCGGCTTGTATCTTGCAATGGAAAATATGGGAAACATGACTTAGACAGCAAATGATACACTGTATGCCATGTTTCCAAATTTTTATGCACAGTGGTTACAGCATGAAGTGAATGCATGTGAATTTACACAGGTGCATTGCATTAAACAAGTCCAATGAGCGTGAAAAAAATGGCCGGCCTGCCTGCTTTCATCCATCATTTGTTCTAAATTTATAATTAATCAATGAGCTGAGGTGGAGTCTTAGCCAGTGGTACCATCAGGGGTGTGTAATGCACTTTAGGGTAGACAGCCAATCAGCTGCCAGATTCAATCTGTCAATCAAACACAGCAGCCAATCAGAGAGCTGGCCATTGATCAGCAGGCCCTTTATGACATCACAGACAGACCCACGGAACTCTCTGTGCTTGTCTGCTGGCTGGCTGTCAGTTGGGTGGGTGGGCGGCAGAGGGGGAGGATGTACGTCTCGTTTCTCCTGAAAATTGCGGTTTTTCAGCGTTTCCGGAAAAAGTCGCGGTCCGACGCGCAAAAGTGGGGTATCGTAGAAATCGCCTTTTAAAGACGCACCTTTCTGGCCCCACAAAAATGGGCATTTCAAATTAGAAACAAGTCAAATGAACAAAATAGTGTGAATAAGTAAGTATTTCAGGGGTGAGTTAGCAGGTTATTGGGGTAGTAAGTCCTGATTTTTTTGGAGGTTGCAGTGACCACTACGCCATTCAAAATAGGCAGGCTTTAGCATAAGCATTTAGGCCCCGTAGGATGATTTTAGCTAAAATGTGCCCCAAACACTCAAACCGGCTTGTATCTTGCAATGGAAAATATGGGAAACATGACTTAGACAGCAAATGATACACTGTATGCCATGTTTCCAAATTTTTATGCACAGTGGTTACAGCATGAAGTGAATGCATGTGAATATACACAGGTGCATTGCATTAAACAAGTCCAATGAGCGTGAAAAAAATGGCCGGCCTGCCTGCTTTCATCCATCATTTGTTCTAAATTTATAATTAATCAATGAGCTGAGGTGGAGTCTTAGCCAGTGGTACCATCAGGGGTGTGTAATGCACTTTAGGGTAGACAGCCAATCAGCTGCCAGATTCAATCTGTCAATCAAACACAGCAGCCAATCAGAGAGCTGGCCATTGATCAGCAGGCCCTTTATGACATCACAGACAGACCCACGGAACTCTCTGTGCTTGTCTGCTGGCTGGCTGTCAGTTGGGTGGGTGGGCGGCAGAGGGGGAGGATGTACGTCTCGTTTCTCCTGAAAATTGCGGTTTTTCGGCGTTTCCGGAAAAATTCGCGGTCCGACGCGCAAAAGTGGGGTATCGTAGAAATCGCCTTTTAAAGACGCACCTTTCTGGCCCAACAAAAATGGGCATTTCAAATTAGAAACAAGTCAAATGAACAAAATAGTGTGAATAAGTAAGTATTTCAGGGGTGAGTTAGCAGGTTATTGGGGTAGTAAGTCCTGTTTTTTTTGAGGTTGCAGTGACCACTACGCCATTCAAATAGGCAGGCTTTAGCATAAGCAGTTAGGCCCCGTAGGATGATTTTAGCTAAAATGTGCCCCAAACACTCAAACCGGCTTGTATCTTGCAATGGAAAATATGGGAAACATGACTTAGACAGCAAATGATACACTGTATGCCATGTTTCCAAATTTTTATGCACAGTGGTTACAGCATGAAGTGAATGCATGTGAATTTACACAGGTGCATTGCATTAAACAAGTCCAATGAGCGTGAAAAAAATGGCCGGCCTGCCTGCTTTCATCCATCATTTGTTCTAAATTTATAATTAATCAATGAGCTGAGGTGGAGTCTTAGCCAGTGGTACCATCAGGGGTGTGTAATGCACTTTAGGGTAGACAGCCAATCAGCTGCCAGATTCAATCTGTCAATCAAACACAGCAGCCAATCAGAGAGCTGGCCATTGATCAGCAGGCCCTTTATGACATCACAGACAGACCCACGGAACTCTCTGTGCTTGTCTGCTGGCTGGCTGTCAGTTGGGTGGGTGGGCGGCAGAGGGGGAGGATGTACGTCTCGTTTCTCCTGAAAATTGCGGTTTTTCGGCGTTTCCGGAAAAAGTCGCGGTCCGACGCGCAAAAGTGGGGTATCGTAGAAATCGCCTTTTAAAGACGCACCTTTCTGGCCCCACAAAAATGGGCATTTCAAATTAGAAACAAGTCAAATGAACAAAATAGTGTGAATAAGTAAGTATTTCAGGGGTGAGTTAGCAGGTTATTGGGGTAGTAAGTCCTGATTTTTTTGGAGGTTGCAGTGACCACTACGCCATTCAAAATAGGCAGGCTTTGGCATAAGCAGTTAGGCCCCGTAGGATGATTTTAGCTAAAATGTGCCCCAAACACTCAAACCGGCTTGTATCTTGCAATGGAAAATATGGGAAACATGACTTAGACAGCAAATGATACACTGTATGCCATGTTTCCAAATTTTTATGCACAGTGGTTACAGCATGAAGCGAATGCATGTGAATATACAAAGGTGCATTGCATTAAACAAGTCCAATGAGCGTGAAAAAAATGGCCGGCCTGCCTGCTTTCATCCATCATTTGTTCTAAATTTATAATTAATCAATGAGCTGAGGTGGAGTCTTAGCCAGTGGTACCATCAGGGGTGTGTAATGCACTTTAGGGTAGACAGCCAATCAGCTGCCAGATTCAATCTGTCAATCAAACACAGCAGCCAATCAGAGAGCTGGCCATTGATCAGCAGGCCCTTTATGACATCACAGACAGACCCACGGAACTCTCTGTGCTTGTCTGCTGGCTGGCTGTCAGTTGGGTGGGTGGGCGGCAGAGGGGGTGGATGTACGTCTCGTTTCTCCTGAAAATTGCAGTTTTTCGGCGTTTCCGGAAAAAGTCGCGGTCCGACGCGCAAAAGTGGGGTATCGTAGAAATCGCCTTTTAAAGACGCACCTTTCTGGCCCCACAAAAATGGGCATTTCAAATTAGAAACAAGTCAAATGAACAAAATAGTGTGAATAAGTAAGTATTTCAGGGGTGAGTTAGCAGGTTATTGGGGTAGTAAGTCCTGATTTTTTTGGAGGTTGCAGTGACCACTACGCCATTCAAAATAGGCAGGCTTTAGCATAAGCAGTTAGGCCCCGTAGGATGATTTTAGCTAAAATGTGCCCCAAACACTCAAACCGGCTTGTATCTTGCAATGGAAAATATGGGAAACATGACTTAGACAGCAAATGATACACTGTATGCCATGTTTCCAAATTTTTATGCACAGTGGTTACAGCATGAAGCGAATGCATGTGAATATACAAAGGTGCATTGCATTAAACAAGTCCAATGAGCGTGAAAAAAATGGCCGGCCTGCCTGCTTTCATCCATCATTTGTTCTAAATTTATAATTAATCAATGAGCTGAGGTGGAGTCTTAGCCAGTGGTACCATCAGGGGTGTGTAATGCACTTTAGGGTAGACAGCCAATCAGCTGCCAGATTCAATCTGTCAATCAAACACAGCAGCCAATCAGAGAGCTGGCCATTGATCAGCAGGCCCTTTATGACATCACAGACAGACCCACGGAACTCTCTGTGCTTGTCTGCTGGCTGGCTGTCAGTTGGGTGGGTGGGCGGCAGAGGGGGAGGATGTACGTCTCGTTTCTCCTGAAAATTGCGGTTTTTCAGCGTTTCCGGAAAAAGTCGCGGTCCGACGCGCAAAAGTGGGGTATCGTAGAAATCGCCTTTTAAAGACGCACCTTTCTGGCCCCACAAAAATGGGCATTTCAAATTAGAAACAAGTCAAATGAACAAAATAGTGTGAATAAGTAAGTATTTCAGGGGTGAGTTAGCAGGTTATTGGGGTAGTAAGTCCTGATTTTTTTGGAGGTTGCAGTGACCACTACGCCATTCAAAATAGGCAGGCTTTAGCATAAGCATTTAGGCCCCGTAGGATGATTTTAGCTAAAATGTGCCCCAAACACTCAAACCGGCTTGTATCTTGCAATGGAAAATATGGGAAACATGACTTAGACAGCAAATGATACACTGTATGCCATGTTTCCAAATTTTTATGCACAGTGGTTACAGCATGAAGCGAATGCATGTGAATATACAAAGGTGCATTGCATTAAACAAGTCCAATGAGCGTGAAAAAAATGGCCGGCCTGCCTGCTTTCATCCATCATTTGTTCTAAATTTATAATTAATCAATGAGCTGAGGTGGAGTCTTAGCCAGTGGTACCATCAGGGGTGTGTAATGCACTTTAGGGTAGACAGCCAATCAGCTGCCAGATTCAATCTGTCAATCAAACACAGCAGCCAATCAGAGAGCTGGCCATTGATCAGCAGGCCCTTTATGACATCACAGACAGACCCACGGAACTCTCTGTGCTTGTCTGCTGGCTGGCTGTCAGTTGGGTGGGTGGGCGGCAGAGGGGGAGGATGTACGTCTCGTTTCTCCTGAAAATTGCGGTTTTTCGGCGTTTCCGGAAAAAGTCGCGGTCCGACGCGCAAAAGTGGGGTATCGTAGAAATCGGCTTTTAAAGACGCACCTTTCTGGCCCCACAAAAATGGGCATTTCAAATTAGAAACAAGTCAAATGAACAAAATAGTGTGAATAAGTAAGTATTTCAGGGGTGAGTTAGCAGGTTATTGGGGTAGTAAGTCCTGATTTTTTTGGAGGTTGCAGTGACCACTACGCCATTCAAAATAGGCAGGCTTTAGCATAAGCAGTTAGGCCCCGTAGGATGATTTTAGCTAAAATGTGCCCCAAACACTCAAACCGGCTTGTATCTTGCAATGGAAAATATGGGAAACATGACTTAGACAGCAAATGATACACTGTATGCCATGTTTCCAAATTTTTATGCACAGTGGTTACAGCATGAAGTGAATGCATGTGAATATACACAGGTGCATTGCATTAAACAAGTCCAATGAGCGTGAAAAAAATGGCCGGCCTGCCTGCTTTCATCCATCATTTGTTCTAAATTTATAATTAATCAATGAGCTGAGGTGGAGTCTTAGCCAGTGGTACCATCAGGGGTGTGTAATGCACTTTAGGGTAGACAGCCAATCAGCTGCCAGATTCAATCTGTCAATCAAACACAGCAGCCAATCAGAGAGCTGGCCATTGATCAGCAGGCCCTTTATGACATCACAGACAGACCCACGGAACTCTCTATGCTTGTCTGCTGGCTGGCTGTCAGTTGGGTGGGTGGGCGGCAGAGGGGGTGGATGTACGTCTCGTTTCTCCTGAAAATTGCGGTTTTTCAGCGTTTCCGGAAAAAGTCGCGGTCCGACGCGCAAAAGTGGGGTATCGTAGAAATCGCCTTTTAAAGACGCACCTTTCTGGCCCCACAAAAATGGGCATTTCAAATTAGAAACAAGTCAAATGAACAAAATAGTGTGAATAAGTAAGTATTTCAGGGGTGAGTTAGCAGGTTATTGGGGTAGTAAGTCCTGATTTTTTTGGAGGTTGCAGTGACCACTACGCCATTCAAAATAGGCAGGCTTTAGCATAAGCAGTTAGGCCCCGTAGGATGATTTTAGCTAAAATGTGCCCCAAACACTCAAACCGGCTTGTATCTTGCAATGGAAAATATGGGAAACATGACTTAGACAGCAAATGATACACTGTATGCCATGTTTCCAAATTTTTATGCACAGTGGTTACAGCATGAAGTGAATGCATGTGAATATACACAGGTGCATTGCATTAAACAAGTCCAATGAGGGGAGCAGCAGCTTCCCAGCAAAGCTCCGGACTCTTTGAGCTTATTTTGTGGGTTCCTACCATATATACCCCACCACTGACGCACCCCCCTGCCTGCTGCACACTGGGGACACCGGCTGAGGTGAGCTGCGGAGCCGGGAGACGCTGTGAGGCGTTTTCGCGGGTTGCGGCCTACCCGCCGGAAAAGCCTGGGACTAAATTTTAGAGGCCAGCCGGGATTCAGGCTCCGTGGCGGCGATCGCGGCAAAACGGACCTGCCGAAGGTAAATAAAGACCTTACCTCCCTCCCCACAGCCTTGTCTACCTCCTGGGACACCAGCAGAGGACCACAGACTTGGTAGGACGAGTAGGGAGAAGGGAGATTGCCTGCCATAACTCCCAAGCCTTTTACACTGGCAGCCATCTTAACTAATCCCTGCAGCCTGTATAGACCAGGATATACAGCAATATATACACAGCCTGCTATGCACTATTGTGTTCTAGCCTGATTTATACTTTGTTCCAGCCTGCTATATTTGGACATTTCTACAGCCTGATGTCTGGATAATACAGGCTTGCAGTTTTACCTCAGTGTGTATTCAGTGACTTAGGATATCTCTCTTTATCCGGTCAGTAGCTACATGTAGAATGTGTCACTCTCCACCAAACAAAACATTTCTGAGATTTAGTTTTGTGCTGCATTTATTTGAAACATCACTGCTATCTGACATTTGCAGGCCTGCTGGTCAGACTGCAGCTTACAACTTGAATCCTGCTTTTTCATATTCCACGGAGACATAATCACAAGAATCTCACTCGTGACAGCCCACATTAACACCAGAATAAGTGAATGCCCCCCCCTGCTGTATTGAGTGGATGCCTGGACCTCTCTTCTGACACAAAGGTCACTCTGCGGGTTCTACCCATCCCCACCCTCCAAATCAATTCTGGACCAGCGTCCTTACACAGGCTGGACACTGGTATAATACACTGCTTGGACACCTCTTGCATATTACAATATAGGCGGGTTGCCTGCACGGCTACCTGCTGCTGGCCAGAGGGGCCGTGCAATAAACTTGCTTGAAGTACCCGGTTGCTATCTGGAGGATTAAGTGCTGGGCGATTCCTTATCATTTGTTATTCCTAGACATCACTATGGATAAATTTGTGGCCAAACCGCAACGGGCCCAGAAGGGTAACCAACAGGGCAGGGGTCGTGGAAAGGCGACTGCATCACAATCTTCGCCTGGCTCCCCAGTGTCGGGCCAGGAGGAGGACCCTGACACGGCCCACTCCCTGACCATGCACAACCCGTCAACACAAGACATCACAGCCATCTTGTCGACGCTATTAGACCAAAAATTGGCCCCGATTAAAGAATCCATAGACTCTACTCTCACTCAGCTGACGCAACATGCACAGAGGCTGACGGAGGCGGAGCAGAGAATTTCTGATTTGGAGGACGAATTGGCGACGTCAAAGGCGACAATAACACAACAGGAAAAGTTGGTGAATACCATACATGACAAGCTCGAAGATCTGGAGAACAGAAATAGAAGAAATAATGTACGCATCATAGGCCTCCCAGAATCCATCAAAAATTCAGAACTCATGCCTCTGGTTACAGACTGGCTGCCTAGAGAGTTGGGCTGTGTTCCGCCGGAGGGTTCCCTGATGGTGGAAAGGGTCCACCGTGTGGGGCCAGATAGACAGTCCACAAGAGATCGACCCAGACCAGTCATTATGAGAATACTTAACTACGCAGACAAGGTCCGCTTACTTGATGCTTATAGAAAATGCAAAGAATTACAGTATCAAGGAGCCAAAATATTGCTATTCCAGGATTTTTCTTTCCTGGTTGCCTCACAACGGAGAGAGTTTGCACCGGCATGCAAGAAATTATTTGAATTAGGCCGAAAATTTGCCTTATTATACCCAGCAAGACTTAGGGTATATCATGAGGGACGACCTTACTTCCTAGACACTCCTATGGCTGCCAACAACTTCATAGACTCCCTCAAAGATGACTCTGCTTCCCGCATGTCTGATGCGGATTGACTCTCCCTGATATACTTTACCTCTGCTACTATATCCTCTCAAGGTATTCTCATTCAGGTTCCTAAATAATATAGTTTATTTCATGCTACTACTGTTTCTATATTATCATATTCTTATCCCATTCTTATTGTCCACTAAGATAACCCGGACTATACAAAGCTTGGGTGTTCGTTTGCAGTGTCCAACGCCATGTTGCAATATTTTGCAGCATACTTGGTTGCATTCTTGGCTTCAAAAAAAGTTCAAAAACGTTTGGTTTACATTTTATCGTATTGCATTTGTGAAATGTTATTTCTCCACAGGTACATTGGGATGTTGTGGCTTGTTTCTCCTGTTCTCTGACCCGCTCGCTGGGACGGGCTGGAGAACTAAGACTAGGTACTGTTTTGGGTTGGCTAATCCTAGGACAGGTATTGGATAGACATGACAGCCACACTTGATAGTTCTACTAGAGTACAAAGTTTCTTAAAATTTGTTTCATGGAATGTGGAGGGGCTAAATTCACCCATCAAGAGACGTAAGATATTGACTCACTTAAAGAGGCTCAAACCTGACATAGTGTTCCTTCAAGAAACCCATTGGGACATAAAAGACCCTAATGTCTTGCGAGATACCTGGGTGGGTGACTTTAGGGCTGCCTCCTTTACATCAAAACGAAGGGGCGTGTTGATCCTTTTTCGTAAGCACCTTCCCTATACCATTAGAGATGTATGGACGGACCCGGAGGGCCATTTTATTTTTATAAAGATCTTGCTATTTGGCAAGGTTTACACGTTGGTAGATATCTATGCACCAGTCAGTCAGCACAAATCATTCTATACAGCAATATATTCCAAACTACTTCAATGGGCTGATGGTGAAATAATTATGGGTGGTGATTTTAACTGCGTACAATCTATGGGACTGGATAGGTCTGCGGGAGTTGGGGGGGGGGAAACGGGGGGGACTGCTACCCCTATAAACATACTAACTAACAACCTAGGCCTTTGTGATCCATGGAGGTGCCAATATCCAATATCTAGAGAATATTCCTTTTATTCACATCCGCACCGCTCCTCATCTAGGATAGATTACTGGTTACTGTCTAAGTCATTATACCACAAGGTCCTAGACTCTGGGATCAACCTCATTACAATATCAGACCATGCCCCGGTGTGGTTTACACTGTCCCTGAAAGACCCGATTTTGACATCACATAATTGGAGATTTCCCTCTTACCTGTCTAATTCCGCTGATTTCCAGGCTCACCTGAAACAGGCGGTCCTCATGTATCAGAAAGATAATGCAGAACATGAGCAAGATATTAACCTGTATTGGGCGGCAGCCAAACCGGTGATTAGGGGTCAGATTATGGAGTATGTGGCCAGGAAACGTAAGAAACTGGCCAGTGCTATAGCGGTTTGTAGCTCCAGACTAGCGGAAACATATGATGCTTTGTTATTGTGTGACTCTGATGAGACGTTGGCCTCATATCGAGCTGCCAAACAGGCCTACGATACTTTATGCACGGAAAGGGCTCAATTTACACATAATGTCCAAAGAAACAGGTATTTTCGTGGTTGTAACAAAACAGGGAAATTGCTGGCTAACCTGGTTCGCACCCACTCAGCCCCATCACAGATTCTTCAAATACAATCTACCCAGGGCTCCTTGGTAGCGAACCCACGAGAGATCTTAAAAAATTTCCAAGAATACTATAAACAACTCTACTCAGCCCCACCTGATGATCCTACAGCGGGATTTGATTTCCTTGGCTCAGCAGACCTACCTGAGCTTACATCGGAGGAAAGGGACTTGTTGATATCCCCTGTAACTGATCTTGAAATATCTCCCCTTATCAAATCACTAGCGAAGGGAAAATCCCCAGGCCCTGATGGCTTTGGGGCAGAGTTCTACCAAATGGCACATGATCAGGTCCTGCCCCATCTTACCTCCTTATTTAACTCCATGCTCTCGGGCAACCCTGCACCAAACGGCTTCACCGAAGCTAGAATTGTGGTGTTCCCCAAGCCCGGGAAAGACCCCTTAAAGATACAGTCATATAGACCTATTTCCCTGTTGAACCAGGATCTAAAACTTTTTACTAAATTACTTGCCCAAAGACTCCAGTCCATCTTACCTAGGATTCTTCATCCGGCTCAAAATGGCTTTGTGCGGGGGCGGACCTCCGTACACAACGTGAGACTGTTGGTTGCCGCTTTACATAGATCACATCAGCTTTCTGCTAGAGAAGCTATCATAGTTAGCTGTGATGCCGATAAGGCGTTCGACAGGGTTTCCTGGTCACATATTCTCAGGGTCCTTCAGATCCAACAATTTGGGGAGGGCTTTATGAATATCTTTCGTATGCTATACACTGGCCCCACAGCACACTTAACGGTAAATGGCCTAAACTCCACGGATTTTATATTACACAGAGGGACACGCCAAGGCTGCCCACTCTCGCCACTACTTTTTAATTTGGCCTTGGATCCACTAATTAGGGCTTTCTTTAAGGATCAGGTTTGGAGGGGTATACCTATTGGTAGGTCGGAGATAAAGGTGTCAGCTTTTGCTGACGATTTATTACTCTATATTAGTAATCCTAAGGAGGCTTTACTGGGTTTACAACGAATTCTGTCAGATTTTCATAAGATATCTGGCTTCTTGATAAATTTTGATAAAACAGAGGCCCTGGCGATCTATCCCGAGGCTACAAAGGGGTGGTCCTATACATTCCCATTCCGATGGGCACGAGATTATTTGACATATTTAGGTTTGAGGTTTCCTAGGCAGGTATCAGATATTTATTCAATCAATTATACACATTTTATCTCTCAGTTAAAGACAGATTTTGCAAAGTGGCAGCATTTACCGCTCTCCTACTTGGGACGCTGCCAGTTGTTTCGAATGATCTCCTTTCCACGTCTTCTCTACCCGGTCCAGATGCTGCCGTATCTTATAAACAAACATGATGTTATGCTGATTAATAGGGCCCTCACGAAATTCATATGGGCAGGCAAACGCCCGAGAATCGCGCTATTTAAGCTACAACAGACCTTATCTTTAGGAGGTATTAATCTCCCTAACATTCAAGATTATGCCCTAGCTTCGAATGTGAGGTATGCTCTGGACTGGGTGGGGGGAACCAACCACTATGTTGACCTGGCCATTGACCAGGCATTCCTCCCCAACTCCTCACTAATCGCTCTTCTACATTCCCCAATAACGACTATTGAACAGTCCATCAAAATTAACCCTTTACTTTATTCCCCTTATGCAGCATGGCGCTCAATACGCCAGAGATCTAAACTATTTAGTACACGGTCCTTATTCTTACCCCTAACCTACAATCGAGCCTTCCAAGAGGGCAACCCAGATATGGTATTTGAGAGGTGGCACCTCCAGGGATTACGATTGGTATATCAGTTTCTCAACACTGAACATACCGCAATGATCACATTATCGGCATTAAAGGAAAGATTCCCGAATATTACCATACCAGTATTCGCATATTTTCAGGCTAGAAGTTATATCTCCAAATTGCTGCCCACTCTACCAAAGGCTGAATTCACTAATACCTTGAACAATTTGATAATTAGTAGTGAGGGCAGGACACTATCAACCTCAATGCTATATGACCTTATAAGAAGGAAAATAGACCTAACCACAAATACCACCGGAATATCTAAATGGCAGGATGCATCTCCAGGGCTTGGTACTATAGATGTAATTAGACTCACAGTTAGACTTAACAAACAATTGGTTTCTGCGTCTTACGCAGAAATGCAATATAAAATCTTGCACAGGGCATATTATACCCCCAAACTGAGATATCTAACTGGAATATCGAATAACTCCAACTGTTTCAAGTGTAAATCTCCAGATGCAGAGATCACACACTGTTTGTGGTCCTGTAGGGTAGTGCAACTCTTTTGGGATGATGTGCAGTCATACATCACAAACACGTTGCTTATCACATTCAAAATTACCATGCCCTGGGCCTTTTGGAACTATTATCCCCCTTCACTCTCCCCCAAACTCACTCAAGGTGCCCGTCTTCTTCTGGCTAGGATAGCCACAGCAGCTAAGAAGACCATACTCTCGAGATGGATACATCCTGACAATATATCACTAACACTATTTATGCCTAGATTGATCTATATGTTCCAAATGGACTGGGTCGAATGTATGCTTGATGTGGAGACCAGGGCTGCAAAATTCTTCGATATATGGCTGCCATATATAGTCACATTACCTACCATAGAAAGGGACACTATGAGAAAGATTGTTCGCTGGACTACTTGGTATAACATGTCAGTTCTAAAGACGGGAACTCCCCCCTTCTAAGATTTGCCATAGACAATATACTGGCTACTTCACAGCCTCATGTAACAATCTTTGTGCTCTATAAAGAAAAATACCTATATATGTTTATAGAACCTAAGTATATACAATGTACCTGTGATTCTGATTTTGATTTCGTATGGACTATGTTTAATGCAATGTCAGCTGTTTTTTTTTTGCTATGTTAATAAAGATATTTAAAAAAAAAAAAACAAGTCCAATGAGCGTGAAAAAAATGGCCGGCCTGCCTGCTTTCATCCATCATTTGTTCTAAATTTATAATTAATCAATGAGCTGAGGTGGAGTCTTAGCCAGTGGTACCATCAGGGGTGTGTAATGCACTTTAGGGTAGACAGCCAATCAGCTGCCAGATTCAATCTGTCAATCAAACACAGCAGCCAATCAGAGAGCTGGCCATTGATCAGCAGGCCCTTTATGACATCACAGACAGACCCACGGAACTCTCTGTGCTTGTCTGCTGGCTGGCTGTCAGTTGGGTGGGTGGGCGGCAGAGGGGGAGGATGTACGTCTCGTTTCTCCTGAAAATTGCGGTTTTTCGGCGTTTCCGGAAAAAGTCGCGGTCCGACGCGCAAAAGTGGGGTATCGTAGAAATCGCCTTTTAAAGACGCACCTTTCTGGCCTCACAAAAATGGGCATTTCAAATTAGAAACAAGTCAAATGAACAAAATAGTGTGAATAAGTAAGTATTTCAGGGGTGAGTTAGCAGGTTATTGGGGTAGTAAGTCCTGATTTTTTTGGAGGTTGCAGTGACCACTACGCCATTCAAAATAGGCAGGCTTTAGCATAAGCAGTTAGGCCCCGTAGGATGATTTTAGCTAAAATGTGCCCCAAACACTCAAACCGGCTTGTATCTTGCAATGGAAAATATGGGAAACATGACTTAGACAGCAAATGATACACTGTATGCCATGTTTCCAAATTTTTATGCACAGTGGTTACAGCATGAAGTGAATGCATGTGAATATACACAGGTGCATTGCATTAAACAAGTCCAATGAGCGTGAAAAAAATGGCCGGCCTGCCTGCTTTCAACCATCATTTGTTCTAAATTTATAATTAATCAATGAGCTGAGGTGGAGTCTTAGCCAGTGGTACCATCAGGGGTGTGTAATGCACTTTAGGGTAGACAGCCAATCAGCTGCCAGATTCAATCTGTCAATCAAACACAGCAGCCAATCAGAGAGCTGGCCATTGATCAGCAGGCCCTTTATGACATCACAGACAGACCCACGGAACTCTCTGTGCTTGTCTGCTGGCTGGCTGTCAGTTGGGTGGGTGGGCGGCAGAGGGGGTGGATGTACGTCTCGTTTCTCCTGAAAATTGCGGTTTTTCGGCGTTTCCGGAAAAAGTCGCGGTCCGACGCGCAAAAGTGGGGTATCGTAGAAATCGCCTTTTAAAGACGCACCTTTCTGGCCCCACAAAAATGGGCATTTCAAATTAGAAACAAGTCAAATGAACAAAATAGTGTGAATAAGTAAGTATTTCAGGGGTGAGTTAGCAGGTTATTGGGGTAGTAAGTCCTGATTTTTTTGGAGGTTGCAGTGACCACTACGCCATTCAAAATAGGCAGGCTTTGGCATAAGCAGTTAGGCCCCGTAGGATGATTTTAGCTAAAATGTGCCCCAAACACTCAAACCGGCTTGTATCTTGCAATGGAAAATATGGGAAACATGACTTAGACAGCAAATGATACACTGTATGCCATGTTTCCAAATTTTTATGCACAGTGGTTACAGCATGAAGCGAATGCATGTGAATATACAAAGGTGCATTGCATTAAACAAGTCCAATGAGCGTGAAAAAAATGGCCGGCCTGCCTGCTTTCATCCATCATTTGTTCGAAATTTATAATTAATCAATGAGCTGAGGTGGAGTCTAAGCCAGTGGTACCATCAGGGGTGTGTAATGCACTTTAGGGTAGACAGCCAATCAGCTGCCAGATTCAATCTGTCAATCAAACACAGCAGCCAATCAGAGAGCTGGCCATTGATCAGCAGGCCCTTTATGACATCACAGACAGACCCACGGAACTCTCTGTGCTTGTCTGCTGGCTGGCTGTCAGTTGGGTGGGTGGGCGGCAGAGGGGGAGGATGTACGTCTCGTTTCTCCTGAAAATTGCGGTTTTCCATGTTTCCGGAAAAAGTCGCGGTCCGACGCGCAAAAGTGGGGTATCGTAGAAATCGCCTTTTAAAGACGCACCTTTCTGGCCCCACAAATATGGGCATTTCAAATTAGAAACAAGTCAAATGAACAAAATAGTGTGAATAAGTAAGTATTTCAGGGGTGAGTTAGCAGGTTATTGGGGTAGTAAGTCCTGATTTTTTTGGAGGTTGCAGTGACCACTACGCCATTCAAAATAGGCAGGCTTTAGCATAAGCAGTTAGGCCCCGTAGGATGATTTTAGCTAAAATGTGCCCCAAACACTCAAACCGGCTTGTATCTTGCAATGGAAAATATGGGAAACATGACTTAGACAGCAAATGATACACTGTATGCCATGTTTCCAAAATTTTATGCACAGTGGTTACAGCATGAAGTGAATGCATGTGAATATACACAGGTGCATTGCATTAAACAAGTCCAATGAGCGTGAAAAAAATGGCCGGCCTGCCTGCTTTCATCCATCATTTGTTCTAAATTTATAATTAATCAATGAGCTGAGGTGGAGTCTTAGCCAGTGGTACCATCAGGGGTGTGTAATGCACTTTAGGGTAGACAGCCAATCAGCTGCCAGATTCAATCTGTCAATCAAACACAGCAGCCAATCAGAGAGCTGGCCATTGATCAGCAGGCCCTTTATGACATCACAGACAGACCCACGGAACTCTCTGTGCTTGTCTGCTGGCTGGCTGTCAGTTGGGTGGGTGGGCGGCAGAGGGGGAGGATGTACGTCTCGTTTCTCCTGAAAATTGCGTTTTTTCTGCGTTTCCGGAAAAAGTCGCGGTCCGACGCGCAAAAGTGGGGTATCGTAGAAATCGCCTTTTAAAGACGCACCTTTCTGGCCCCACAAAAATGGGCATTTCAAATTAGAAACAAGTCAAATGAACAAAATAGTGTGAATAAGTAAGTATTTCAGGGGTGAGTTAGCAGGTTATTGGGGTAGTAAGTCCTGATTTTTTTGGAGGTTGCAGTGACCACTACGCCATTCAAAATAGGCAGGCTTTAGCATAAGCATTTAGGCCCCGTAGGATGATTTTAGCTAAAATGTGCCCCAAACACTCAAACCGGCTTGTATCTTGCAATGGAAAATATGGGAAACATGACTTAGACAGCAAATGATACACTGTATGCCATGTTTCCAAATTTTTATGCACAGTGGTTACAGCATGAAGTGAATGCATGTGAATATACACAGGTGCATTGCATTAAACAAGTCCAATGAGCGTGAAAAAAATGGCCGGCCTGCCTGCTTTCATCCATCATTTGTTCTAAATTTATAATTAATCAATGAGCTGAGGTGGAGTCTTAGCCAGTGGTACCATCAGGGGTGTGTAATGCACTTTAGGGTAGACAGCCAATCAGCTGCCAGATTCAATCTGTCAATCAAACACAGCAGCCAATCAGAGAGCTGGCCATTGATCAGCAGGCCCTTTATGACATCACAGACAGACCCACGGAACTCTCTGTGCTTGTCTGCTGGCTGGCTGTCAGTTGGGTGGGTGGGCGGCAGAGGGGGAGGATGTACGTCTCGTTTCTCCTGAAAATTGCGGTTTTTCGGCGTTTCCGGAAAAAGTCGCGGTCCGACGCGCAAAAGTGGGGTATCGTAGAAATCGCCTTTTAAAGACGCACCTTTCTGGCCCCACAAAAATGGGCATTTCAAATTAGAAACAAGTCAAATGAACAAAATAGTGTGAATAAGTAAGTATTTCAGGGGTGAGTTAGCAGGTTATTGGGGTAGTAAGTCCTGATTTTTTTGGAGGTTGCAGTGACCACTACGCCATTCAAAATAGGCAGGCTTTAGCATAAGCAGTTAGGCCCCGTAGGATGATTTTAGCTAAAATGTGCCCCAAACACTCAAACCGGCTTGTATCTTGCAATGGAAAATATGGGAAACATGACTTAGACAGCAAATGATACACTGTATGCCATGTTTCCAAATTTTTATGCACAGTGGTTACAGCATGAAGTGAATGCATGTGAATATACACAGGTGCATTGCATTAAACAAGTCCAATGAGCGTGAAAAAAATGGCCGGCCTGCCTGCTTTCATCCATCATTTGTTCTAAATTTATAATTAATCAATGAGCTGAGGTGGAGTCTTAGCCAGTGGTACCATCAGGGGTGTGTAATGCACTTTAGGGTAGACAGCCAATCAGCTGCCAGATTCAATCTGTCAATCAAACACAGCAGCCAATCAGAGAGCTGGCCATTGATCAGCAGGCCCTTTATGACATCACAGACAGACCCACGGAACTCTCTGTGCTTGTCTGCTGGCTGGCTGTCAGTTGGGTGGGTGGGCGGCAGAGGGGGTGGATGTACGTCTCGTTTCTCCTGAAAATTGCGGTTTTTCGGCGTTTCCGGAAAAAGTCGTGGTCCTACGCGCAAAAGTGGGGTATCGTAGAAATCGCCTTTTAAAGACGCACCTTTCTGGCCCCACAAAAATGGGCATTTCAAATTAGAAACAAGTCAAATGAACAAAATAGTGTGAATAAGTAAGTATTTCAGGGGTGAGTTAGCAGGTTATTGGGGTAGTAAGTCCTGATTTTTTTGGAGGTTGCAGTGACCACTACGCCATTCAAAATAGGCAGGCTTTAGCATAAGCAGTTAGGCCCCGTAGGATGATTTTAGCTAAAATGTGCCCCAAACACTCAAACCGGCTTGTATCTTGCAATGGAAAATATGGGAAACATGACTTAGACAGCAAATGATACACTGTATGCCATGTTTCCAAATTTTTATGCACAGTGGTTACAGCATGAAGCGAATGCATGTGAATATACAAAGGTGCATTGCATTAAACAAGTCCAATGAGCGTGAAAAAAATGGCCGGCCTGCCTGCTTTCATCCATCATTTGTTCTAAATTTATAATTAATCAATGAGCTGAGGTGGAGTCTTAGCCAGTGGTACCATCAGGGGTGTGTAATGCACTTCAGGGTAGACAGCCAATCAGCTGCCAGATTCAATCTGTCAATCAAACACAGCAGCCAATCAGAGAGCTGGCCATTGATCAGCAGGCCCTTTATGACATCACAGACAGACCCACGGAACTCTCTGTGCTTGTCTGCTGGCTGGCTGTCAGTTGGGTGGGTGGGCGGCAGAGGGGGAGGATGTACGTCTCGTTTCTCCTGAAAATTGCGGTTTTTCAGCGTTTCCGGAAAAAGTCGCGGTCCGACGCGCAAAAGTGGGGTATCGTAGAAATCGCCTTTTAAAGACGCACCTTTCTGGCCCCACAAAAATGGGCATTTCAAATTAGAAACAAGTCAAATGAACAAAATAGTGTGAATAAGTAAGTATTTCAGGGGTGAGTTAGCAGGTTATTGGGGTAGTAAGTCCTGATTTTTTTGGAGGTTGCATTGACCACTACGCCATTCAAAATAGGCAGGCTTTGGCATAAGCAGTTAGGCCCCGTAGGATGATTTTAGCTAAAATGTGCCCCAAACACTCAAACCGGCTTGTATCTTGCAATGGAAAATATGGGAAACATGACTTAGACAGCAAATGATACACTGTATGCCATGTTTCCAAATTTTTATGCACAGTGGTTACAGCATGAAGCGAATGCATGTGAATATACAAAGGTGCATTGCATTAAACAAGTCCAATGAGCGTGAAAAAAATGGCCGGCCTGCCTGCTTTCATCCATCATTTGTTCTAAATTTATAATTAATCAATGAGCTGAGGTGGAGTCTTAGCCAGTGGTACCATCAGGGGTGTGTAATGCACTTTAGGGTAGACAGCCAATCAGCTGCCAGATTCAATCTGTCAATCAAACACAGCAGCCAATCAGAGAGCTGGCCATTGATCAGCAGGCCCTTTATGACATCACAGACAGACCCACGGAACTCTCTGTGCTTGTCTGCTGGCTGGCTGTCAGTTGGGTGGGTGGGCGGCAGAGGGGGAGGATGTACGTCTCGTTTCTCCTGAAAATTGCGGTTTTTCAGCGTTTCCGGAAAAAGTCGCGGTCCGACGCGCAAAAGTGGGGTATCGTAGAAATCGCCTTTTAAAGACGCACCTTTCTGGCCCCACAAAAATGGGCATTTCAAATTAGAAACAAGTCAAATGAACAAAATAGTGTGAATAAGTAAGTATTTCAGGGGTGAGTTAGCAGGTTATTGGGGTAGTAAGTCCTGATTTTTTTGGAGGTTGCAGTGACCACTACGCCATTCAAAATAGGCAGGCTTTAGCATAAGCATTTAGGCCCCGTAGGATGATTTTAGCTAAAATGTGCCCCAAACACTCAAACCGGCTTGTATCTTGCAATGGAAAATATGGGAAACATGACTTAGACAGCAAATGATACACTGTATGCCATGTTTCCAAATTTTTATGCACAGTGGTTACAGCATGAAGTGAATGCATGTGAATATACACAGGTGCATTGCATTAAACAAGTCCAATGAGCGTGAAAAAAATGGCCGGCCTGCCTGCTTTCATCCATCATTTGTTCTAAATTTATAATTAATCAATGAGCTGAGGTGGAGTCTTAGCCAGTGGTACCATCAGGGGTGTGTAATGCACTTTAGGGTAGACAGCCAATCAGCTGCCAGATTCAATCTGTCAATCAAACACAGCAGCCAATCAGAGAGCTGGCCATTGATCAGCAGGCCCTTTATGACATCACAGACAGACCCACGGAACTCTCTGTGCTTGTCTGCTGGCTGGCTGTCAGTTGGGTGGGTGGGCGGCAGAGGGAGAGGATGTACGTCTCGTTTCTCCTGAAAATTGCGGTTTTTCGGCGTTTCCGGAAAAAGTCGCGGTCCGACGCGCAAAAGTGGGGTATCGTAGAAATCGCCTTTTAAAGACGCACCTTTCTGGCCCCACAAAAATGGGCATTTCAAATTAGAAACAAGTCAAATGAACAAAATAGTGTGAATAAGTAAGTATTTCAGGGGTGAGTTAGCAGGTTATTGGGGTAGTAAGTCCTGATTTTTTTGGAGGTTGCATTGACCACTACGCCATTCAAAATAGGCAGGCTTTGGCATAAGCAGTTAGGCCCCGTAGGATGATTTTAGCTAAAATGTGCCCCAAACACTCAAACCGGCTTGTATCTTGTAATGGAAAATATGGGAAACATGACTTAGACAGCAAATGATACACTGTATGCCATGTTTCCAAATTTTTATGCACAGTGGTTACAGCATGAAGCGAATGCATGTGAATATACAAAGGTGCATTGCATTAAACAAGTCCAATGAGCGTGAAAAAAATGGCCGGCCTGCCTGCTTTCATCCATCATTTGTTCTAAATTTATAATTAATCAATGAGCTGAGGTGGAGTCTTAGCCAGTGGTACCATCAGGGGTGTGTAATGCACTTTAGGGTAGACAGCCAATCAGCTGCCAGATTCAATCTGTCAATCAAACACAGCAGCCAATCAGAGAGCTGGCCATTGATCAGCAGGCCCTTTATGACATCACAGACAGACCCACGGAACTCTCTGTGCTTGTCTGCTGGCTGGCTGTCAGTTGGGTGGGTGGGCGGCAGAGGGGGAGGATGTACGTCTCGTTTCTCCTGAAAATTGCGGTTTTTCAGCGTTTCCGGAAAAAGTCGCGGTCCGACGCGCAAAAGTGGGGTATCGTAGAAATCGCCTTTTAAAGACGCACCTTTCTGGCCCCACAAAAATGGGCATTTCAAATTAGAAACAAGTCAAATGAACAAAATAGTGTGAATAAGTAAGTATTTCAGGGGTGAGTTAGCAGGTTATTGGGGTAGTAAGTCCTGATTTTTTTGGAGGTTGCAGTGACCACTACGCCATTCAAAATAGGCAGGCTTTAGCATAAGCATTTAGGCCCCGTAGGATGATTTTAGCTAAAATGTGCCCCAAACACTCAAACCGGCTTGTATCTTGCAATGGAAAATATGGGAAACATGACTTAGACAGCAAATGATACACTGTATGCCATGTTTCCAAATTTTTATGCACAGTGGTTACAGCATGAAGCGAATGCATGTGAATATACAAAGGTGCATTGCATTAAACAAGTCCAATGAGCGTGAAAAAAATGGCCGGCCTGCCTGCTTTCATCCATCATTTGTTCTAAATTTATAATTAATCAATGAGCTGAGGTGGAGTCTTAGCCAGTGGTACCATCAGGGGTGTGTAATGCACTTTAGGGTAGACAGCCAATCAGCTGCCAGATTCAATCTGTCAATCAAACACAGCAGCCAATCAGAGAGCTGGCCATTGATCAGCAGGCCCTTTATGACATCACAGACAGACCCACGGAACTCTCTGTGCTTGTCTGCTGGCTGGCTGTCAGTTGGGTGGGTGGGCGGCAGAGGGGGAGGATGTACGTCTCGTTTCTCCTGAAAATTGCGGTTTTTCAGCGTTTCCGGAAAAAGTCGCGGTCCGACGCGCAAAAGTGGGGTATCGTAGAAATCGCCTTTTAAAGACGCACCTTTCTGGCCCCACAAAAATGGGCATTTCAAATTAGAAACAAGTCAAATGAACAAAATAGTGTGAATAAGTAAGTATTTCAGGGGTGAGTTAGCAGGTTATTGGGGTAGTAAGTCCTGATTTTTTTGGAGGTTGCAGTGACCACTACGCCATTCAAAATAGGCAGGCTTTAGCATAAGCAGTTAGGCCCCGTAGGATGATTTTAGCTAAAATGTGCCCCAAACACTCAAACCGGCTTGTATCTTGCAATGGAAAATATGGGAAACATGACTTAGACAGCAAATGATACACTGTATGCCATGTTTCCAAATTTTTATGCACAGTGGTTACAGCATGAAGTGAATGCATGTGAATATACACAGGTGCATTGTATTAAACAAGTCCAATGAGCGTGAAAAAAATGGCTGGCCTGCCTGCTTTCATCCATCATTTGTTCTAAATTTATAATTAATCAATGAGCTGAGGTGGAGTCTTAGCCAGTGGTACCATCAGGGGTGTGTAATGCACTTTAGGGTAGACAGCCAATCAGCTGCCAGATTCAATCTGTCAATCAAACACAGCAGCCAATCAGAGAGCTGGCCATTGATCAGCAGGCCCTTTATGACATCACAGACAGACCCACGGAACTCTCTGTGCTTGTCTGCTGGCTGGCTGTCAGTTGGGTGGGTGGGCGGCAGAGGGGGAGGATGTACGTCTCGTTTCTCCTGAAAATTGCGTTTTTTCTGCGTTTCCGGAAAAAGTCGCGGTCCGACGCGCAAAAGTGGGGTATCGTAGAAATCGCCTTTTAAAGACGCACCTTTCTAGCCCCACAAAAATGGGCATTTCAAATTAGAAACAAGTCAAATGAACAAAATAGTGTGAATAAGTAAGTATTTCAGGGGTGAGTTAGCAGGTTATTGGGGTAGTAAGTCCTGATTTTTTTGGAGGTTGCAGTGACCACTACGCCATTCAAAATAGGCAGGCTTTAGCATAAGCAGTTAGGCCCCGTAGGATGATTTTAGCTAAAATGTTCCCCAAACACTCAAACCGGCTTGTATCTTGCAATGGAAAATATGGGAAACATGACTTAGACAGCAAATGATACACTGTATGCCATGTTTCCAAATTTTTATGCACAGTGGTTACAGCATGAAGCGAATGCATGTGAATATACAAAGGTGCATTGCATTAAACAAGTCCAATGAGCGTGAAAAAAATGGCCGGCCTGCCTGCTTTCATCCATCATTTGTTCTAAATTTATAATTAATCAATGAGCTGAGGTGGAGTCTTAGCCAGTGGTACCATCAGGGGTGTGTAATGCACTTTAGGGTAGACAGCCAATCAGCTGCCAGATTCAATCTGTCAATCAAACACAGCAGCCAATCAGAGAGCTGGCCATTGATCAGCAGGCCCTTTATGACATCACAGACAGACCCACGGAACTCTCTGTGCTTGTCTGCTGGCTGGCTGTCAGTTGGGTGGGTGGGCGGCAGAGGGGGAGGATGTACGTCTCGTTTCTCCTGAAAATTGCGGTTTTTCAGCGTTTCCGGAAAAAGTCACGGTCCGACGCGCAAAAGTGGGGTATCGTAGAAATCGCCTTTTATAGACGCACCTTTCTGGCCCCACAAAAATGGGCATTTCAAATTAGAAACAAGTCAAATGAACAAAATAGTGTGAATAAGTAAGTATTTCAGGGGTGAGTTAGCAGGTTATTGGGGTAGTAAGTCCTGATTTTTTTGGAGGTTGCATTGACCACTACGCCATTCAAAATAGGCAGGCTTTGGCATAAGCAGTTAGGCCCCGTAGGATGATTTTAGCTAAAATGTTCCCCAAACACTCAAACCGGCTTGTATCTTGCAATGGAAAATATGGGAAACATGACTTAGACAGCAAATGATACACTGTATGCCATGTTTCCAAATTTTTATGCACAGTGGTTACAGCATGAAGCGAATGCATGTGAATATACAAAGGTGCATTGCATTAAACAAGTCCAATGAGCGTGAAAAAAATGGCCGGCCTGCCTGCTTTCATCCATCATTTGTTCTAAATTTATAATTAATCAATGAGCTGAGGTGGAGTCTTAGCCAGTGGTACCATCAGGGGTGTGTAATGCACTTTAGGGTAGACAGCCAATCAGCTGCCAGATTCAATCTGTCAATCAAACACAGCAGCCAATCAGAGAGCTGGCCATTGATCAGCAGGCCCTTTATGACATCACAGACAGACCCACGGAACTCTCTGTGCTTGTCTGCTGGCTGGCTGTCAGTTGGGTGGGTGGGCGGCAGAGGGGGAGGATGTACGTCTCGTTTCTCCTGAAAATTGCGGTTTTTCAGCGTTTCCGGAAAAAGTCGCGGTCCGACGCGCAAAAGTGGGGTATCGTAGAAATCGCCTTTTAAAGACGCACCTTTCTGGCCCCACAAAAATGGGCATTTCAAATTAGAAACAAGTCAAATGAACAAAATAGTGTGAATAAGTAAGTATTTCAGGGGTGAGTTAGCAGGTTATTGGGGTAGTAAGTCCTGATTTTTTTGGAGGTTGCAGTGACCACTACGCCATTCAAAATAGGCAGGCTTTAGCATAAGCAGTTAGGCCCCGTAGGATGATTTTAGCTAAAATGTGCCCCAAACACTCAAACCGGCTTGTATCTTGCAATGGAAAATATGGGAAACATGACTTAGACAGCAAATGATACACTGTATGCCATGTTTCCAAATTTTTATGCACAGTGGTTACAGCATGAAGTGAATGCATGTGAATATACACAGGTGCATTGCATTAAACAAGTCCAATGAGCGTGAAAAAAATGGCCGGCCTGCCTGCTTTCATCCATCATTTGTTCTAAATTTATAATTAATCAATGAGCTGAGGTGGAGTCTTAGCCAGTGGTACCATCAGGGGTGTGTAATGCACTTTAGGGTAGACAGCCAATCAGCTGCCAGATTCAATCTGTCAATCAAACACAGCAGCCAATCAGAGAGCTGGCCATTGATCAGCAGGCCCTTTATGACATCACAGACAGACCCACGGAACTCTCTGTGCTTGTCTGCTGGCTGTCAGTTGGGTGGGTGGGCGGCAGAGGGGGAGGATGTACGTCTCGTTTCTCCTGAAAATTGTGTTTTTTCTGCGTTTCCGGAAAAAGTCGCGGTCCGACGCGCAAAAGTGGGGTATCGTAGAAATCACCTTTTAAAGACGCACCTTTCTGGCCCCACAAAAATGGGCATTTCAAATTAGAAACAAGTCAAATGAACAAAATAGTGTGAATAAGTAAGTATTTCAGGGGTGAGTTAGCAGGTTATTGGGGTAGTAAGTCCTGATTTTTTTGGAGGTTGCAGTGACCACTACGCCATTCAAAATAGGCAGGCTTTAGCATAAGCAGTTAGGCCCCGTAGGATGATTTTAGCTAAAATGTTCCCCAAACACTCAAACCGGCTTGTATCTTGCAATGGAAAATATGGGAAACATGACTTAGACAGCAAATGATACACTGTATGCCATGTTTCCAAATTTTTATGCACAGTGGTTACAGCATGAAGCGAATGCATGTGAATATACAAAGGTGCATTGCATTAAACAAGTCCAATGAGCGTGAAAAAAATGGCCGGCCTGCCTGCTTTCATCCATCATTTGTTCTAAATTTATAATTAATCAATGAGCTGAGGTGGAGTCTTAGCCAGTGGTACCATCAGGGGTGTGTAATGCACTTTAGGGTAGACAGCCAATCAGCTGCCAGATTCAATCTGTCAATCAAACACAGCAGCCAATCAGAGAGCTGGCCATTGATCAGCAGGCCCTTTATGACATCACAGACAGACCCACGGAACTCTCTGTGCTTGTCTGCTGGCTGGCTGTCAGTTGGGTGGGTGGGCGGCAGAGGGGTAGGATGTACGTCTCGTTTCTCCTGAAAATTGCGGTTTTTCGGCGTTTCCGGAAAAAGTCACGGTCCGACGCGCAAAAGTGGGGTATCGTAGAAATCGCCTTTTATAGACGCACCTTTCTGGCCCCACAAAAATGGGCATTTCAAATTAGAAACAAGTCAAATGAACAAAATAGTGTGAATAAGTAAGTATTTCAGGGGTGAGTTAGCAGGTTATTGGGGTAGTAAGTCCTGATTTTTTTGGAGGTTGCATTGACCACTACGCCATTCAAAATAGGCAGGCTTTGGCATAAGCAGTTAGGCCCCGTAGGATGATTTTAGCTAAAATGTTCCCCAAACACTCAAACCGGCTTGTATCTTGCAATGGAAAATATGGGAAACATGACTTAGACAGCAAATGATACACTGTATGCCATGTTTCCAAATTTTTATGCACAGTGGTTACAGCATGAAGCGAATGCATGTGAATATACAAAGGTGCATTGCATTAAACAAGTCCAATGAGCGTGAAAAAAATGGCCGGCCTGCCTGCTTTCATCCATCATTTGTTCTAAATTTATAATTAATCAATGAGCTGAGGTGGAGTCTTAGCCAGTGGTACCATCAGGGGTGTGTAATGCACTTTAGGGTAGACAGCCAATCAGCTGCCAGATTCAATCTGTCAATCAAACACAGCAGCCAATCAGAGAGCTGGCCATTGATCAGCAGGCCCTTTATGACATCACAGACAGACCCACGGAACTCTCTGTGCTTGTCTGCTGGCTGGCTGTCAGTTGGGTGGGTGGGCGGCAGAGGGGGAGGATGTACGTCTCGTTTCTCCTGAAAATTGCGGTTTTTCAGCGTTTCCGGAAAAAGTCGCGGTCCGACGCGCAAAAGTGGGGTATCGTAGAAATCGCCTTTTAAAGACGCACCTTTCTGGCCCCACAAAAATGGGCATTTCAAATTAGAAACAAGTCAAATGAACAAAATAGTGTGAATAAGTAAGTATTTCAGGGGTGAGTTAGCAGGTTATTGGGGTAGTAAGTCCTGATTTTTTTGGAGGTTGCAGTGACCACTACGCCATTCAAAATAGGCAGGCTTTAGCATAAGCAGTTAGGCCCCGTAGGATGATTTTAACTAAAATGTGCCCCAAACACTCAAACCGGCTTGTATCTTGCAATGGAAAATATGGGAAACATGACTTAAGCTGGGTACACATATGTACAATTTCCTTTTTCTTGCGACCGTTCGATCGACCGAATACACGTTCGGCCGTCCAAAACATACGACCGTTCTGCGCGTACACATATGTACAATTTTACTTGCGACGTCCGATGTACTCCCGTCCAAACAATCGCAAGAAGAAGTATATGAGAGACCCTGTAACCCTTTGCCTGCTGTTTTAACTAATGTCTGTTTAATGCCTCACTGCTCAACACTTTAGACGCATCACTTTAAGACATTAATCAATGTTGAAGTTTTAATAGAGTGGGCTGGAAGCTCTTTTCAGGGCACCATAAAACACTATTAAAACTTCAACATTGATTAATGTCTTAAAGTGATGCGTCTAAAGTGTTGAGCAGTGAGACATTAAACACACATTAGTTAAAACAGCAGGCAAAGGGTTACAGGGTCTCTCATAATGCAGCATACCACCGTGCTTTGTCAAACTGTCAAGCATATCGATCGAAGGTGCGTACACACTTCACTTTTGTTCCGATATGGAGCCGTCCTGTCGGATGAAATATTAAGCAGCAAAGAACCTTCGACCGACCGACCGTGGAAGGCCAAGAGCGTTTTTGGCCGTTTATCGGTCGCACAGCAGCAATTGGGACAGCGTACACACCTATACAATCGAACGGCCGTTTGCCCCCAGATTGGAAGAACGGCCCGACGATTGTATATATGTGTACCCAGCTTTAGACAGCAAATGATACACTGTATGCCATGTTTCCAAATTTTTATGCACAGTGGTTACAGCATGAAGTGAATGCATGTGAATATACACAGGTGCATTGCATTAAACAAGTCCAATGAGCGTGAAAAAAATGGCCGGCCTGCCTGCTTTCATCCATCATTTGTTCTAAATTTATAATTAATCAATGAGCTGAGGTGGAGTCTTAGCCAGTGGTACCATCAGGGGTGTGTAATGCACTTTAGGGTAGACAGCCAATCAGCTGCCAGATTCAATCTGTCAATCAAACACAGCAGCCAATCAGAGAGCTGGCCATTGATCAGCAGGCCCTTTATGACATCACAGACAGACCCACGGAACTCTCTGTGCTTGTCTGCTGGCTGGCTGTCAGTTGGGTGGGTGGGCGGCAGAGGGGGAGGATGTACGTCTCGTTTCTCCTGAAAATTGCGTTTTTTCTGCGTTTCCGGAAAAAGTCGCGGTCCGACGCGCAAAAGTGGGGTATCGTAGAAATCGCCTTTTAAAGACGCACCTTTCTGGCCCCACAAAAATGGGCATTTCAAATTAGAAACAAGTCAAATGAACAAAATAGTGTGAATAAGTAAGTATTTCAGGGGTGAGTTAGCAGGTTATTGGGCAAGTAAGTCCTGATTTTTTTGGAGGTTGCAGTGACCACTACGCCATTCAAAATAGGCAGGCTTTAGCATAAGCAGTTAGGCCCCGTAGGATGATTTTAGCTAAAATTTTCCCCAAACACTCAAACCGGCTTGTATCTTGCAATGGAAAATATGGGAAACATGACTTAGACAGCAAATGATACACTGTATGCAATGTTTCCAAATTTTTATGCACAGTGGTTACAGCATGAAGCGAATGCATGTGAATATACAAAGGTGCATTGCATTAAACAAGTCCAATGAGCGTGAAAAAAATGGCCGGCCTGCCTGTTTTCATCCATCATTTGTTCTAAATTTATAATTAATCAATGAGCTGAGGTGGAGTCTTAGCCAGTGGTACCATCAGGGGTGTGTAATGCACTTTAGGGTAGACAGCCAATCAGCTGCCAGATTCAATCTGTCAATCAAACACAGCAGCCAATCAGAGAGCTGGCCATTGATCAGCAGGCCCTTTATGACATCACAGACAGACCCACGGAACTCTCTGTGCTTGTCTGCTGGCTGGCTGTCAGTTGGGTGGGTGGGCGGCAGAGGGGGAGGATGTACGTCTCGTTTCTCCTGAAAATTGCGGTTTTTCAGCGTTTCCGGAAAAAGTCGCGGTCCGACGCGCAAAAGTGGGGTATCGTAGAAATCGCCTTTTAAAGACGCACCTTTCTGGCCCCACAAAAATGGGCATTTCAAATTAGAAACAAGTCAAATGAACAAAATAGTGTGAATAAGTAAGTATTTCAGGGGTGAGTTAGCAGGTTATTGGGGTAGTAAGTCCTGATTTTTTTGGAGGTTGCAGTGACCACTACGCCATTCAAAATAGGCAGGCTTTAGCATAAGCATTTAGGCCCCGTAGGATGATTTTAGCTAAAATGTGCCCCAAACACTCAAACCGGCTTGTATCTTGCAATGGAAAATATGGGAAACATGACTTAGACAGCAAATGATACACTGTATGCCATGTTTCCAA
Source organism: Crinia signifera (assembly GCF_055691185.1). Lineage (NCBI taxonomy): Eukaryota > Metazoa > Chordata > Amphibia > Anura > Myobatrachidae > Crinia > Crinia signifera. Next base: position 175,447 of record NW_028142675.1, read on the forward strand.
ATTTTTATGCACAGTGGTTACAGCATGAAGTGAATGCATGTGAATATACACAGGTGCATTGCATTAAACAAGTCCAATGAGCGTGAAAAAAATGGCCGGCCTGCCTGCTTTCATCCATCATTTGTTCTAAATTTATAATTAATCAATGAGCTGAGGTGGAGTCTTAGCCAGTGGTACCATCAGGGGTGTGTAATGCACTTTAGGGTAGACAGCCAATCAGCTGCCAGATTCAATCTGTCAATCAAACACAGCAGCCAATCAGAGAGCTGGCCATTGATCAGCAGGCCCTTTATGACATCACAGACAGACCCACGGAACTCTCTGTGCTTGTCTGCTGGCTGGCTGTCAGTTGGGTGGGTGGGCGGCAGAGGGGGAGGATGTACGTCTCGTTTCTCCTGAAAATTGCGGTTTTTCGGCGTTTCCGGAAAAAGTCGCGGTCCGACGCGCAAAAGTGGGGTATCGTAGAAATCGCCTTTTAAAGACGCACCTTTCTGGCCCCACAAAAATGGGCATTTCAAATTAGAAACAAGTCAAATGAACAAAATAGTGTGAATAAGTAAGTATTTCAGGGGTGAGTTAGCAGGTTATTGGGGTAGTAAGTCCTGATTTTTTTGGAGGTTGCATTGACCACTACGCCATTCAAAATAGGCAGGCTTTGGCATAAGCAGTTAGGCCCCGTAGGATGATTTTAGCTAAAATGTGCCCCAAACACTCAAACCGGCTTGTATCTTGTAATGGAAAATATGGGAAACATGACTTAGACAGCAAATGATACACTGTATGCCATGTTTCCAAATTTTTATGCACAGTGGTTACAGCATGAAGCGAATGCATGTGAATATACAAAGGTGCATTGCATTAAACAAGTCCAATGAGCGTGAAAAAAATGGCCGGCCTGCCTGCTTTCATCCATCATTTGTTCTAAATTTATAATTAATCAATGAGCTGAGGTGGAGTCTTAGCCAGTGGTACCATCAGGGGTGTGTAATGCACTTTAGGGTAGACAGCCAATCAGCTGCCAGATTCAATCTGTCAATCAAACACAGCAGCCAATCAGAGAGCTGGCCATTGATCAGCAGGCCCTTTATGACATCACAGACAGACCCACGGAACTCTCTGTGCTTGTCTGCTGGCTGGCTGTCAGTTGGGTGGGTGGGCGGCAGAGGGGGAGGATGTACGTCTCGTTTCTCCTGAAAATTGCGGTTTTTCGGCGTTTCCGGAAAAAGTCGCGGTCCGACGCGCAAAAGTGGGGTATCGTAGAAATCGCCTTTTAAAGACGCACCTTTCTGGCCCCACAAAAATGGGCATTTCAAATTAGAAACAAGTCAAATGAACAAAATAGTGTGAATAAGTAAGTATTTCAGGGGTGAGTTAGCAGGTTATTGGGGTAGTAAGTCCTGATTTTTTTGGAGGTTGCAGTGACCACTACGCCATTCAAAATAGGCAGGCTTTAGCATAAGCATTTAGGCCCCGTAGGATGATTTTAGCTAAAATGTGCCCCAAACACTCAAACCGGCTTGTATCTTGCAATGGAAAATATGGGAAACATGACTTAGACAGCAAATGATACACTGTATGCCATGTTTCCAAATTTTTATGCACAGTGGTTACAGCATGAAGCGAATGCATGTGAATATACAAAGGTGCATTGCATTAAACAAGTCCAATGAGCGTGAAAAAAATGGCCGGCCTGCCTGCTTTCATCCATCATTTGTTCTAAATTTATAATTAATCAATGAGCTGAGGTGGAGTCTTAGCCAGTGGTACCATCAGGGGTGTGTAATGCACTTTAGGGTAGACAGCCAATCAGCTGCCAGATTCAATCTGTCAATCAAACACAGCAGCCAATCAGAGAGCTGGCCATTGATCAGCAGGCCCTTTATGACATCACAGACAGACCCACGGAACTCTCTGTGCTTGTCTGCTGGCTGGCTGTCAGTTGGGTGGGTGGGCGGCAGAGGGGGAGGATGTACGTCTCGTTTCTCCTGAAAATTGCGGTTTTTCAGCGTTTCCGGAAAAAGTCGCGGTCCGACGCGCAAAAGTGGGGTATCGTAGAAATCGCCTTTTAAAGACGCACCTTTCTGGCCCCACAAAAATTGGCATTTCAAATTAGAAACAAGTCAAATGAACAAAATAGTCTGAATAAGTAAGTATTTCAGGGGTGAGTTAGCAGGTTATTGGGGTAGTAAGTCCTGATTTTTTTGGAGGTTGCAGTGACCACTACGCCATTCAAAATAGGCAGGCTTTAGCATAAGCAGTTAGGCCCCGTAGGATGATTTTAGCTAAAATGTGCCCCAAACACTCAAACCGGCTTGTATCTTGCAATGGAAAATATGGGAAACATGACTTAGACAGCAAATGATACACTGTATGCCATGTTTCCAAATTTTTATGCACAGTGGTTACAGCATGAAGTGAATGCATGTGAATATACACAGGTGCATTGTATTAAACAAGTCCAATGAGCGTGAAAAAAATGGCTGGCCTGCCTGCTTTCATCCATCATTTGTTCTAAATTTATAATTAATCAATGAGCTGAGGTGGAGTCTTAGCCAGTGGTACCATCAGGGGTGTGTAATGCACTTTAGGGTAGACAGCCAATCAGCTGCCAGATTCAATCTGTCAATCAAACACAGCAGCCAATCAGAGAGCTGGCCATTGATCAGCAGGCCCTTTATGACATCACAGACAGACCCACGGAACTCTCTGTGCTTGTCTGCTGGCTGGCTGTCAGTTGGGTGGGTGGGCGGCAGAGGGGGAGGATGTACGTCTCGTTTCTCCTGAAAATTGCGTTTTTTCTGCGTTTCCGGAAAAAGTCGCGGTCCGACGCGCAAAAGTGGGGTATCGTAGAAATCGCCTTTTAAAGACGCACCTTTCTAGCCCCACAAAAATGGGCATTTCAAATTAGAAACAAGTCAAATGAACAAAATAGTGTGAATAAGTAAGTATTTCAGGGGTGAGTTAGCAGGTTATTGGGGTAGTAAGTCCTGATTTTTTTGGAGGTTGCAGTGACCACTACGCCATTCAAAATAGGCAGGCTTTAGCATAAGCAGTTAGGCCCCGTAGGATGATTTTAGCTAAAATGTTCCCCAAACACTCAAACCGGCTTGTATCTTGCAATGGAAAATATGGGAAACATGACTTAGACAGCAAATGATACACTGTATGCCATGTTTCCAAATTTTTATGCACAGTGGTTACAGCATGAAGCGAATGCATGTGAATATACAAAGGTGCATTGCATTAAACAAGTCCAATGAGCGTGAAAAAAATGGCCGGCCTGCCTGCTTTCATCCATCATTTGTTCTAAATTTATAATTAATCAATGAGCTGAGGTGGAGTCTTAGCCAGTGGTACCATCAGGGGTGTGTAATGCACTTTAGGGTAGACAGCCAATCAGCTGCCAGATTCAATCTGTCAATCAAACACAGCAGCCAATCAGAGAGCTGGCCATTGATCAGCAGGCCCTTTATGACATCACAGACAGACCCACGGAACTCTCTGTGCTTGTCTGCTGGCTGGCTGTCAGTTGGGTGGGTGGGCGGCAGAGGGGGAGGATGTACGTCTCGTTTCTCCTGAAAATTGCGGTTTTTCAGCGTTTCCGGAAAAAGTCACGGTCCGACGCGCAAAAGTGGGGTATCGTAGAAATCGCCTTTTATAGACGCACCTTTCTGGCCCCACAAAAATGGGCATTTCAAATTAGAAACAAGTCAAATGAACAAAATAGTGTGAATAAGTAAGTATTTCAGGGGTGAGTTAGCAGGTTATTGGGGTAGTAAGTCCTGATTTTTTTGGAGGTTGCATTGACCACTACGCCATTCAAAATAGGCAGGCTTTGGCATAAGCAGTTAGGCCCCGTAGGATGATTTTAGCTAAAATGTTCCCCAAACACTCAAACCGGCTTGTATCTTGCAATGGAAAATATGGGAAACATGACTTAGACAGCAAATGATACACTGTATGCCATGTTTCCAAATTTTTATGCACAGTGGTTACAGCATGAAGCGAATGCATGTGAATATACAAAGGTGCATTGCATTAAACAAGTCCAATGAGCGTGAAAAAAATGGCCGGCCTGCCTGCTTTCATCCATCATTTGTTCTAAATTTATAATTAATCAATGAGCTGAGGTGGAGTCTTAGCCAGTGGTACCATCAGGGGTGTGTAATGCACTTTAGGGTAGACAGCCAATCAGCTGCCAGATTCAATCTGTCAATCAAACACAGCAGCCAATCAGAGAGCTGGCCATTGATCAGCAGGCCCTTTATGACATCACAGACAGACCCACGGAACTCTCTGTGCTTGTCTGCTGGCTGGCTGTCAGTTGGGTGGGTGGGCGGCAGAGGGGGAGGATGTACGTCTCGTTTCTCCTGAAAATTGCGGTTTTTCAGCGTTTCCGGAAAAAGTCGCGGTCCGACGCGCAAAAGTGGGGTATCGTAGAAATCGCCTTTTAAAGACGCACCTTTCTGGCCCCACAAAAATGGGCATTTCAAATTAGAAACAAGTCAAATGAACAAAATAGTGTGAATAAGTAAGTATTTCAGGGGTGAGTTAGCAGGTTATTGGGGTAGTAAGTCCTGATTTTTTTGGAGGTTGCAGTGACCACTACGCCATTCAAAATAGGCAGGCTTTAGCATAAGCAGTTAGGCCCCGTAGGATGATTTTAGCTAAAATGTGCCCCAAACACTCAAACCGGCTTGTATCTTGCAATGGAAAATATGGGAAACATGACTTAGACAGCAAATGATACACTGTATGCCATGTTTCCAAATTTTTATGCACAGTGGTTACAGCATGAAGTGAATGCATGTGAATATACACAGGTGCATTGCATTAAACAAGTCCAATGAGCGTGAAAAAAATGGCCGGCCTGCCTGCTTTCATCCATCATTTGTTCTAAATTTATAATTAATCAATGAGCTGAGGTGGAGTCTTAGCCAGTGGTACCATCAGGGGTGTGTAATGCACTTTAGGGTAGACAGCCAATCAGCTGCCAGATTCAATCTGTCAATCAAACACAGCAGCCAATCAGAGAGCTGGCCATTGATCAGCAGGCCCTTTATGACATCACAGACAGACCCACGGAACTCTCTGTGCTTGTCTGCTGGCTGTCAGTTGGGTGGGTGGGCGGCAGAGGGGGAGGATGTACGTCTCGTTTCTCCTGAAAATTGTGTTTTTTCTGCGTTTCCGGAAAAAGTCGCGGTCCGACGCGCAAAAGTGGGGTATCGTAGAAATCACCTTTTAAAGACGCACCTTTCTGGCCCCACAAAAATGGGCATTTCAAATTAGAAACAAGTCAAATGAACAAAATAGTGTGAATAAGTAAGTATTTCAGGGGTGAGTTAGCAGGTTATTGGGGTAGTAAGTCCTGATTTTTTTGGAGGTTGCAGTGACCACTACGCCATTCAAAATAGGCAGGCTTTAGCATAAGCAGTTAGGCCCCGTAGGATGATTTTAGCTAAAATGTTCCCCAAACACTCAAACCGGCTTGTATCTTGCAATGGAAAATATGGGAAACATGACTTAGACAGCAAATGATACACTGTATGCCATGTTTCCAAATTTTTATGCACAGTGGTTACAGCATGAAGCGAATGCATGTGAATATACAAAGGTGCATTGCATTAAACAAGTCCAATGAGCGTGAAAAAAATGGCCGGCCTGCCTGCTTTCATCCATCATTTGTTCTAAATTTATAATTAATCAATGAGCTGAGGTGGAGTCTTAGCCAGTGGTACCATCAGGGGTGTGTAATGCACTTTAGGGTAGACAGCCAATCAGCTGCCAGATTCAATCTGTCAATCAAACACAGCAGCCAATCAGAGAGCTGGCCATTGATCAGCAGGCCCTTTATGACATCACAGACAGACCCACGGAACTCTCTGTGCTTGTCTGCTGGCTGGCTGTCAGTTGGGTGGGTGGGCGGCAGAGGGGGAGGATGTACGTCTCGTTTCTCCTGAAAATTGCGGTTTTTCAGCGTTTCCGGAAAAAGTCGCGGTCCGACGCGCAAAAGTGGGGTATCGTAGAAATCGCCTTTTAAAGACGCACCTTTCTGGCCCCACAAAAATGGGCATTTCAAATTAGAAACAAGTCAAATGAACAAAATAGTGTGAATAAGTAAGTATTTCAGGGGTGAGTTAGCAGGTTATTGGGGTAGTAAGTCCTGATTTTTTTGGAGGTTGCATTGACCACTACGCCATTCAAAATAGGCAGGCTTTAGCATAAGCAGTTAGGCCCCGTAGGATGATTTTAGCTAAAATGTTCCCCAAACACTCAAACCGGCTTGTATCTTGCAATGGAAAATATGGGAAACATGACTTAGACAGCAAATGATACACTGTATGCCATGTTTCCAAATTTTTATGCACAGTGGTTACAGCATGAAGCGAATGCATGTGAATATACAAAGGTGCATTGCATTAAACAAGTCCAATGAGCGTGAAAAAAATGGCCGGCCTGCTTTCATCCATCATTTGTTCTAAATTTATAATTAATCAATGAGCTGAGGTGGAGTCTTAGCCAGTGGTACCATCAGGGGTGTGTAATGCACTTTAGGGTAGACAGCCAATCAGCTGCCAGATTCAATCTGTCAATCAAACACAGCAGCCAATCAGAGAGCTGGCCATTGATCAGCAGGCCCTTTATGACATCACAGACAGACCCACGGAACTCTCTGTGCTTGTCTGCTGGCTGGCTGTCAGTTGGGTGGGTGGGCGGCAGAGGGGGAGGATGTACGTCTCGTTTCTCCTGAAAATTGCGGTTTTTCAGCGTTTCCGGAAAAAGTCGCGGTCCGACGCGCAAAAGTGGGGTATCGTAGAAATCGCCTTTTAAAGACGCACCTTTCTGGCCCCACAAAAATGGGCATTTCAAATTAGAAACAAGTCAAATGAACAAAATAGTGTGAATAAGTAAGTATTTCAGGGGTGAGTTAGCAGGTTATTGGGGTAGTAAGTCCTGATTTTTTTGGAGGTTGCAGTGACCACTACGCCATTCAAAATAGGCAGGCTTTAGCATAAGCATTTAGGCCCCGTAGGATGATTTTAGCTAAAATGTGCCCCAAACACTCAAACCGGCTTGTATCTTGCAATGGAAAATATGGGAAACATGACTTAGACAGCAAATGATACACTGTATGCCATGTTTCCAAATTTTTATGCACAGTGGTTACAGCATGAAGTGAATGCATGTGAATATACACAGGTGCATTGCATTAAACAAGTCCAATGAGCGTGAAAAAAATGGCCGGCCTGCCTGCTTTCATCCATCATTTGTTCTAAATTTATAATTAATCAATGAGCTGAGGTGGAGTCTTAGCCAGTGGTACCATCAGGGGTGTGTAATGCACTTTAGGGTAGACAGCCAATCAGCTGCCAGATTCAATCTGTCAATCAAACACAGCAGCCAATCAGAGAGCTGGCCATTGATCAGCAGGCCCTTTATGACATCACAGACAGACCCACGGAACTCTCTGTGCTTGTCTGCTGGCTGGCTGTCAGTTGGGTGGGTGGGCGGCAGAGGGGGAGGATGTACGTCTCGTTTCTCCTGAAAATTGAGGTTTTTCGGCGTTTCCGGAAAAAGTCGCGGTCCGACGCGCAAAAGTGGGGTATCGTAGAAATCGCCTTTTAAAGACGCACCTTTCTGGCCCCACAAAAATGGGCATTTCAAATTAGAAACAAGTCAAATGAACAAAATAGTGTGAATAAGTAAGTATTTCAGGCGTGAGTTAGCAGGTTATTGGGGTAGTAAGTCCTGATTTTTTTGGAGGTTGCAGTGACCACTACGCCATTCAAAATAGGCAGGCTTTGGCATAAGCAGTTAGGCCCCGTAGGATGATTTTAGCTAAAATGTGCCCCAAACACTCAAACCGGCTTGTATCTTGCAATGGAAAATATGGGAAACATGACTTAGACAGCAAATGATACACTGTATGCCATGTTTCCAAATTTTTATGCACAGTGGTTACAGCATGAAGCGAATGCATGTGAATATACAAAGGTGCATTGCATTAAACAAGTCCAATGAGCGTGAAAAAAATGGCCGGCCTGCCTGCTTTCATCCATCATTTGTTCTAAATTTATAATTAATCAATGAGCTGAGGTGGAGTCTTAGCCAGTGGTACCATCAGGGGTGTGTAATGCACTTTAGGGTAGACAGCCAATCAGCTGCCAGATTCAATCTGTCAATCAAACACAGCAGCCAATCAGAGAGCTGGCCATTGATCAGCAGGCCCTTTATGACATCACAGACAGACCCACGGAACTCTCTGTGCTTGTCTGCTGGCTGGCTGTCAGTTGGGTGGGTGGGCGGCAGAGGGGGAGGATGTACGTCTCGTTTCTCCTGAAAATTGTGGTTTTTCAGAGTTTCCGGAAAAAGTCGCGGTCCGACGCGCAAAAGTGGGGTATCGTAGAAATCGCCTTTTAAAGACGCACCTTTCTGGCCCCACAAAAATGGGCATTTCAAATTAGAAACAAGTCAAATGAACAAAATAGTGTGAATAAGTAAGTATTTCAGGGGTGAGTTAGCAGGTTATTGGGGTAGTAAGTCCTGATTTTTTTGGAGGTTGCAGTGACCACTACGCCATTCAAAATAGGCAGGCTTTAGCATAAGCAGTTAGGCCCCGTAGGATGATTTTAGCTAAAATGTGCCCCAAACACTCAAACCGGCTTGTATCTTGCAATGGAAAATATGGGAAACATGACTTAGACAGCAAATGATACACTGTATGCCATGTTTCCAAATTTTTATGCACAGTGGTTACAGCATGAAGTGAATGCATGTGAATATACACAGGTGCATTGCATTAAACAAGTCCAATGAGCGTGAAAAAAATGGCCGGCCTGCCTGCTTTCATCCATCATTTGTTCTAAATTTATAATTAATCAATGAGCTGAGGTGGAGTCTTAGCCAGTGGTACCATCAGGGGTGTGTAATGCACTTTAGGGTAGACAGCCAATCAGCTGCCAGATTCAATCTGTCAATCAAACACAGCAGCCAATCAGAGAGCTGGCCATTGATCAGCAGGCCCTTTATGACATCACAGACAGACCCACGGAACTCTCTGTGCTTGTCTGCTGGCTGGCTGTCAGTTGGGTGGGTGGGCGGCAGAGGGGGAGGATGTACGTCTCGTTTCTCCTGAAAATTGCGGTTTTTCGGCGTTTCCGGAAAAAGTCGCGGTCCGACGCGCAAAAGTGGGGTATCGTAGAAATCGCCTTTTAAAGACGCACCTTTCTGGCCCCACAAAAATGGGCATTTCAAATTAGAAACAAGTCAAATGAACAAAATAGTGTGAATAAGTAAGTATTTCAGGGGTGAGTTAGCAGGTTATTGGGGTAGTAAGTCCTGATTTTTTTGGAGGTTGCATTGACCACTACGCCATTCAAAATAGGCAGGCTTTGGCATAAGCAGTTAGGCCCCGTAGGATGATTTTAGCTAAAATGTGCCCCAAACACTCAAACCGGCTTGTATCTTGCAATGGAAAATATGGGAAACATGACTTAGACAGCAAATGATACACTGTATGCCATGTTTCCAAATTTTTATGCACAGTGGTTACAGCATGAAGTGAATGCATGTGAATATACACAGGTGCATTGCATTAAACAAGTCCAATGAGCGTGAAAAAAATGGCCGGCCTGCCTGCTTTCATCCATCATTTGTTCTAAATTTATAATTAATCAATGAGCTGAGGTGGAGTCTTAGCCAGTGGTACCATCAGGGGTGTGTAATGCACTTTAGGGTAGACAGCCAATCAGCTGCCAGATTCAATCTGTCAATCAAACACAGCAGCCAATCAGAGAGCTGGCCATTGATCAGCAGGCCCTTTATGACATCACAGACAGACCCACGGAACTCTCTGTGCTTGTCTGCTGGCTGGCTGTCAGTTGGGTGGGTGGGCGGCAGAGGGGGAGGATGTACGTCTCGTTTCTCCTGAAAATTGCGGTTTTTCGGCGTTTCCGGAAAAAGTCGCGGTCCGACGCGCAAAAGTGGGGTATCGTAGAAATCGCCTTTTAAAGACGCACCTTTCTGGCCCCACAAAAATGGGCATTTCAAATTAGAAACAAGTCAAATGAACAAAATAGTGTGAATAAGTAAGTATTTCAGGGGTGAGTTAGCAGGTTATTGCGGTAGTAAGTCCTGATTTTTTTGGAGGTTGCATTGACCACTACGCCATTCAAAATAGGCAGGCTTTGGCATAAGCAGTTAGGCACCGTAGGATGATTTTAGCTAAAATGTGCCCCAAACACTCAAACCGGCTTGTATCTTGCAATGGAAAATATGGGAAACATGACTTAGACAGCAAATGATACACTGTATGCCATGTTTCCAAATTTTTATGCACAGTGGTTACAGCATGAAGCGAATGCATGTGAATATACAAAGGTGCATTGCATTAAACAAGTCCAATGAGCGTGAAAAAAATGGCCGGCCTGCCTGCTTTCATCCATCATTTGTTCTAAATTTATAATTAATCAATGAGCTGAGGTGGAGTCTTAGCCAGTGGTACCATCAGGGGTGTGTAATGCACTTTATTGTAGACAGCCAATCAGCTGCCAGATTCAATCTGTCAATCAAACACAGCAGCCAATCAGAGAGCTGGCCATTGATCAGCAGGCCCTTTATGACATCACAGACAGACCCACGGAACTCTCTGTGCTTGTCTGCTGGCTGGCTGTCAGTTGGGTGGGTGGGCGGCAGAGGGGGAGGATGTACGTCTCGTTTCTCCTGAAAATTGCGGTTTTTCAGCGTTTCCGGAAAAAGTCGCGGTCTGACGCGCAAAAGTGGGGTATCGTAGAAATCGCCTTTTAAAGACGCACCTTTCTGGCCCCACAAAAATGGGCATTTCAAATTAGAAACAAGTCAAATGAACAAAATAGTGTGAATAAGTAAGTATTTCAGGGGTGAGTTAGCAGGTTATTGGGGTAGTAAGTCCTGATTTTTTTGGAGGTTGCAGTGACCACTACGCCATTCAAAATAGGCAGGCTTTAGCATAAGCATTTAGGCCCCGTAGGATGATTTTAGCTAAAATGTGCCCCAAACACTCAAACCGGCTTGTATCTTGCAATGGAAAATATGGGAAACATGACTTAGACAGCAAATGATACACTGTATGCCATGTTTCCAAATTTTTATGCACAGTGGTTACAGCATGAAGTGAATGCATGTGAATATACACAGGTGCATTGCATTAAACAAGTCCAATGAGCGTGAAAAAAATGGCCGGCCTGCCTGCTTTCATCCATCATTTGTTCTAAATTTATAATTAATCAATGAGCTGAGGTGGAGTCTTAGCCAGTGGTACCATCAGGGGTGTGTAATGCACTTTAGGGTAGACAGCCAATCAGCTGCCAGATTCAATCTGTCAATCAAACACAGCAGCCAATCAGAGAGCTGGCCATTGATCAGCAGGCCCTTTATGACATCACAGACAGACCCACGGAACTCTCTGTGCTTGTCTGCTGGCTGTCTGTCAGTTGGGTGGGTGGGCGGCAGAGGGGGAGGATGTACGTCTCGTTTCTCCTGAAAATTGCGGTTTTTCGGCGTTTCCGGAAAAAGTCGCGGTCCGACGCGCAAAAGTGGGGTATCGTAGAAATCGCCTTTTAAAGACGCACCTTTCTGGCCCCACAAAAATGGGCATTTCAAATTAGAAACAAGTCAAATGAACAAAATAGTGTGAATAAGTAAGTATTTCAGGGGTGAGTTAGCAGGTTATTGGGGTAGTAAGTCCTGATTTTTTTGGAGGTTGCATTGACCACTACGCCATTCAAAATAGGCAGGCTTTGGCATAAGCAGTTAGGCCCCGTAGGATGATTTTAGCTAAAATGTGCCCCAAACACTCAAACCGGCTTGTATCTTGCAATGGAAAATATGGGAAACATGACTTAGACAGCAAATGATACACTGTATGCCATGTTTCCAAATTTTTATGCACAGTGGTTACAGCATGAAGCGAATGCATGTGAATATACAAAGGTGCATTGCATTAAACAAGTCCAATGAGCGTGAAAAAAATGGCCGGCCTGCCTGCTTTCATCCATCATTTGTTCTAAATTTATAATTAATCAATGAGCTGAGGTGGAGTCTTAGCCAGTGGTACCATTAGGGGTGTGTAATGCACTTTAGGGTAGACAGCCAATCAGCTGCCAGATTCAATCTGTCAATCAAACACAGCAGCCAATCAGAGAGCTGGCCATTGATCAGCAGGCCCTTTATGACATCACAGACAGACCCACGGAACTCTCTGTGCTTGTCTGCTGGCTGGCTGTCAGTTGGGTGGGCGGCAGAGGGGGAGGATGTACGTCTCGTTTCTCCTGAAAATTGCGGTTTTTCAGCGTTTCCGGAAAAAGTCGCGGTCCGACGCGCAAAAGTGGGGTATCGTAGAAATCGCCTTTTAAAGACGCACCTTTCTGGCCCCACAAAAATGGGCATTTCAAATTAGAAACAAGTCAAATGAACAAAATAGTGTGAATAAGTAAGTATTTCAGGGGTGAGTTAGCAGGTTATTGGGGTAGTAAGTCCTGATTTTTTTGGAGGTTGCAGTGACCACTATGCCATTCAAAATAGGCAGGCTTTAGCATAAGCATTTAGGCCCCGTAGGATGATTTTAGCTAAAATGTGCCCCAAACACTCAAACCGGCTTGTATCTTGCAATGGAAAATATGGGAAACATGACTTAGACAGCAAATGATACACTGTATGCCATGTTTCCAAATTTTTATGCACAGTGGTTACAGCATGAAGTGAATGCATGTGAATATACACAGGTGCATTGCATTAAACAAGTCCAATGAGCGTGAAAAAAAATGGCCGGCCTGCCTGCTTTCATCCATCATTTGTTCTAAATTTATAATTAATCAATGAGCTGAGGTGGAGTCTTAGCCAGTGGTACCATCAGGGGTGTGTAATGCACTTTAGGGTAGACAGCCAATCAGCTGCCAGATTCAATCTGTCAATCAAACACAGCAGCCAATCAGAGAGCTGGCCATTGATCAGCAGGCCCTTTATGACATCACAGACAGACCCACGGAACTCTCTGTGCTTGTCTGCTGGCTGGCTGTCAGTTGGGTGGGTGGGCGGCAGAGGGGGAGGATGTACGTCTCGTTTCTCCTGAAAATTGCGGTTTTTCAGCGTTTCCGGAAAAAGTCGCGGTCCGACGCGCAAAAGTGGGGTATCGTAGAAATCGCCTTTTAAAGACGCACCTTTCTGGCCCCACAAAAATGGGCATTTCAAATTAGAAACAAGTCAAATGAACAAAATAGTGTGAATAAGTAAGTATTTCAGGGGTGAGTTAGCAGGTTATTGGGGTAGTAAGTCCTGATTTTTTTGGAGGTTGCAGTGACCACTACGCCATTCAAAATAGGCAGGCTTTAGCATAAGCAGTTAGGCCCCGTAGGATGATTTTAGCTAAAATGTGCCCCAAACACTCAAACCGGCTTGTATCTTGCAATGGAAAATATGGGAAACATGACTTAGACAGCAAATGATACACTGTATGCCATGTTTCCAAATTTTTATGCACAGTGGTTACAGCATGAAGTAAATGAATGCGAATATAGACAGGTGCATTGCATTAAACAAGTCCAATGAGCGTGAAAAAAATGGCCGGCCTGCCTGCTTTCATCCATCATTTGTTCTAAATTTATAATTAATCAATGAGCTGAGGTGGAGTCTTAGCCAGTGGTACCATCAGGGGTGTGTAATGCACTTTAGGGTAGACAGCCAATCAGCTGCCAGATTCAATCTGTCAATCAAACACAGCAGCCAATCAGAGAGCTGGCCATTGATCAGCAGGCCCTTTATGACATCACAGACAGACCCACGGAACTCTCTGTGCTTGTCTGCTGGCTGGCTGTCAGTTGGGTGGGTGGGCGGCAGAGGGGGAGGATGTACGTCTCGTTTCTCCTGAAAATTGCGGTTTTTCGGCGTTTCCGGAAAAAGTCGCGGTCCGACGCGCAAAAGTGGGGTATCGTAGAAATCGCCTTTTAAAGACGCACCTTTCTGGCCCCACAAAAATGGGCATTTCAAATTAGAAACAAGTCAAATGAACAAAATAGTGTGAATAAGTAAGTATTTCAGGGGTGAGTTAGCAGGTTATTGGGGTAGTAAGTCCTGATTTTTTTGGAGGTTGCATTGACCACTACGCCATTCAAAATAGGCAGGCTTTGGCATAAGCAGTTAGGCCCCGTAGGATGATTTTAGCTAAAATGTGCCCCAAACACTCAAACCGGCTTGTATCTTGCAATGGAAAATATGGGAAACATGACTTAGACAGCAAATGATACACTGTATGCCATGTTTCCAAATTTTTATGCACAGTGGTTACAGCATGAAGTGAATGCATGTGAATATACACAGGTGCATTGCATTAAACAAGTCCAATGAGCGTGAAAAAAATGGCCGGCCTGCCTGCTTTCATCCATCATTTGTTCTAAATTTATAATTAATCAATGAGCTGAGGTGGAGTCTTAGCCAGTGGTACCATCAGGGGTGTGTAATGCACTTTAGGGTAGACAGCCAATCAGCTGCCAGATTCAATCTGTCAATCAAACACAGCAGCCAATCAGAGAGCTGGCCATTGATCAGCAGGCCCTTTATGACATCACAGACAGACCCACGGAACTCTCTGTGCTTGTCTGCTGGCTGGCTGTCAGTTGGGTGGGTGGGCGGCAGAGGGGGAGGATGTACGTCTCGTTTCTCCTGAAAATTGCGGTTTTTCAGCGTTTCCGGAAAAAGTCGCGGTCCGACGCGCAAAAGTGGGGTATCGTAGAAATCGCCTTTTAAAGACGCACCTTTCTGGCCCCACAAAAATGGGCATTTCAAATTAGAAACAAGTCAAATGAACAAAATAGTGTGAATAAGTAAGTATTTCAGGGGTGAGTTAGCAGGTTATTGGGGTAGTAAGTCCTGATTTTTTTGGAGGTTGCAGTGACCACTACGCCATTCAAAATAGGCAGGCTTTAGCATAAGCATTTAGGCCCCGTAGGATGATTTTAGCTAAAATGTGCCCCAAACACTCAAACCGGCTTGTATCTTGCAATGGAAAATATGGGAAACATGACTTAGACAGCAAATGATACACTGTATGCCATGTTTCCAAATTTTTATGCACAGTGGTTACAGCATGAAGTGAATGCATGTGAATATACACAGGTGCATTGCATTAAACAAGTCCAATGAGCGTGAAAAAAATGGCCGGCCTGCCTGCTTTCATCCATCATTTGTTCTAAATTTATAATTAATCAATGAGCTGAGGTGGAGTCTTAGCCAGTGGTACCATCAGGGGTGTGTAATGCACTTTAGGGTAGACAGCCAATCAGCTGCCAGATTCAATCTGTCAATCAAACACAGCAGCCAATCAGAGAGCTGGCCATTGATCAGCAGGCCCTTTATGACATCACAGACAGACCCACGGAACTCTCTGTGCTTGTCTGCTGGCTGGCTGTCAGTTGGGTGGGTGGGCGGCAGAGGGGGAGGATGTACGTCTCGTTTCTCCTGAAAATTGCCGTTTTTCGGCGTTTCCGGAAAAAGTCGCGGTCCGACGCGCAAAAGTGGGGTATCGTAGAAATCGCCTTTTAAAGACGCACCTTTCTGGCCCCACAAAAATGGGCATTTCAAATTAGAAACAAGTCAAATGAACAAAATAGTGTGAATAAGTAAGTATTTCAGGGGTGAGTTAGCAGGTTATTGGGGTAGTAAGTCCTGATTTTTTTGGAGGTTGCAGTGACCACTACGCCATTCAAAATAGGCAGGCTTTAGCATAAGCAGTTAGGCCCCGTAGGATGATTTTAGCTAAAATGTGCCCCAAACACTCAAACCGGCTTGTATCTTGCAATGGAAAATATGGGAAACATGACTTAGACAGCAAATGATACACTGTATGCCATGTTTCCAAATTTTTATGCACAGTGGTTACAGCATGAAGTGAATGCATGTGAATATACACAGGTGCATTGCATTAAACAAGTCCAATGAGCGTGAAAAAAATGGCCGGCCTGCCTGCTTTCATCCATCATTTGTTCTAAATTTATAATTAATCAATGAGCTGAGGTGGAGTCTTAGCCAGTGGTATTATCAGGGGTGTGTAATGCACTTTAGGGTAGACAGCCAATCAGCTGCCAGATTCAATCTGTCAATCAAACACAGCAGCCAATCAGAGAGCTGGCCATTGATCAGCAGGCCCTTTATGACATCACAGACAGACCCACGGAACTCTCTGTGCTTGTCTGCTGGCTGGCTGTCAGTTGGGTGGGTGGGCGGCAGAGGGGGAGGATGTACGTCTCGTTTCTCCTGAAAATTGCGGTTTTTCGGCGTTTCTGGAAAAAGTCGCGGTCCGACGCGCAAAAGTGGGGTATCGTAGAAATCGCCTTTTAAAGACGCACCTTTCTGGCCCCACAAAAATGGGCATTTCAAATTAGAAACAAGTCAAATGAACAAAATAGTGTGAATAAGTAAGTATTTCAGGGGTGAGTTAGCAGGTTATTGGGGTAGTAAGTCCTGATTTTTTTGGAGGTTGCATTGACCACTACGCCATTCAAAATAGGCAGGCTTTGGCATAAGCAGTTAGGCCCCGTAGGATGATTTTAGCTAAAATGTGCCCCAAACACTCAAACCGGCTTGTATCTTGCAATGGAAAATATGGGAAACATGACTTAGACAGCAAATGATACACTGTATGCCATGTTTCCAAATTTTTATGCACATTGGTTACAGCATGAAGCGAATGCATGTGAATATACAAAGGTGCATTGCATTAAACAAGTCCAATGAGCGTGAAAAAAATGGCCGGCCTGCCTGCTTTCATCCATCATTTGTTCTAAATTTATAATTAATCAATGAGCTGAGGTGGAGTCTTAGCCAGTGGTACCATCAGGGGTGTGTAATGCACTTTAGGGTAGACAGCCAATCAGCTGCCAGATTCAATCTGTCAATCAAACACAGCAGCCAATCAGAGAGCTGGCCATTGATCAGCAGGCCCTTTATGACATCACAGACAGACCCACGGAACTCTCTGTGCTTGTCTGCTGGCTGGCTGTCAGTTGGGTGGGTGGGCGGCAGAGGGGGAGGATGTACGTCTCGTTTCTCCTGAAAATTGCGGTTTTTCAGCGTTTCCGGAAAAAGTCGCGGTCCGACGCGCAAAAGTGGGGTATCGTAGAAATCGCCTTTTAAAGACGCACCTTTCTGGCCCCACAAAAATGGGCATTTCAAATTAGAAACAAGTCAAATGAACAAAATAGTGTGAATAAGTAAGTATTTCAGGGGTGAGTTAGCAGGTTATTGGGGTAGTAAGTCCTGATTTTTTTGGAGGTTGCATTGACCACTACGCCATTCAAAATAGGCAGGCTTTGGCATAAGCAGTTAGGCCCCGTAGGATGATTTTAGCTAAAATGTGCCCCAAACACTCAAACCGGCTTGTATCTTGCAATGGAAAATATGGGAAACATGACTTAGACAGCAAATGATACACTGTATGCCATGTTTCCAAATTTTTATGCACAGTGGTTACAGCATGAAGCGAATGCATGTGAATATACAAAGGTGCATTGCATTAAACAAGTCCAATGAGCGTGAAAAAAATGGCCGGCCTGCCTGCTTTCATCCATCATTTGTTCTAAATTTATAATTAATCAATGAGCTGAGGTGGAGTCTTAGCCAGTGGTACCATCAGGGGTGTGTAATGCACTTTAGGGTAGACAGCCAATCAGCTGCCAGATTCAATCTGTCAATCAAACACAGCAGCCAATCAGAGAGCTGGCCATTGATCAGCAGGCCCTTTATGACATCACAGACAGACCCACGGAACTCTCTGTGCTTGTCTGCTGGCTGGCTGTCAGTTGGGTGGGTGGGCGGCAGAGGGGGAGGATGTACGTCTCGTTTCTCCTGAAAATTGCGGTTTTTCAGCGTTTCCGGAAAAAGTCGCGGTCCGACGCGCAAAAGTGGGGTATCGTAGAAATCGCCTTTTAAAGACGCACCTTTCTGGCCCCACAAAAATGGGCATTTCAAATTAGAAACAAGTCAAATGAACAAAATAGTGTGAATAAGTAAGTATTTCAGGGGTGAGTTAGCAGGTTATTGGGGTAGTAAGTCCTGATTTTTTTGGAGGTTGCAGTGACCACTACGCCATTCAAAATAGGCAGGCTTTAGCATAAGCATTTAGGCCCCGTAGGATGATTTTAGCTAAAATGTGCCCCAAACACTCAAACCGGCTTGTATCTTGCAATGGAAAATATGGGAAACATGACTTAGACAGCAAATGATACACTGTATGCCATGTTTCCAAATTTTTATGCACAGTGGTTACAGCATGAAGTGAATGCATGTGAATATACACAGGTGCATTGCATTAAACAAGTCCAATGAGCGTGAAAAAAATGGCCGGCCTGCCTGCTTTCATCCATCATTTGTTCTAAATTTATAATTAATCAATGAGCTGAGGTGGAGTCTTAGCCAGTGGTACCATCAGGGGTGTGTAATGCACTTTAGGGTAGACAGCCAATCAGCTGCCAGATTCAATCTGTCAATCAAACACAGCAGCCAATCAGAGAGCTGGCCATTGATCAGCAGGCCCTTTATGACATCACAGACAGACCCACGGAACTCTCTGTGCTTGTCTGCTGGCTGGCTGTCAGTTGGGTGGGTGGGCGGCAGAGGGGGAGGATGTACGTCTCGTTTCTCCTGAAAATTGCGGTTTTTCGGCGTTTCCGGAAAAAGTCGCGGTCCGACGCGCAAAAGTGGGGTATCGTAGAAATCGCCTTTTAAAGACGCACCTTTCTGGCCCCACAAAAATGGGCATTTCAAATTAGAAACAAGTCAAATGAACAAAATAGTGTGAATAAGTAAGTATTTCAGGGGTGAGTTAGCAGGTAATTGGGGTAGTAAGTCCTGATTTTTTTGGAGGTTGCAGTGACCACTACGCCATTCAAAATAGGCAGGCTTTAGCATAAGCAGTTAGGCCCTGTAGGATGATTTTAGCTAAAATGTGCCCCAAACACTCAAACCGGCTTGTATCTTGCAATGGAAAATATGGGAAACATGACTTAGACAGCAAATGATACACTGTATGCCATGTTTCCAAATTTTTATGCACAGTGGTTACAGCATGAAGTGAATGCATGTGAATATACACAGGTGCATTGCATTAAACAAGTCCAATGAGCGTGAAAAAAATGGCCGGCCTGCCTGCTTTCATCCATCATTTGTTCTAAATTTATAATTAATCAATGAGCTGAGGTGGAGTCTTAGCCAGTGGTACCATCAGGGGTGTGTAATGCACTTTAGGGTAGACAGCCAATCAGCTGCCAGATTCAATCTGTCAATCAAACACAGCAGCCAATCAGAGAGCTGGCCATTGATCAGCAGGCCCTTTATGACATCACAGACAGACCCACGGAACTCTCTGTGCTTGTCTGCTGGCTGGCTGTCAGTTGGGTGGGTGGGCGGCAGAGGGGGAGGATGTACGTCTCGTTTCTCCTGAAAATTGCGGTTTTTCGGCGTTTCCGGAAAAAGTCGCGGTCCGACGCGCAAAAGTGGGGTATCGTAGAAATCGCCTTTTAAAGACGCACCTTTCTGGCCCCACAAAAATGGGCATTTCAAATTAGAAACAAGTCAAATGAACAAAATAGTGTGAATAAGTAAGTATTTCAGGGGTGAGTTAGCAGGTTATTGGGGTAGTAAGTCCTGATTTTTTTGGAGGTTGCATTGACCACTACGCCATTCAAAATAGGCAGGCTTTGGCATAAGCAGTTAGGCACCGTAGGATGATTTTAGCTAAAATGTGCCCCAAACACTCAAACCGGCTTGTATCTTGCAATGGAAAATATGGGAAACATGACTTAGACAGCAAATGATACACTGTATGCCATGTTTCCAAATTTTTATGCACAGTGGTTACAGCATGAAGCGAATGCATGTGAATATACAAAGGTGCATTGCATTAAACAAGTCCAATGAGCGTGAAAAAAATGGCCGGCCTGCCTGCTTTCATCCATCATTTGTTCTAAATTTATAATTAATCAATGAGCTGAGGTGGAGTCTTAGCCAGTGGTACCATCAGGGGTGTGTAATGCACTTTATTGTAGACAGCCAATCAGCTGCCAGATTCAATCTGTCAATCAAACACAGCAGCCAATCAGAGAGCTGGCCATTGATCAGCAGGCCCTTTATGACATCACAGACAGACCCACGGAACTCTCTGTGCTTGTCTGCTGGCTGGCTGTCAGTTGGGTGGGTGGGCGGCAGAGGGGGAGGATGTACGTCTCGTTTCTCCTGAAAATTGCGGTTTTTCAGCGTTTCCGGAAAAAGTCGCGGTCTGACGCGCAAAAGTGGGGTATCGTAGAAATCGCCTTTTAAAGACGCACCTTTCTGGCCCCACAAAAATGGGCATTTCAAATTAGAAACAAGTCAAATGAACAAAATAGTGTGAATAAGTAAGTATTTCAGGGGTGAGTTAGCAGGTTATTGGGGTAGTAAGTCCTGATTTTTTTGGAGGTTGCAGTGACCACTACGCCATTCAAAATAGGCAGGCTTTAGCATAAGCATTTAGGCCCCGTAGGATGATTTTAGCTAAAATGTGCCCCAAACACTCAAACCGGCTTGTATCTTGCAATGGAAAATATGGGAAACATGACTTAGACAGCAAATGATACACTGTATGCCATGTTTCCAAATTTTTATGCACAGTGGTTACAGCATGAAGTGAATGCATGTGAATATACACAGGTGCATTGCATTAAACAAGTCCAATGAGCGTGAAAAAAATGGCCGGCCTGCCTGCTTTCATCCATCATTTGTTCTAAATTTATAATTAATCAATGAGCTGAGGTGGAGTCTTAGCCAGTGGTACCATCAGGGGTGTGTAATGCACTTTAGGGTAGACAGCCAATCAGCTGCCAGATTCAATCTGTCAATCAAACACAGCAGCCAATCAGAGAGCTGGCCATTGATCAGCAGGCCCTTTATGACATCACAGACAGACCCACGGAACTCTCTGTGCTTGTCTGCTGGCTGACTGTCAGTTGGGTGGGTGGGCGGCAGAGGGGGAGGATGTACGTCTCGTTTCTCCTGAAAATTGCGGTTTTTCGGCGTTTCCGGAAAAAGTCGCGGTCCGACGCGCAAAAGTGGGGTATCGTAGAAATCGCCTTTTAAAGACGCACCTTTCTGGCCCCACAAAAATGGGCATTTCAAATTAGAAACAAGTCAAATGAACAAAATGGTGTGAATAAGTAAGTATTTCAGGGGTGAGTTAGCAGGTTATTGGGGTAGTAAGTCCTGATTTTTTTGGAGGTTGCATTGACCACTACGCCATTCAAAATAGGCAGGCTTTGGCATAAGCAGTTAGGCCCCGTAGGATGATTTTAGCTAAAATGTGCCCCAAACACTCAAACCGGCTTGTATCTTGCAATGGAAAATATGGGAAACATGACTTAGACAGCAAATGATACACTGTATGCCATGTTTCCAAATTTTTATGCACAGTGGTTACAGCATGAAGCGAATGCATGTGAATATACAAAGGTGCATTGCATTAAACAAGTCCAATGAGCGTGAAAAAAATGGCCGGCCTGCCTGCTTTCATCCATCATTTGTTCTAAATTTATAATTAATCAATGAGCTGAGGTGGAGTCTTAGCCAGTGGTACCATCAGGGGTGTGTAATGCACTTTAGGGTAGACAGCCAATCAGCTGCCAGATTCAATCTGTCAATCAAACACAGCAGCCAATCAGAGAGCTGGCCATTGATCAGCAGGCCCTTTATGACATCACAGACAGACCCACGGAACTCTCTGTGCTTGTCTGCTGGCTGGCTGTCAGTTGGGTGGGTGGGCGGCAGAGGGGGAGGATGTACGTCTCGTTTCTCCTGAAAATTGCGGTTTTTCAGCGTTTCCGGAAAAAGTCGCGGTCCGACGCGCAAAAGTGGGGTATCGTAGAAATCGCCTTTTAAAGACGCACCTTTCTGGCCCCACAAAAATGGGCATTTCAAATTAGAAACAAGTCAAATGAACAAAATAGTGTGAATAAGTAAGTATTTCAGGGGTGAGTTAGCAGGTTATTGGGGTAGTAAGTCCTGATTTTTTTGGAGGTTGCAGTGACCACTATGCCATTCAAAATAGGCAGGCTTTAGCATAAGCATTTAGGCCCCGTAGGATGATTTTAGCTAAAATGTGCCCCAAACACTCAAACCGGCTTGTATCTTGCAATGGAAAATATGGGAAACATGACTTAGACAGCAAATGATACACTGTATGCCATGTTTCCAAATTTTTATGCACAGTGGTTACAGCATGAAGTGAATGCATGTGAATATACACAGGTGCATTGCATTAAACAAGTCCAATGAGCGTGAAAAAAATGGCCGGCCTGCCTGCTTTCATCCATCATTTGTTCTAAATTTATAATTAATCAATGAGCTGAGGTGGAGTCTTAGCCAGTGGTACCATCAGGGGTGTGTAATGCACTTTAGGGTAGACAGCCAATCAGCTGCCAGATTCAATCTGTCAATCAAACACAGCAGCCAATCAGAGAGCTGGCCATTGATCAGCAGGCCCTTTATGACATCACAGACAGACCCACGGAACTCTCTGTGCTTGTCTGCTGGCTGGCTGTCAGTTGGGTGGGTGGGCGGCAGAGGGGGAGGATGTACGTCTCGTTTCTCCTGAAAATTGCGGTTTTTCGGCGTTTCCGGAAAAAGTCGCGGTCCGACGCGCAAAAGTGGGGTATCGTAGAAATCGCCTTTTAAAGACGCACCTTTCTGGCCCCACAAAAATGGGCATTTCAAATTAGAAACAAGTCAAATGAACAAAATAGTGTGAATAAGTAAGTATTTCAGGGGTGAGTTAGCAGGTTATTGGGGTAGTAAGTCCTGATTTTTTTGGAGGTTGCAGTGACCACTACGCCATTCAAAATAGGCAGGCTTTAGCATAAGCAGTTAGGCCCCGTAGGATGATTTTAGCTAAAATGTGCCCCAAACACTCAAACCGGCTTGTATCTTGCAATGGAAAATATGGGAAACATGACTTAGACAGCAAATGATACACTGTATGCCATGTTTCCAAATTTTTATGCACAGTGGTTACAGCATGAAGTGAATGCATGTGAATATACACAGGTGCATTGCATTAAACAAGTCCAATGAGCGTGAAAAAAATGGCCGGCCTGCCTGCTTTCATCCATCATTTGTTCTAAATTTATAATTAATCAATGAGCTGAGGTGGAGTCTTAGCCAGTGGTACCATCAGGGGTGTGTAATGCACTTTAGGGTAGACAGCCAATCAGCTGCCAGATTCAATCTGTCAATC
The DNA here is from genome assembly GCF_055691185.1 of Crinia signifera. Lineage (NCBI taxonomy): Eukaryota > Metazoa > Chordata > Amphibia > Anura > Myobatrachidae > Crinia > Crinia signifera. The sequence continues at coordinate 198,734 of NW_028142675.1, forward strand.
AAACACAGCAGCCAATCAGAGAGCTGGCCATTGATCAGCAGGCCCTTTATGACATCACAGACAGACCCACGGAACTCTCTGTGCTTGTCTGCTGGCTGGCTGTCAGTTGGGTGGGTGGGCGGCAGAGGGGGAGGATGTACGTCTCGTTTCTCCTGAAAATTGCGGTTTTTCGGCGTTTCTGGAAAAAGTCGCGGTCCGACGCGCAAAAGTGGGGTATCGTAGAAATCGCCTTTTAAAGACGCACCTTTCTGGCCCCACAAAAATGGGCATTTCAAATTAGAAACAAGTCAAATGAACAAAATAGTGTGAATAAGTAAGTATTTCAGGGGTGAGTTAGCAGGTTATTGGGGTAGTAAGTCCTGATTTTTTTGGAGGTTGCATTGACCACTACGCCATTCAAAATAGGCAGGCTTTGGCATAAGCAGTTAGGCCCCGTAGGATGATTTTAGCTAAAATGTGCCCCAAACACTCAAACCGGCTTGTATCTTGCAATGGAAAATATGGGAAACATGACTTAGACAGCAAATGATACACTGTATGCCATGTTTCCAAATTTTTATGCACATTGGTTACAGCATGAAGCGAATGCATGTGAATATACAAAGGTGCATTGCATTAAACAAGTCCAATGAGCGTGAAAAAAATGGCCGGCCTGCCTGCTTTCATCCATCATTTGTTCTAAATTTATAATTAATCAATGAGCTGAGGTGGAGTCTTAGCCAGTGGTACCATCAGGGGTGTGTAATGCACTTTAGGGTAGACAGCCAATCAGCTGCCAGATTCAATCTGTCAATCAAACACAGCAGCCAATCAGAGAGCTGGCCATTGATCAGCAGGCCCTTTATGACATCACAGACAGACCCACGGAACTCTCTGTGCTTGTCTGCTGGCTGGCTGTCAGTTGGGTGGGTGGGCGGCAGAGGGGGAGGATGTACGTCTCGTTTCTCCTGAAAATTGCGGTTTTTCAGCGTTTCCGGAAAAAGTCGCGGTCCGACGCGCAAAAGTGGGGTATCGTAGAAATCGCCTTTTAAAGACGCACCTTTCTGGCCCCACAAAAATGGGCATTTCAAATTAGAAACAAGTCAAATAAACAAAATAGTGTGAATAAGTAAGTATTTCAGGGGTGAGTTAGCAGGTTATTGGGGTAGTAAGTCCTGATTTTTTTGGAGGTTGCATTGACCACTACGCCATTCAAAATAGGCAGGCTTTGGCATAAGCAGTTAGGCCCCGTAGGATGATTTTAGCTAAAATGTGCCCCAAACACTCAAACCGGCTTGTATCTTGCAATGGAAAATATGGGAAACATGACTTAGACAGCAAATGATACACTGTATGCCATGTTTCCAAATTTTTATGCACAGTGGTTACAGCATGAAGCGAATGCATGTGAATATACAAAGGTGCATTGCATTAAACAAGTCCAATGAGCGTGAAAAAAATGGCCGGCCTGCCTGCTTTCATCCATCATTTGTTCTAAATTTATAATTAATCAATGAGCTGAGGTGGAGTCTTAGCCAGTGGTACCATCAGGGGTGTGTAATGCACTTTAGGGTAGACAGCCAATCAGCTGCCAGATTCAATCTGTCAATCAAACACAGCAGCCAATCAGAGAGCTGGCCATTGATCAGCAGGCCCTTTATGACATCACAGACAGACCCACGGAACTCTCTGTGCTTGTCTGCTGGCTGGCTGTCAGTTGGGTGGGTGGGCGGCAGAGGGGGAGGATGTACGTCTCGTTTCTCCTGAAAATTGCGGTTTTTCAGCGTTTCCGGAAAAAGTCGCGGTCCGACGCGCAAAAGTGGGGTATCGTAGAAATCGCCTTTTAAAGACGCACCTTTCTGGCCCCACAAAAATGGGCATTTCAAATTAGAAACAAGTCAAATGAACAAAATAGTGTGAATAAGTAAGTATTTCAGGGGTGAGTTAGCAGGTTATTGGGGTAGTAAGTCCTGATTTTTTTGGAGGTTGCAGTGACCACTACGCCATTCAAAATAGGCAGGCTTTAGCATAAGCATTTAGGCCCCGTAGGATGATTTTAGCTAAAATGTGCCCCAAACACTCAAACCGGCTTGTATCTTGCAATGGAAAATATGGGAAACATGACTTAGACAGCAAATGATACACTGTATGCCATGTTTCCAAATTTTTATGCACAGTGGTTACAGCATGAAGTGAATGCATGTGAATATACACAGGTGCATTGCATTAAACAAGTCCAATGAGCGTGAAAAAAATGGCCGGCCTGCCTGCTTTCATCCATCATTTGTTCTAAATTTATAATTAATCAATGAGCTGAGGTGGAGTCTTAGCCAGTGGTACCATCAGGGGTGTGTAATGCACTTTAGGGTAGACAGCCAATCAGCTGCCAGATTCAATCTGTCAATCAAACACAGCAGCCAATCAGAGAGCTGGCCATTGATCAGCAGGCCCTTTATGACATCACAGACAGACCCACGGAACTCTCTGTGCTTGTCTGCTGGCTGGCTGTCAGTTGGGTGGGTGGGCGGCAGAGGGGGAGGATGTACGTCTCGTTTCTCCTGAAAATTGCGGTTTTTCGGCGTTTCCGGAAAAAGTCGCGGTCCGACGCGCAAAAGTGGGGTATCGTAGAAATCGCCTTTTAAAGACGCACCTTTCTGGCCCCACAAAAATGGGCATTTCAAATTAGAAACAAGTCAAATGAACAAAATAGTGTGAATAAGTAAGTATTTCAGGGGTGAGTTAGCAGGTTATTGGGGTAGTAAGTCCTGATTTTTTTGGAGGTTGCAGTGACCACTACGCCATTCAAAATAGGCAGGCTTTAGCATAAGCAGTTAGGCCCCGTAGGATGATTTTAGCTAAAATGTGCCCCAAACACTCAAACCGGCTTGTATCTTGCAATGGAAAATATGGGAAACATGACTTAGACAGCAAATGATACACTGTATGCCATGTTTCCAAATTTTTATGCACAGTGGTTACAGCATGAAGTGAATGCATGTGAATATACACAGGTGCATTGCATTAAACAAGTCCAATGAGCGTGAAAAAAATGGCCGGCCTGCCTGCTTTCATCCATCATTTGTTCTAAATTTATAATTAATCAATGAGCTGAGGTGGAGTCTTAGCCAGTGGTACCATCAGGGGTGTGTAATGCACTTTAGGGTAGACAGCCAATCAGCTGCCAGATTCAATCTGTCAATCAAACACAGCAGCCAATCAGAGAGCTGGCCATTGATCAGCAGGCCCTTTATGACATCACAGACAGACCCACGGAACTCTCTGTGCTTGTCTGCTGGCTGGCTGTCAGTTGGGTGGGTGGGCGGCAGAGGGGGAGGATGTACGTCTCGTTTCTCCTGAAAATTGCGGTTTTTCGGCGTTTCTGGAAAAAGTCGCGGTCCGACGCGCAAAAGTGGGGTATCGTAGAAATCGCCTTTTAAAGACGCACCTTTCTGGCCCCACAAAAATGGGCATTTCAAATTAGAAACAAGTCAAATGAACAAAATAGTGTGAATAAGTAAGTATTTCAGGGGTGAGTTAGCAGGTTATTGGGGTAGTAAGTCCTGATTTTTTTGGAGGTTGCATTGACCACTACGCCATTCAAAATAGGCAGGCTTTGGCATAAGCAGTTAGGCCCCGTAGGATGATTTTAGCTAAAATGTGCCCCAAACACTCAAACCGGCTTGTATCTTGCAATGGAAAATATGGGAAACATGACTTAGACAGCAAATGATACACTGTATGCCATGTTTCCAAATTTTTATGCACATTGGTTACAGCATGAAGCGAATGCATGTGAATATACAAAGGTGCATTGCATTAAACAAGTCCAATGAGCGTGAAAAAAATGGCCGGCCTGCCTGCTTTCATCCATCATTTGTTCTAAATTTATAATTAATCAATGAGCTGAGGTGGAGTCTTAGCCAGTGGTACCATCAGGGGTGTGTAATGCACTTTAGGGTAGACAGCCAATCAGCTGCCAGATTCAATCTGTCAATCAAACACAGCAGCCAATCAGAGAGCTGGCCATTGATCAGCAGGCCCTTTATGACATCACAGACAGACCCACGGAACTCTCTGTGCTTGTCTGCTGGCTGGCTGTCAGTTGGGTGGGTGGGCGGCAGAGGGGGAGGATGTACGTCTCGTTTCTCCTGAAAATTGCGGTTTTTCAGCGTTTCCGGAAAAAGTCGCGGTCCGACGCGCAAAAGTGGGGTATCGTAGAAATCGCCTTTTAAAGACGCACCTTTCTGGCCCCACAAAAATGGGCATTTCAAATTAGAAACAAGTCAAATGAACAAAATAGTGTGAATAAGTAAGTATTTCAGGGGTGAGTTAGCAGGTTATTGGGGTAGTAAGTCCTGATTTTTTTGGAGGTTGCAGTGACCACTACGCCATTCAAAATAGGCAGGCTTTAGCATAAGCATTTAGGCCCCGTAGGATGATTTTAGCTAAAATGTGCCCCAAACACTCAAACCGGCTTGTATCTTGCAATGGAAAATATGGGAAACATGACTTAGACAGCAAATGATACACTGTATGCCATGTTTCCAAATTTTTATGCACAGTGGTTACAGCATGAAGTGAATGCATGTGAATATACACAGGTGCATTGCATTAAACAAGTCCAATGAGCGTGAAAAAAATGGCCGGCCTGCCTGCTTTCATCCATCATTTGTTCTAAATTTATAATTAATCAATGAGCTGAGGTGGAGTCTTAGCCAGTGGTACCATCAGGGGTGTGTAATGCACTTTAGGGTAGACAGCCAATCAGCTGCCAGATTCAATCTGTCAATCAAACACAGCAGCCAATCAGAGAGCTGGCCATTGATCAGCAGGCCCTTTATGACATCACAGACAGACCCACGGAACTCTCTGTGCTTGTCTGCTGGCTGGCTGTCAGTTGGGTGGGTGGGCGGCAGAGGGGGAGGATGTACGTCTCGTTTCTCCTGAAAATTGCGGTTTTTCGGCGTTTCCGGAAAAAGTCGCGGTCCGACGCGCAAAAGTGGGGTATCGTAGAAATCGCCTTTTAAAGACGCACCTTTCTGGCCCCACAAAAATGGGCATTTCAAATTAGAAACAAGTCAAATGAACAAAATAGTGTGAATAAGTAAGTATTTCAGGGGTGAGTTAGCAGGTTATTGGGGTAGTAAGTCCTGATTTTTTTGGAGGTTGCAGTGACCACTACGCCATTCAAAATAGGCAGGCTTTAGCATAAGCAGTTAGGCCCCGTAGGATGATTTTAGCTAAAATGTGCCCCAAACACTCAAACCGGCTTGTATCTTGCAATGGAAAATATGGGAAACATGACTTAGACAGCAAATGATACACTGTATGCCATGTTTCCAAATTTTTATGCACAGTGGTTACAGCATGAAGTGAATGCATGTGAATATACACAGGTGCATTGCATTAAACAAGTCCAATGAGCGTGAAAAAAATGGCCGGCCTGCCTGCTTTCATCCATCATTTGTTCTAAATTTATAATTAATCAATGAGCTGAGGTGGAGTCTTAGCCAGTGGTACCATCAGGGGTGTGTAATGCACTTTAGGGTAGACAGCCAATCAGCTGCCAGATTCAATCTGTCAATCAAACACAGCAGCCAATCAGAGAGCTGGCCATTGATCAGCAGGCCCTTTATGACATCACAGACAGACCCACGGAACTCTCTGTGCTTGTCTGCTGGCTGGCTGTCAGTTGGGTGGGTGGGCGGCAGAGGGGGAGGATGTACGTCTCGTTTCTCCTGAAAATTGCGGTTTTTCGGCGTTTCTGGAAAAAGTCGCGGTCCGACGCGCAAAAGTGGGGTATCGTAGAAATCGCCTTTTAAAGACGCACCTTTCTGGCCCCACAAAAATGGGCATTTCAAATTAGAAACAAGTCAAATGAACAAAATAGTGTGAATAAGTAAGTATTTCAGGGGTGAGTTAGCAGGTTATTGGGGTAGTAAGTCCTGATTTTTTTGGAGGTTGCATTGACCACTACGCCATTCAAAATAGGCAGGCTTTGGCATAAGCAGTTAGGCCCCGTAGGATGATTTTAGCTAAAATGTGCCCCAAACACTCAAACCGGCTTGTATCTTGCAATGGAAAATATGGGAAACATGACTTAGACAGCAAATGATACACTGTATGCCATGTTTCCAAATTTTTATGCACATTGGTTACAGCATGAAGCGAATGCATGTGAATATACAAAGGTGCATTGCATTAAACAAGTCCAATGAGCGTGAAAAAAATGGCCGGCCTGCCTGCTTTCATCCATCATTTGTTCTAAATTTATAATTAATCAATGAGCTGAGGTGGAGTCTTAGCCAGTGGTACCATCAGGGGTGTGTAATGCACTTTAGGGTAGACAGCCAATCAGCTGCCAGATTCAATCTGTCAATCAAACACAGCAGCCAATCAGAGAGCTGGCCATTGATCAGCAGGCCCTTTATGACATCACAGACAGACCCACGGAACTCTCTGTGCTTGTCTGCTGGCTGGCTGTCAGTTGGGTGGGTGGGCGGCAGAGGGGGAGGATGTACGTCTCGTTTCTCCTGAAAATTGCGGTTTTTCAGCGTTTCCGGAAAAAGTCGCGGTCCGACGCGCAAAAGTGGGGTATCGTAGAAATCGCCTTTTAAAGACGCACCTTTCTGGCCCCACAAAAATGGGCATTTCAAATTAGAAACAAGTCAAATGAACAAAATAGTGTGAATAAGTAAGTATTTCAGGGGTGAGTTAGCAGGTTATTGGGGTAGTAAGTCCTAATTTTTTTGGAGGTTGCAGTGACCACTACGCCATTCAAAATAGGCAGGCTTTAGCATAAGCATGTAGGCCCCGTAGGATGATTTTAGCTAAAATGTGCCCCAAACACTCAAACCGGCTTGTATCTTGCAATGGAAAATATGGGAAACATGACTTAGACAGCAAATGATACACTGTATGCCATGTTTCCAAATTTTTATGCACAGTGGTTACAGCATGAAGTGAATGCATGTGAATATACACAGGTGCATTGCATTAAACAAGTCCAATGAGCGTGAAAAAAATGGCCGGCCTGCCTGCTTTCATCCATCATTTGTTCTAAATTTATAATTAATCAATGAGCTGAGGTGGAGTCTTAGCCAGTGGTACCATCAGGGGTGTGTAATGCACTTTAGGGTAGACAGCCAATCAGCTGCCAGATTCAATCTGTCAATCAAACACAGCAGCCAATCAGAGAGCTGGCCATTGATCAGCAGGCCCTTTATGACATCACAGACAGACCCACGGAACTCTCTGTGCTTGTCTGCTGGCTGGCTGTCAGTTGGGTGGGTGGGCGGCAGAGGGGGAGGATGTACGTCTCGTTTCTCCTGAAAATTGCGGTTTTTCGGCGTTTCCGGAAAAAGTCGCGGTCCGACGCGCAAAAGTGGGGTATCGTAGAAATCGCCTTTTAAAGACGCACCTTTCTGGCCCCACAAAAATGGGCATTTCAAATTAGAAACAAGTCAAATGAACAAAATAGTGTGAATAAGTAAGTATTTCAGGGGTGAGTTAGCAGGTTATTGGGGTAGTAAGTCCTGATTTTTTTGGAGGTTGCAGTGACCACTACGCCATTCAAAATAGGCAGGCTTTAGCATAAGCAGTTAGGCCCCGTAGGATGATTTTAGCTAAAATGTGCCCCAAACACTCAAACCGGCTTGTATCTTGCAATGGAAAATATGGGAAACATGACTTAGACAGCAAATGATACACTGTATGCCATGTTTCCAAATTTTTATGCACAGTGGTTACAGCATGAAGTGAATGCATGTGAATATACACAGGTGCATTGCATTAAACAAGTCCAATGAGCGTGAAAAAAATGGCCGGCCTGCCTGCTTTCATCCATCATTTGTTCTAAATTTATAATTAATCAATGAGCTGAGGTGGAGTCTTAGCCAGTGGTACCATCAGGGGTGTGTAATGCACTTTAGGGTAGACAGCCAATCAGCTGCCAGATTCAATCTGTCAATCAAACACAGCAGCCAATCAGAGAGCTGGCCATTGATCAGCAGGCCCTTTATGACATCACAGACAGACCCACGGAACTCTCTGTGCTTGTCTGCTGGCTGGCTGTCAGTTGGGTGGGTGGGCGGCAGAGGGGGAGGATGTACGTCTCGTTTCTCCTGAAAATTGCGGTTTTTCGGCGTTTCCGGAAAAAGTCGCGGTCCGACGCGCAAAAGTGGGGTATCGTAGAAATCGCCTTTTAAAGACGCACCTTTCTGGCCCCACAAAAATGGGCATTTCAAATTAGAAACAAGTCAAATGAACAAAATAGTGTGAATAAGTAAGTATTTCAGGGGTGAGTTAGCAGGTTATTGGGGTAGTAAGTCCTGATTTTTTTGGAGGTTGCAGTGACCACTACGCCATTCAAAATAGGCAGGCTTTGGCATAAGCAGTTAGGCCCCGTAGGATGATTTTAGCTAAAATGTGCCCCAAACACTCAAACCGGCTTGTATCTTGCAATGGAAAATATGGGAAACATGACTTAGACAGCAAATGATACACTGTATGCCATGTTTCCAAATTTTTATGCACAGTGGTTACAGCATGAAGCGAATGCATGTGAATATACAAAGGTGCATTGCATTAAACAAGTCCAATGAGCGTGAAAAAAATGGCCGGCCTGCCTGCTTTCATCCATCATTTGTTCTAAATTTATAATTAATCAATGAGCTGAGGTGGAGTCTTAGCCAGTGGTACCATCAGGGGTGTGTAATGCACTTTAGGGTAGACAGCCAATCAGCTGCCAGATTCAATCTGTCAATCAAACACAGCAGCCAATCAGAGAGCTGGCCATTGATCAGCAGGCCCTTTATGACATCACAGACAGACCCACGGAACTCTCTGTGCTTGTCTGCTGGCTGGCTGTCAGTTGGGTGGGTGGGCGGCAGAGGGGGAGGATGTACGTCTCGTTTCTCCTGAAAATTGCGGTTTTTCAGCGTTTCCGGAAAAAGTCGCGGTCCGACGCGCAAAAGTGGGGTATCGTAGAAATCGCCTTTTAAAGACGCACCTTTCTGGCCCCACAAAAATGGGCATTTCAAATTAGAAACAAGTCAAATGAACAAAATAGTGTGAATAAGTGAGTATTTCAGGGGTGAGTTAGCAGGTTATTGGGGTAGTAAGTCCTGATTTTTTTGGAGGTTGCAGTGACCACTACGCCATTCAAAATAGGCAGGCTTTGGCATAAGCAGTTAGGCCCCGTAGGATGATTTTAGCTAAAATGTGCCCCAAACACTCAAACCGGCTTGTATCTTGCAATGGAAAATATGGGAAACATGACTTAGACAGCAAATGATACACTGTATGCCATGTTTCCAAATTTTTATGCACAGTGGTTACAGCATGAAGCGAATGCATGTGAATATACAAAGGTGCATTGCATTAAACAAGTCCAATGAGCGTGAAAAAAATGGCCGGCCTGCCTGCTTTCATCCATCATTTGTTCTAAATTTATAATTAATCAATGAGCTGAGGTGGAGTCTTAGCCAGTGGTACCATCAGGGGTGTGTAATGCACTTTAGGGTAGACAGCCAATCAGCTGCCAGATTCAATCTGTCAATCAAACACAGCAGCCAATCAGAGAGCTGGCCATTGATCAGCAGGCCCTTTATGACATCACAGACAGACCCACGGAACTCTCTGTGCTTGTCTGCTGGCTGGCTGTCAGTTGGGTGGGTGGGCGGCAGAGGGGGAGGATGTACGTCTCGTTTCTCCTGAAAATTGCGGTTTTTCAGCGTTTCCGGAAAAAGTCGCGGTCCGACGCGCAAAAGTGGGGTATCGTAGAAATCGCCTTTTAAAGACGCACCTTTCTGGCCCCACAAAAATGGGCATTTCAAATTAGAAACAAGTCAAATGAACAAAATAGTGTGAATAAGTAAGTATTTCAGGGGTGAGTTAGCAGGTTATTGGGGTAGTAAGTCCTGATTTTTTTGGAGGTTGCAGTGACCACTACGCCATTCAAAATAGGCAGGCTTTAGCATAAGCAGTTAGGCCCCGTAGGATGATTTTAGCTAAAATGTGCCCCAAACACTCAAACCGGCTTGTATCTTGCAATGGAAAATATGGGAAACATGACTTAGACAGCAAATGATACACTGTATGCCATGTTTCCAAATTTTTATGCACAGTGGTTACAGCATGAAGCGAATGCATGTGAATATACAAAGGTGCATTGCATTAAACAAGTCCAATGAGCGTGAAAAAAATGGCCGGCCTGCCTGCTTTCATCCATCATTTGTTCTAAATTTATAATTAATCAATGAGCTGAGGTGGAGTCTTAGCCAGTGGTACCATCAGGGGTGTGTAATGCACTTTAGGGTAGACAGCCAATCAGCTGCCAGATTCAATCTGTCAATCAAACACAGCAGCCAATCAGAGAGCTGGCCATTGATCAGCAGGCCCTTTATGACATCACAGACAGACCCACGGAACTCTCTGTGCTTGTCTGCTGGCTGGCTGTCAGTTGGGTGGGTGGGCGGCAGAGGGGGAGGATGTACGTCTCGTTTCTCCTGAAAATTGCGGTTTTTCAGCGTTTCCGGAAAAAGTCGCGGTCCGACGCGCAAAAGTGGGGTATCGTAGAAATCGCCTTTTAAAGACGCACCTTTCTGGCCCCACAAAAATGGGCATTTCAAATTAGAAACAAGTCAAATGAACAAAATAGTGTGAATAAGTAAGTATTTCAGGGGTGAGTTAGCAGGTTATTGGGGTAGTAAGTCCTGATTTTTTTGGAGGTTGCAGTGACCACTACGCCATTCAAAATAGGCAGGCTTTAGCATAAGCATTTAGGCCCCGTAGGATGATTTTAGCTAAAATGTGCCCCAAACACTCAAACCGGCTTGTATCTTGCAATGGAAAATATGGGAAACATGACTTAGACAGCAAATGATACACTGTATGCCATGTTTCCAAATTTTTATGCACAGTGGTTACAGCATGAAGTGAATGCATGTGAATATACACAGGTGCATTGCATTAAACAAGTCCAATGAGCGTGAAAAAAATGGCCGGCCTGCCTGCTTTCATCCATCATTTGTTCTAAATTTATAATTAATCAATGAGCTGAGGTGGAGTCTTAGCCAGTGGTACCATCAGGGGTGTGTAATGCACTTTAGGGTAGACAGCCAATCAGCTGCCAGATTCAATCTGTCAATCAAACACAGCAGCCAATCAGAGAGCTGGCCATTGATCAGCAGGCCCTTTATGACATCACAGACAGACCCACGGAACTCTCTGTGCTTGTCTGCTGGCTGGCTGTCAGTTGGGTGGGTGGGCGGCAGAGGGGGAGGATGTACGTCTCGTTTCTCCTGAAAATTGCGGTTTTTCTGCGTTTCCGGAAAAAGTCGCGGTCCGACGCGCAAAAGTGGGGTATCGTAGAAATCGCCTTTTAAAGACGCACCTTTCTGGCCCCACAAAAATGGGCATTTCAAATTAGAAACAAGTCAAATGAACAAAATAGTGTGAATAAGTAAGTATTTCAGGGGTGAGTTAGCAGGTTATTGGGGTAGTAAGTCCTGATTTTTTTGGAGGTTGCAGTGACCACTACGCCATTCAAAACAGGCAGGCTTTAGCATAAGCAGTTAGGCCCCGTAGGATGATTTTAGCTAAAATGTGCCCCAAACACTCAAACCGGCTTGTATCTTGCAATGGAAAATATGGGAAACATGACTTAGACAGCAAATGATACACTGTATGCCATGTTTCCAAATTTTTATGCACAGTGGTTACAGCATGAAGTGAATGCATGTGAATATACACAGGTGCATTGCATTAAACAAGTCCAATGAGCGTGAAAAAAATGGCCGGCCTGCCTGCTTTCATCCATCATTTGTTCTAAATTTATAATTAATCAATGAGCTGAGGTGGAGTCTTAGCCAGTGGTACCATCAGGGGTGTGTAATGCACTTTAGGGTAGACAGCCAATCAGCTGCCAGATTCAATCTGTCAATCAAACACAGCAGCCAATCAGAGAGCTGGCCATTGATCAGCAGGCCCTTTATGACATCACAGACAGACCCACGGAACTCTCTGTGCTTGTCTGCTGGCTGGCTGTCAGTTGGGTGGGTGGGCGGCAGAGGGGGAGGATGTACATCTCGTTTCTCCTGAAAATTGCGGTTTTTCGGCGTTTCCGGAAAAAGTCGCGGTCCGACGCGCAAAAGTGGGGTATCGTAGAAATCGCCTTTTAAAGACGCACCTTTCTGGCCCCACAAAAATGGGCATTTCAAATTAGAAACAAGTCAAATGAACAAAATAGTGTGAATAAGTAAGTATTTCAGGGGTGAGTTAGCAGGTTATTGGGGTAGTAAGTCCTGATTTTTTTGGAGGTTGCAGTGACCACTACGCCATTCAAAATAGGCAGGCTTTGGCATAAGAAGTTAGGCCCCGTAGGATGATTTTAGCTAAAATGTGCCCCAAACACTCAAACCGGCTTGTATCTTGCAATGGAAAATATGGGAAACATGACTTAGACAGCAAATGATACACTGTATGCCATGTTTCCAAATTTTTATGCACAGTGGTTACAGCATGAAGCGAATGCATGTGAATATACAAAGGTGCATTGCATTAAACAAGTCCAATGAGCGTGAAAAAAATGGCCGGCCTGCCTGCTTTCATCCATCATTTGTTCTAAATTTATAATTAATCAATGAGCTGAGGTGGAGTCTTAGCCAGTGGTACCATCAGGGGTGTGTAATGCACTTTAGGGTAGACAGCCAATCAGCTGCCAGATTCAATCTGTCAATCAAACACAGCAGCCAATCAGAGAGCTGGCCATTGATCAGCAGGCCCATTATGACATCACAGACAGACCCACGGAACTCTCTGTGCTTGTCTGCTGGCTGGCTGTCAGTTGGGTGGGTGGGCGGCAGAGGGGGAGGATGTACGTCTCGTTTCTCCTGAAAATTGCGGTTTTTCAGCGTTTCCGGAAAAAGTCGCGGTCCGACGCGCAAAAGTGGGGTATCGTAGAAATCGCCTTTTAAAGACGCACCTTTCTGGCCCCACAAAAATGGGCATTTCAAATTAGAAACAAGTCAAATGAACAAAATAGTGTGAATAAGTAAGTATTTCAGGGGTGAGTTAGCAGGTTATTGGGGTAGTAAGTCCTGATTTTTTTGGAGGTTGCAGTGACCACTACGCCATTCAAAATAGGCAGGCTTTAGCATAAGCAGTTAGGCCCCGTAGGATGATTTTAGCTAAAATGTGCCCCAAACACTCAAACCGGCTTGTATCTTGCAATGGAAAATATGGGAAACATGACTTAGACAGCAAATGATACACTGTATGCCATGTTTCCAAATTTTTATGCACAGTGGTTACAGCATGAAGCGAATGCATGTGAATATACAAAGGTGCATTGCATTAAACAAGTCCAATGAGCGTGAAAAAAATGGCCGGCCTGCCTGCTTTCATCCATCATTTGTTCTAAATTTATAATTAATCAATGAGCTGAGGTGGAGTCTTAGCCAGTGGTACCATCAGGGGTGTGTAATGCACTTTAGGGTAGACAGCCAATCAGCTGCCAGATTCAATCTGTCAATCAAACACAGCAGCCAATCAGAGAGCTGGCCATTGATCAGCAGGCCCTTTATGACATCACAGACAGACCCACGGAACTCTCTGTGCTTGTCTGCTGGCTGGCTGTCAGTTGGGTGGGTGGGCGGCAGAGGGGGAGGATGTACGTCTCGTTTCTCCTGAAAATTGCGGTTTTTCGGCGTTTCCGGAAAAAGTCGCGGTCCGACGCGCAAAAGTGGGGTATCGTAGAAATCGTCTTTTAAAGACGCACCTTTCTGGCCCCACAAAAATGGGCATTTCAAATTAGAAACAAGTCAAATGAACAAAATAGTGTGAATAAGTAAGTATTACAGGGGTGAGTTAGCAGGTTATTGGGGTAGTAAGTCCTTATTTTTTTGGAGGTTGCATTGACCACTACGCCATTCAAAATAGGCAGGCTTTGGCATAAGCAGTTAGGCCCCGTAGGATGATTTTAGCTAAAATGTGCCCCAAACACTCAAACCGGCTTGTATCTTGCAATGGAAAATATGGGAAACATGACTTAGACAGCAAATGATACACTGTATGCCATGTTTCCAAATTTTTATGCACAGTGGTTACAGCATGAAGCGAATGCATGTGAATATACAAAGGTGCATTGCATTAAAAAAGTCCAATGAGCGTGAAAAAAATGGCCGGCCTGCCTGCTTTCATCCATCATTTGTTCTAAATTTATAATTAATCAATGAGCTGAGGTGGAGTCTTAGCCAGTGGTACCATCAGGGGTGTGTAATGCACTTTAGGGTAGACAGCCAATCAGCTGCCAGATTCAATCTGTCAATCAAACACAGCAGCCAATCAGAGAGCTGGCCATTGATCAGCAGGCCCTTTATGACATCACAGACAGACCCACGGAACTCTCTGTGCTTGTCTGCTGGCTGGCTGTCAGTTGGGTGGGTGGGCGGCAGAGGGGGAGGATGTACGTCTCGTTTCTCCTGAAAATTGCGGTTTTTCAGCGTTTCCGGAAAAAGTCGCGGTCCGACGCGCAAAAGTGGGGTATCGTAGAAATCGCCTTTTAAAGACGCACCTTTCTGGCCCCACAAAAATGGGCATTTCAAATTAGAAACAAGTCAAATGAACAAAATAGTGTGAATAAGTAAGTATTTCAGGGGTGAGTTAGCAGGTTATTGGGGTAGTAAGTCCTGATTTTTTTGGAGGTTGCAGTGACCACTACGCCATTCAAAATAGGCAGGCTTTAGCATAAGCATTTAGGCCCCGTAGGATGATTTTAGCTAAAATGTGCCCCAAACACTCAAACCGGCTTGTATCTTGCAATGGAAAATATGGGAAACATGACTTAGACAGCAAATGATACACTGTATGCCATGTTTCCAAATTTTTATGCACAGTGGTTACAGCATGAAGTGAATGCATGTGAATATACACAGGTGCATTGCATTAAACAAGTCCAATGAGCGTGAAAAAAATGGCCGGCCTGCCTGCTTTCATCCATCATTTGTTCTAAATTTATAATTAATCAATGAGCTGAGGTGGAGTCTTAGCCAGTGGTACCATCAGGGGTGTGTAATGCACTTTAGGGTAGACAGCCAATCAGCTGCCAGATTCAATCTGTCAATCAAACACAGCAGCCAATCAGAGAGCTGGCCATTGATCAGCAGGCCCTTTATGACATCACAGACAGACCCACGGAACTCTCTGTGCTTGTCTGCTGGCTGGCTGTCAGTTGGGTGGGTGGGCGGCAGAGGGGGAGGATGTACGTCTCGTTTCTCCTGAAAATTGCGGTTTTTCGGCGTTTCCGGAAAAAGTCGCGGTCCGACGCGCAAAAGTGGGGTATCGTAGAAATCGCCTTTTAAAGACGCACCTTTCTGGCCCCACAAAAATGGGCATTTCAAATTAGAAACAAGTCAAATGAACAAAATAGTGTGAATAAGTAAGTATTTCAGGGGTGAGTTAGCATGTTATTGGGGTAGTAAGTCCTGATTTTTTTGGAGGTTGCAGTGACCACTACGCCATTCAAAACAGGCAGGCTTTAGCATAAGCAGTTAGGCCCCGTAGGATGATTTTAGCTAAAATGTGCCCCAAACACTCAAACCGGCTTGTATCTTGCAATGGAAAATATGGGAAACATGACTTAGACAGCAAATGATACACTGTATGCCATGTTTCCAAATTTTTATGCACAGTGGTTACAGCATGAAGTGAATGCATGTGAATATACACAGGTGCATTGCATTAAACAAGTCCAATGAGCGTGAAAAAAATGGCCGGCCTGCCTGCTTTCATCCATCATTTGTTCTAAATTTATAATTAATCAATGAGCTGAGGTGGAGTCTTAGCCAGTGGTACCATCAGGGGTGTGTAATGCACTTTAGGGTAGACAGCCAATCAGCTGCCAGATTCAATCTGTCAATCAAACACAGCAGCCAATCAGAGAGCTGGCCATTGATCAGCAGGCCCTTTATGACATCACAGACAGACCCACGGAACTCTCTGTGCTTGTCTGCTGGCTGGCTGTCAGTTGGGTGGGTGGGCGGCAGAGGGGGTGGATGTACATCTCGTTTCTCCTGAAAATTGCGGTTTTTCGGCGTTTCCGGAAAAAGTCGCGGTCCGACGCGCAAAAGTGGGGTATCGTAGAAATCGCCTTTTAAAGACGCACCTTTCTGGCCCCACAAAAATGGGCATTTCAAATTAGAAACAAGTCAAATGAACAAAATAGTGTGAATAAGTAAGTATTTCAGGGGTGAGTTAGCAGGTTATTGGGGTAGTAAGTCCTGATTTTTTTGGAGGTTGCAGTGACCACTACGCCATTCAAAATAGGCAGGCTTTAGCATAAGCATTTAGGCCCCGTAGGATGATTTTAGCTAAAATGTGCCCCAAACACTCAAACCGGCTTGTATCTTGCAGTGGAAAATATGGGAAACATGACTTAGACAGCAAATGATACACTGTATGCCATGTTTCCAAATTTTTATGCACAGTGGTTACAGCATGAAGTGAATGCATGTGAATATACACAGGTGCATTGCATTAAACAAGTCCAATGAGCGTGAAAAAAATGGCCGGCTTGCCTGCTTTCATCCATCATTTGTTCTAAATTTATAATTAATCAATGAGCTGAGGTGGAGTCTTAGCCAGTGGTACCATCAGGGGTGTGTAATGCACTTTAGGGTAGACAGCCAATCAGCTGCCAGATTCAATCTGTCAATCAAACACAGCAGCCAATCAGAGAGCTGGCCATTGATCAGCAGGCCCTTTATGACATCACAGACAGACCCACGGAACTCTCTGTGCTTGTCTGCTGGCTGGCTGTCAGTTGGGTGGGTGGGCGGCAGAGGGGGAGGATGTACGTCTCGTTTCTCCTGAAAATTGCGGTTTTTCGGCGTTTCCGGAAAAAGTCGCGGTCCGACGCGCAAAAGTGGGGTATCGTAGAAATCGCCTTTTAAAGACGCACCTTTCTGGCCCCACAAAAATGGGCATTTCAAATTAGAAACAAGTCAAATGAACAAAATAGTGTGAATAAGTAAGTATTTCGGGGGTGAGTTAGCAGGTTATTGGGGTAGTAAGTCCTGATTTTTTTGGAGGTTGCATTGACCACTACGCCATTCAAAATAGGCAGGCTTTGGCATAAGCAGTTAGGCCCCGTAGGATGATTTTAGCTAAAATGTGCCCCAAACACTCAAACCGGCTTGTATCTTGCAATGGAAAATATGGGAAACATGACTTAGACAGCAAATGATACACTGTATGCCATGTTTCCAAATTTTTATGCACAGTGGTTACAGCATGAAGCGAATGCATGTGAATATACACAGGTGCATTGCATTAAACAAGTCCAATGAGCGTGAAAAAAATGGCCGGCCTGCCTGCTTTCATCCATCATTTGTTCTAAATTTATAATTAATCAATGAGCTGAGGTGGAGTCTTAGCCAGTGGTACCATCAGGGGTGTGTAATGCACTTTAGGGTAGACAGCCAATCAGCTGCCAGATTCAATCTGTCAATCAAACACAGCAGCCAATCAGAGAGCTGGCCATTGATCAGCAGGCCCTTTATGACATCACAGACAGACCCACGGAACTCTCTGTGCTTGTCTGCTGGCTGGCTGTCAGTTGGGTGGGTGGGCGGCAGAGGGGGAGGATGTACGTCTCGTTTCTCCTGAAAATTGCGGTTTTTCAGCGTTTCCGGAAAAAGTCGCGGTCCGACGCGCAAAAGTGGGGTATCGTAGAAATCGCCTTTTAAAGACGCACCTTTCTGGCCCCTCAAAAATGGGCATTTCAAATTAGAAACAAGTCAAATGAACAAAATAGTGTGAATAAGTAAGTATTTCAGGGGTGAGTTAGCAGGTTATTGGGGTAGTAAGTCCTGATTTTTTTGGAGGTTGCATTGACCACTACGCCATTCAAAATAGGCAGGCTTTGGCATAAGCAGTTAGGGCCCGTAGGATGATTTTAGCTAAAATGTGCCCCAAACACTCAAACCGGCTTGTATCTTGCAATGGAAAATATGGGAAACATGACTTAGACAGCAAATGATACACTGTATGCCATGTTTCCAAATTTTTATGCACAGTGGTTACAGCATGAAGCGAATGCATGTGAATATACAAAGGTGCATTGCATTAAACAAGTCCAATGAGCGTGAAAAAAATGGCCGGCCTGCCTGCTTTCATCCATCATTTGTTCTAAATTTATAATTAATCAATGAGCTGAGGTGGAGTCTTAGCCAGTGGTACCATCAGGGGTGTGTAATGCACTTTAGGGTAGACAGCCAATCAGCTGCCAGATTCAATCTGTCAATCAAACACAGCAGCCAATCAGAGAGCTGGCCATTGATCAGCAGGCCCTTTATGACATCACAGACAGACCCACGGAACTCTCTGTGCTTGTCTGCTGGCTGGCTGTCAGTTGGGTGGGTGGGCGGCAGAGGGGGAGGATGTACGTCTCGTTTCTCCTGAAAATTGCGGTTTTTCGGCGTTTCCGGAAAAAGTCGCGGTCCGACGCGCAAAAGTGGGGTATCGTAGAAATCGCCTTTTAAAGACGCACCTTTCTGGCCCCACAAAAATGGGCATTTCAAATTAGAAACAAGTCAAATGAACAAAATAGTGTGAATAAGTAAGTATTTCAGGGGTGAGTTAGCAGGTTATTGGGGTAGTAAGTCCTGATTTTTTTGGAGGTTGCAGTGACCACTACGCCATTCAAAATAGGCAGGCTTTAGCATAAGCATTTAGGCCCCGTAGGATGATTTTAGCTAAAATGTGCCCCAAACACTCAAACCGGCTTGTATCTTGCAATGGAAAATATGGGAAACATGACTTAGACAGCAAATGATACACTGTATGCCATGTTTCCAAATTTTTATGCACAGTGGTTACAGCATGAAGTGAATGCATGTGAATATACACAGGTGCATTGCATTAAACAAGTCCAATGAGCGTGAAAAAAATGTCCGGCTTGCCTGCTTTCATCCATCATTTGTTCTAAATTTATAATTAATCAATGAGCTGAGGTGGAGTCTTAGCCAGTGGTACCATCAGGGGTGTGTAATGCACTTTAGGGTAGACAGCCAATCAGCTGCCAGATTCAATCTGTCAATCAAACACAGCAGCCAATCAGAGAGCTGGCCATTGATCAGCAGGCCCTTTATGACATCACAGACAGACCCACGGAACTCTCTGTGCTTGTCTGCTGGCTGGCTGTCAGTTGGGTGGGTGGGCGGCAGAGGGGGAGGATGTACGTCTCGTTTCTCCTGAAAATTGCGGTTTTTCGGCGTTTCCGGAAAAAGTCGCGGTCCGAAGCGCAAAAGTGGGGTATCGTAGAAATCGCCTTTTAAAGACGCACCTTTCTGGTCCCACAAAAATGGGCATTTCAAATTAGAAACAAGTCAAATGAACAAAATAGTGTGAATAAGTAAGTATTTCGGGGGTGAGTTAGCAGGTTATTGGGGTAGTAAGTCCTGATTTTTTTGGAGGTTGCATTGACCACTACGCCATTCAAAATAGGCAGGCTTTGGCATAAGCAGTTAGGCCCCGTAGGATGATTTTAGCTAAAATGTGCCCCAAACACTCAAACCGGCTTGTATCTTGCAATGGAAAATATGGGAAACATGACTTAGACAGCAAATGATACACTGTATGCCATGTTTCCAAATTTTTATGCACAGTGGTTACAGCATGAAGCGAATGCATGTGAATATACAAAGGTGCATTGCATTAAACAAGTCCAATGAGCGTGAAAAAAATGGCCGGCCTGCCTGCTTTCATCCATCATTTGTTCTAAATTTATAATTAATCAATGAGCTGAGGTGGAGTCTTAGCCAGTGGTACCATCAGGGGTGTGTAATGCACTTTAGGGTAGACAGCCAATCAGCTGCCAGATTCAATCTGTCAATCAAACACAGCAGCCAATCAGAGAGCTGGCCATTGATCAGCAGGCCCTTTATGACATCACAGACAGACCCACGGAACTCTCTGTGCTTGTCTGCTGGCTGGCTGTCAGTTGGGTGGGTGGGCGGCAGAGGGGGAGGATGTACGTCTCGTTTCTCCTGAAAATTGCGGTTTTTCAGCGTTTCCGGAAAAAGTCGCGGTCCGACGCGCAAAAGTGGGGTATCGTAGAAATCGCCTTTTAAAGACGCACCTTTCTGGCCCCACAAAAATGGGCATTTCAAATTAGAAACAAGTCAAATGAACAAAATAGTGTGAATAAGTAGGTATTTCAGGGGTGAGTTAGCAGGTTATTGGGGTAGTAAGTCCTGATTTTTTTGGAGGTTGCAGTGACCACTACGCCATTCAAAATAGGCAGGCTTTAGCATAAGCATTTAGGCCCCGTAGGATGATTTTAGCTAAAATGTGCCCCAAACACTCAAACCGGCTTGTATCTTGCAATGGAAAATATGGGAAACATGACTTAGACAGCAAATGATACACTGTATGCCATGTTTCCAAATTTTTATGCACAATGGTTACAGCATGAAGCGAATGCATGTGAATATACACAGGTGCATTGCATTAAACAAGTCCAATGAGCGTGAAAAAAATGGCCGGCCTGCCTGCTTTCATCCATCATTTGTTCTAAATTTATAATTAATCAATGAGCTGAGGTGGAGTCTTAGCCAGTGGTACCATCAGGGGTGTGTAATGCACTTTAGGGTAGACAGCCAATCAGCTGCCAGATTCAATCTGTCAATCAAACACAGCAGCCAATCAGAGAGCTGGCCATTGATCAGCAGGCCCTTTATGACATCACAGACAGACCCACGGAACTCTCTGTGCTTGTCTGCTGGCTGGCTGTCAGTTGGGTGGGTGGGCGGCAGAGGGGGAGGATGTACTGTACGTCTCGTTTCTCCTGAAAATTGCGGTTTTTCGGCGTTTCCGGAAAAAGTCGCGGTCCGACGCGCAAAAGTGGGGTATCGTAGAAATCGCCTTTTAAAGACGCACCTTTCTGGCCCCTCAAAAATGGGCATTTCAAATTAGAAACAAGTCAAATGAACAAAATAGTGTGAATAAGTAAGTATTTCAGGGGTGAGTTAGCAGGTTATTGGGGTAGTAAGTCCTGATTTTTTTGGAGGTTGCATTGACCACTACGCCATTCAAAATAGGCAGGCTTTGGCATAAGCAGTTAGGCCCCGTAGGATGATTTTAGCTAAAATGTGCCCCAAACACTCAAACCGGCTTGTATCTTGCAATGGAAAATATGGGAAACATGACTTAGACAGCAAATGATACACTGTATGCCATGTTTCCAAATTTTTATGCACAGTGGTTACAGCATGAAGCGAATGCATGTGAATATACAAAGGTGCATTGCATTAAACAAGTCCAATGAGCGTGAAAAAAATGGCCGGCCTGCCTGCTTTCATCCATCATTTGTTCTAAATTTATAATTAATCAATGAGCTGAGGTGGAGTCTTAGCCAGTGGTACCATCAGGGGTGTGTAATGTACTTTAGGGTAGACAGCCAATCAGCTGCCAGATTCAATCTGTCAATCAAACACAGCAGCCAATCAGAGAGCTGGCCATTGATCAGCAGGCCCTTTATGACATCACAGACAGACCCACGGAACTCTCTGTGCTTGTCTGCTGGCTGGCTGTCAGTTGGGTGGGTGGGCGGCAGAGGGGGAGGATGTACGTCTCGTTTCTCCTGAAAATTGCGGTTTTTCAGCGTTTCCGGAAAAAGTCGCGGTCCGACGCGCAAAAGTGGGGTATCGTAGAAATCGCCATTTAAAGACGCACCTTTCTGGCCCCACAAAAATGGGCATTTCAAAGTAGAAACAAGTCAAATGAACAAAATAGTGTGAATAAGTAAGTATTTCAGGGGTGAGTTAGCAGGTTATTGGGGTAGTAAGTCCTGATTTTTTTGGAGGTTGCAGTGACCACTACGCCATTCAAAATAGGCAGGCTTTAGCATAAGCATTTAGGCCCCGTAGGATGATTTTAGCTAAAATGTGCCCCAAACACTCAAACCGGCTTGTATCTTGCAATGGAAAATATGGGAAACATGACTTAGACAGCAAATGATACACTGTATGCCATGTTTCCAAATTTTTATGCACAGTGGTTACAGCATGAAGCGAATGCATGTGAATATACACAGGTGCATTGCATTAAACAAGTCCAATGAGCGTGAAAAAAATGGCCGGCCTGCCTGCTTTCATCCATCATTTGTTCTAAATTTATAATTAATCAATGAGCTGAGGTGGAGTCTTAGCCAGTGGTACCATCAGGGGTGTGTAATGCACTTTAGGGTAGACAGCCAATCAGCTGCCAGATTCAATCTGTCAATCAAACACAGCAGCCAATCAGAGAGCTGGCCATTGATCAGCAGGCCCTTTATGACATCACAGACAGACCCACGGAACTCTCTGTGCTTGTCTGCTGGCTGGCTGTCAGTTGGGTGGGTGGGCGGCAGAGGGGGAGGATGTACGTCTCGTTTCTCCTGAAAATTGCGGTTTTTCGGCGTTTCCGGAAAAAGTCGCGGTCCGACGCGCAAAAGTGGGGTATCGTAGAAATCGCCTTTTAAAGACGCACCTTTCTGGCCCCTCAAAAATGGGCATTTCAAATTAGAAACAAGTCAAATGAACAAAATAGTGTGAATAAGTAAGTATTTCAGGGGTGAGTTAGCAGGTTATTGGGGTAGTAAGTCCTGATTTTTTTGGAGGTTGCATTGACCACTACGCCATTCAAAATAGGCAGGCTTTGGCATAAGCAGTTAGGCCCCGTAGGATGATTTTAGCTAAAATGTGCCCCAAACACTCAAACCGGCTTGTATCTTGCAATGGAAAATATGGGAAACATGACTTAGACAGCAAATGATACACTGTATGCCATGTTTCCAAATTTTTATGCACAGTGGTTACAGCATGAAGCGAATGCATGTGAATATACAAAGGTGCATTGCATTAAACAAGTCCAATGAGCGTGAAAAAAATGGCCGGCCTGCCTGCTTTCATCCATCATTTGTTCTAAATTTATAATTAATCAATGAGCTGAGGTGGAGTCTTAGCCAGTGGTACCATCAGGGGTGTGTAATGTACTTTAGGGTAGACAGCCAATCAGCTGCCAGATTCAATCTGTCAATCAAACACAGCAGCCAATCAGAGAGCTGGCCATTGATCAGCAGGCCCTTTATGACATCACAGACAGACCCACGGAACTCTCTGTGCTTGTCTGCTGGCTGGCTGTCAGTTGGGTGGGTGGGCGGCAGAGGGGGAGGATGTACGTCTCGTTTCTCCTGAAAATTGCGGTTTTTCAGCGTTTCCGGAAAAAGTCGCGGTCCGACGCGCAAAAGTGGGGTATCGTAGAAATCGCCATTTAAAGACGCACCTTTCTGGCCCCACAAAAATGGGCATTTCAAAGTAGAAACAAGTCAAATGAACAAAATAGTGTGAATAAGTAAGTATTTCAGGGGTGAGTTAGCAGGTTATTGGGGTAGTAAGTCCTGATTTTTTTGGAGGTTGCAGTGACCACTACGCCATTCAAAATAGGCAGGCTTTAGCATAAGCATTTAGGCCCCGTAGGATGATTTTAGCTAAAATGTGCCCCAAACACTCAAACCGGCTTGTATCTTGCAATGGAAAATATGGGAAACATGACTTAGACAGCAAATGATACACTGTATGCCATGTTTCCAAATTTTTATGCACAGTGGTTACAGCATGAAGCGAATGCATGTGAATATACACAGGTGCATTGCATTAAACAAGTCCAATGAGCGTGAAAAAAATGGCCGGCCTGCCTGCTTTCATCCATCATTTGTTCTAAATTTATAATTAATCAATGAGCTGAGGTGGAGTCTTAGCCAGTGGTACCATCAGGGGTGTGTAATGCACTTTAGGGTAGACAGCCAATCAGCTGCCAGATTCAATCTGTCAATCAAACACAGCAGCCAATCAGAGAGCTGGCCATTGATCAGCAGGCCCTTTATGACATCACAGACAGACCCACGGAACTCTCTGTGCTTGTCTGCTGGCTGGCTGTCAGTTGGGTGGGTGGGCGGCAGAGGGGGAGGATGTACGTCTCGTTTCTCCTGAAAATTGCGGTTTTTCGGCGTTTCCGGAAAAAGTCGCGGTCCGACGCGCAAAAGTGGGGTATCGTAGAAATCGCCTTTTAAAGACGCACCTTTCTGGCCCCTCAAAAATGGGCATTTCAAATTAGAAACAAGTCAAATGAACAAAATAGTGTGAATAAGTAAGTATTTCAGGGGTGAGTGAGCAGGTTATTGGGGTAGTAAGTCCTGATTTTTTTGGAGGTTGCATTGACCACTACGCCATTCAAAATAGGCAGGCTTTGGCATAAGCAGTTAGGCCCCGTAGGATGATTTTAGCTAAAATGTGCCCCAAACACTCAAACCGGCTTGTATCTTGCAATGGAAAATATGGGAAACATGACTTAGACAGCAAATGATACACTGTATGCCATGTTTCCAAATTTTTATGCACAGTGGTTACAGCATGAAGCGAATGCATGTGAATATACAAAGGTGCATTGCATTAAACAAGTCCAATGAGCGTGAAAAAAATGGCCGGCCTGCCTGCTTTCATCCATCATTTGTTCTAAATTTATAATTAATCAATGAGCTGAGGTGGAGTCTTAGCCAGTGGTACCATCAGGGGTGTGTAATGCACTTTAGGGTAGACAGCCAATCAGCTGCCAGATTCAATCTGTCAATCAAACACAGCAGCCAATCAGAGAGCTGGCCATTGATCAGCAGGCCCTTTATGACATCACAGACAGACCCACGGAACTCTCTGTGCTTGTCTGCTGGCTGGCTGTCAGTTGGGTGGGTGGGCGGCAGAGGGGAGGATGTACGTCTCGTTTCTCCTGAAAATTGCGGTTTTTCAGCGTTTCCGGAAAAAGTCGCGGTCCGACGCGCAAAAGTGGGGTATCGTAGAAATCGCCTTTTAAAGACGCACCTTTCTGGCCCCACAAAAATGGGCATTTCAAATTAGAAACAAGTCAAATGAACAAAATAGTGTGAATAAGTAAGTATTTCAGGGGTGAGTTAGCAGGTTATTGGGGTAGTAAGTCCTGATTTTTTTGGAGGTTGCAGTGACCACTACGCCATTCAAAATAGGCAGGCTTTAGCATAAGCATTTAGGCCCCGTAGGATGATTTTAGCTAAAATGTGCCCCAAACACTCAAACCGGCTTGTATCTTGCAATGGAAAATATGGGAAACATGACTTAGACAGCAAATGATACACTGTATGCCATGTTTCCAAATTTTTATGCACAGTGGTTACAGCATGAAGCGAATGCATGTGAATATACAAAGGTGCATTGCATTAAACAAGTCCAATGAGCGTGAAAAAAATGGCCGGCCTGCCTGCTTTCATCCATCATTTGTTCTAAATTTATAATTAATCAATGAGCTGAGGTGGAGTCTTAGCCAGTAGTACCATCAGGGGTGTGTAATGCACTTTAGGGTAGACAGCCAATCAGCTGCCAGATTCAATCTGTCAATCAAACACAGCAGCCAATCAGAGAGCTGGCCATTGATCAGCAGGCCCTTTATGACATCACAGACAGACCCAAGGAACTCTCTGTGCTTGTCTGCTGGCTGGCTGTCAGTTGGGTGGGTGGGCGGCAGAGGGGGAGGATGTACGTCTCGTTTCTCTTGAAAATTGCGGTTTTTCGGCGTTTCCGGAAAAAGTCGCGGTCCGACGCGCAAAAGTGGGGTATCGTAGAAATCGCCTTTTAAAGACGCACCTTTCTGGCCCCACAAAAATGGGCATTTCAAATTAGAAACAAGTCAAATGAACAAAATAGTGTGAATAAGTAAGTATTTCAGGGGTGAGTTAGCAGGTTATTGGGGTAGTAAGTCCTGATTTTTTTGGAGGTTGCAGTGACCACTACGCCATTCAAAATAGGCAGGCTTTGGCATAAGCAGTTAGGCCCCGTAGGATGATTTTAGCTAAAATGTGCCCCAAACACTCAAACCGGCTTGTATCTTGCAATGGAAAATATGGGAAACATGACTTAGACAGCAAATGATACACTGTATGCCATGTTTCCAAATTTTTATGCACAGTGGTTACAGCATGAAGCGAATGCATGTGAATATACAAAGGTGCATTGCATTAAACAAGTCCAATGAGCGTGAAAAAAATGGCCGGCCTGCCTGCTTTCATCCATCATTTGTTCTAAATTTATAATTAATCAATGAGCTGAGGTGGAGTCTTAGCCAGTGGTACCATCAGGGGTGTGTAATGCACTTTAGGGTAGACAGCCAATCAGCTGCCAGATTCAATCTGTCAATCAAACACAGCAGCCAATCAGAGAGCTGGCCATTGATCAGCAGGCCCTTTATGACATCACAGACAGACCCACGGAACTCTCTGTGCTTGTCTGCTGGCTGGCTGTCAGTTGGGTGGGTGGGCGGCAGAGGGGGAGGATGTACGTCTCGTTTCTCCTGAAAATTGCGGTTTTTCAGCGTTTCCGGAAAAAGTCGCGGTCCGAAGCGCAAAAGTGGGGTATCGTAGAAATCGCCTTTTAAAGACGCACCTTTCTGGCCCCACAAAAATGGGCATTTCAAATTAGAAACAAGTCAAATGAACAAAATAGTGTGAATAAGTAAGTATTTCGGGGGTGAGTTAGCAGGTTATTGGGGTAGTAAGTCCTGATTTTTTTGGAGGTTGCATTGACCACTACGCCATTCAAAATAGGCAGGCTTTGGCATAAGCAGTTAGGCCCCGTAGGATGATTTTAGCTAAAATGTGCCCCAAACACTCAAACCGGCTTGTATCTTGCAATGGAAAATATGGGAAACATGACTTAGACAGCAAATGATACACTGTATGCCATGTTTCCAAATTTTTATGCACAGTGGTTACAGCATGAAGCGAATGCATGTGAATATACAAAGGTGCATTGCATTAAACAAGTCCAATGAGCGTGAAAAAAATGGCCGGCCTGCCTGCTTTCATCCATCATTTGTTCTAAATTTATAATTAATCAATGAGCTGAGGTGGAGTCTTAGCCAGTGGTACCATCAGGGGTGTGTAATGCACTTTAGGGTAGACAGCCAATCAGCTGCCAGATTCAATCTGTCAATCAAACACAGCAGCCAATCAGAGAGCTGGCCATTGATCAGCAGGCCCTTTATGACATCACAGACAGACCCACGGAACTCTCTGTGCTTGTCTGCTGGCTGGCTGTCAGTTGGGTGGGTGGGCGGCAGAGGGGGAGGATGTACGTCTCGTTTCTCTTGAAAATTGCGGTTTTTCAGCGTTTCCGGAAAAAGTCGCGGTCCGACGCGCAAAAGTGGGGTATCGTAGAAATCGCCTTTTAAAGACGCACCTTTCTGGCCCCACAAAAATGGGCATTTCAAATTAGAAACAAGTCAAATGAACAAAATAGTGTGAATAAGTAAGTATTTCAGGGGTGAGTTAGCAGGTTATTGGGGTAGTAAGTCCTGATTTTTTTGGAGGTTGCAGTGACCACTACGCCATTCAAAATAGGCAGGCTTTAGCATAAGCATTTAGGCCCCGTAGGATGATTTTAGCTAAAATGTGCCCCAAACACTCAAACCGGCTTGTATCTTGCAATGGAAAATATGGGAAACATGACTTAGACAGCAAATGATACACTGTATGCCATGTTTCCAAATTTTTATGCACAGTGGTTACAGCATGAAGTGAATGCATGTGAATATACACAGGTGCATTGCATTAAACAAGTCCAATGAGCGTGAAAAAAATGGCCGGCCTGCCTGCTTTCATCCATCATTTGTTCTAAATTTATAATTAATCAATGAGCTGAGGTGGAGTCTTAGCCAGTGGTACCATCAGGGGTGTGTAATGCACTTTAGGGTAGACAGCCAATCAGCTGCCAGATTCAATCTGTCAATCAAACACAGCAGCCAATCAGAGAGCTGGCCATTGATCAGCAGGCCCTTTATGACATCACAGACAGACCCACGGAACTCTCTGTGCTTGTCTGCTGGCTGGCTGTCAGTTGGGTGGGTGGGCGGCAGAGGGGGAGGATGTACGTCTCGTTTCTCCTGAAAATTGCGGTTTTTCGGCGTTTCCGGAAAAAGTCGCGGTCCGACGCGCAAAAGTGGGGTATCGTAGAAATCGCCTTTTAAAGACGCACCTTTCTGGCCCCACAAAAATGGGCATTTCAAATTAGAAACAAGTCAAATGAACAAAATAGTGTGAATAAGTAAGTATTTCAGGGGTGAGTTAGCAGGTTATTGGGGTAGTAAGTCCTGATTTTTTTGGAGGTTGCATTGACCACTACGCCATTCAAAATAGGCAGGCTTTGGCATAAGCAGTTAGGCCCCGTAGGATGATTTTAGCTAAAATGTGCCCCAAACACTCAAACCGGCTTGTATCTTGCAATGGAAAATATGGGAAACATGACTTAGACAGCAAATGATACACTGTATGCCATGTTTCCAAATTTTTATGCACAGTGGTTACAGCATGAAGCGAATGCATGTGAATATACAAAGGTGCATTGCATTAAACAAGTCCAATGAGCGTGAAAAAAATGGCCGGCCTGCCTGCTTTCATCCATCATTTGTTCTAAATTTATAATTAATCAATGAGCTGAGGTGGAGTCTTAGCCAGTGGTACCATCAGGGGTGTGTAATGCACTTTAGGGTAGACAGCCAATCAGCTGCCAGATTCAATCTGTCAATCAAACACAGCAGCCAATCAGAGAGCTGGCCATTGATCAGCAGGCCCTTTATGACATCACAGACAGACCCACGGAACTCTCTGTGCTTGTCTGCTGGCTGGCTGTCAGTTGGGTGGGTGGGCGGCAGAGGGGGAGGATGTACGTCTCGTTTCTCCTGAAAATTGCGGTTTTTCGGCGTTTCCGGAAAAAGTCGCGGTCCGACGCGCAAAAGTGGGGTATCGTAGAAATCGCCTTTTAAAGACGCACCTTTCTGGCCCCACAAAAATGGGCATTTCAAATTAGAAACAAGTCAAATGAACAAAATAGTGTGAATAAGTAAGTATTTCAGGGGTGAGTTAGCAGGTTATTGGGGTAGTAAGTCCTGATTTTTTTGGAGGTTGCATTGACCACTACGCCATTCAAAATAGGCAGGCTTTGGCATAAGCAGTTAGGCCCCGTAGGATGATTTTAGCTAAAATGTGCCCCAAACACTCAAACCGGCTTGTATCTTGCAATGGAAAATATGGGAAACATGACTTAGACAGCAAATGATACACTGTATGCCATGTTTCCAAATTTTTATGCACAGTGGTTACAGCATGAAGCGAATGCATGTGAATATACAAAGGTGCATTGCATTAAACAAGTCCAATGAGCGTGAAAAAAATGGCCGGCCTGCCTGCTTTCATCCATCATTTGTTCTAAATTTATAATTAATCAATGAGCTGAGGTGGAGTCTTAGCCAGTGGTACCATCAGGGGTGTGTAATGCACTTTAGGGTAGACAGCCAATCAGCTGCCAGATTCAATCTGTCAATCAAACACAGCAGCCAATCAGAGAG
Source organism: Crinia signifera (assembly GCF_055691185.1). Lineage (NCBI taxonomy): Eukaryota > Metazoa > Chordata > Amphibia > Anura > Myobatrachidae > Crinia > Crinia signifera. Next base: position 228,176 of record NW_028142675.1, read on the forward strand.
CTGGCCATTGATCAGCAGGCCCTTTATGACATCACAGACAGACCCACGGAACTCTCTGTGCTTGTCTGCTGGCTGGCTGTCAGTTGGGTGGGTGGGCGGCAGAGGGGGAGGATGTACGTCTCGTTTCTCCTGAAAATTGCGGTTTTTCAGCGTTTCCGGAAAAAGTCGCGGTCCGACGCGCAAAAGTGGGGTATCGTAGAAATCGCCTTTTAAAGACGCACCTTTCTGGCCCCACAAAAATGGGCATTTCAAATTAGAAACAAGTCAAATGAACAAAATAGTGTGAATAAGTAAGTATTTCAGGGGTGAGTTAGCAGGTTATTGGGGTAGTAAGTCCTGATTTTTTTGGAGGTTGCAGTGACCACTACGCCATTCAAAATAGGCAGGCTTTAGCATAAGCATTTAGGCCCCGTAGGATGATTTTAGCTAAAATGTGCCCCAAACACTCAAACCGGCTTGTATCTTGCAATGGAAAATATGGGAAACATGACTTAGACAGCAAATGATACACTGTATGCCATGTTTCCAAATTTTTATGCACAGTGGTTACAGCATGAAGCGAATGCATGTGAATATACAAAGGTGCATTGCATTAAACAAGTCCAATGAGCGTGAAAAAAATGGCTGGCCTGCCTGCTTTCATCCATCATTTGTTCTAAATTTATAATTAATCAATGAGCTGAGGTGGAGTCTTAGCCAGTGGTACCATCAGGGGTGTGTAATGCACTTTAGGGTAGACAGCCAATCAGCTGCCAGATTCAATCTGTCAATCAAACACAGCAGCCAATCAGAGAGCTGGCCATTGATCAGCAGGCCCTTTATGACATCACAGACAGACCCACGGAACTCTCTGTGCTTGTCTGCTGGCTGGCTGTCAGTTGGGTGGGTGGGCGGCAGAGGGGGAGGATGTACGTCTCGTTTCTCCTGAAAATTGCGGTTTTTAGGCGTTTCCGGAAAAAGTCGCGGTACGACGCGCAAAAGTGGGGTATCGTAGAAATCGCCTTTTAAAGACGCACCTTTCTGGCCCCACAAAAATGGGCATTTCAAATTAGAAACAAGTCAAATGAACAAAATAGTGTGAATAAGTAAGTATTTCAGGGGTGAGTTAGCAGGTTATTGGGGTAGTAAGTCCTGATTTTTTTGGAGGTTGCATTGACCACTACGCCATTCAAAATAGGCAGGCTTTGGCATAAGCAGTTAGGCCCCGTAGGATGATTTTAGCTAAAATGTGCCCCAAACACTCAAACCGGCTTGTATCTTGCAATGGAAAATATGGGAAACATGACTTAGACAGCAAATGATACACTGTATGCCATGTTTCCAAATTTTTATGCACAGTGGTTACAGCATGAAGCGAATGCATGTGAATATACAAAGGTGCATTGCATTAAACAAGTCCAATGAGCGTGAAAAAAATGGCCGGCCTGCCTGCTTTCATCCATCATTTGTTCTAAATTTATAATTAATCAATGAGCTGAGGTGGAGTCTTAGCCAGTGGTACCATCAGGGGTGTGTAATGCACTTTAGGGTAGACAGCCAATCAGCTGCCAGATTCAATCTGTCAATCAAACACAGCAGCCAATCAGAGAGCTGGCCATTGATCAGCAGGCCCTTTATGACATCACAGACAGACCCACGGAACTCTCTGTGCTTGTCTGCTGGCTGGCTGTCAGTTGGGTGGGTGGGCGGCAGAGGGGGAGGATGTACGTCTCGTTTCTCCTGAAAATTGCGGTTTTTCAGCGATTCCGGAAAAAGTCGCGGTCCGACGCGCAAAAGTGGGGTATCGTAGAAATCGCCTTTTAAAGACGCACCTTTCTGGCCCCACAAAAATGGGCATTTCAAATTAGAAACAAGTCAAATGAACAAAATAGTGTGAATAAGTAAGTATTTCAGGGGTGAGTTAGCAGGTTATTGGGGTAGTAAGTCCTGATTTTTTTGGAGGTTGCAGTGACCACTACGCCATTCAAAATAGGCAGGCTTTGGCATAAGCAGTTAGGCCCCGTAGGATGATTTTAGCTAAAATGTGCCCCAAACACTCAAACCGGCTTGTATCTTGCAATGGAAAATATGGGAAACATGACTTAGACAGCAAATGATACACTGTATGCCATGTTTCCAAATTTTTATGCACAGTGGTTACAGCATGAAGCGAATGCATGTGAATATACAAAGGTGCATTGCATTAAACAAGTCCAATGAGCGTGAAAAAAATGGCCGGCCTGCCTGCTTTCATCCATCATTTGTTCTAAATTTATAATTAATCAATGAGCTGAGGTGGAGTCTTAGCCAGTGGTACCATCAGGGGTGTGTAATGCACTTTAGGGTAGACAGCCAATCAGCTGCCAGATTCAATCTGTCAATCAAACACAGCAGCCAATCAGAGAGCTGGCCATTGATCAGCAGGCCCTTTATGACATCACAGACAGACCCACGGAACTCTCTGTGCTTGTCTGCTGGCTGGCTGTCAGTTGGGTGGGTGGGCGGCAGAGGGGGAGGATGTACGTCTCGTTTCTCCTGAAAATTGCGGTTTTTCGGCGTTTCCGGAAAAAGTCGCGGTCCGACGCGCAAAAGTGGGGTATCGTAGAAATCGCCTTTTAAAGACGCACCTTTCTGGCCCCACAAAAATGGGCATTTCAAATTAGAAACAAGTCAAATGAACAAAATAGTGTGAATAAGTAAGTATTTCGGGGGTGAGTTAGCAGGTTATTGGGGTAGTAAGTCCTGATTTTTTTGGAGGTTGCATTGACCACTACGCCATTCAAAATAGGCAGGCTTTGGCATAAGCAGTTAGGCCCCGTAGGATGATTTTAGCTAAAATGTGCCCCAAACACTCAAACCGGCTTGTATCTTGCAATGGAAAATATGGGAAACATGACTTAGACAGCAAATGATACACTGTATGCCATGTTTCCAAATTTTTATGCACAGTGGTTACAGCATGAAGCGAATGCATGTGAATATACAAAGGTGCATTGCATTAAACAAGTCCAATGAGCGTGAAAAAAATGGCCGGCCTGCCTGCTTTCATCCATCATTTGTTCTAAATTTATAATTAATCAATGAGCTGAGGTGGAGTCTTAGCCAGTGGTACCATCAGGGGTGTGTAATGCACTTTAGGGTAGACAGCCAATCAGCTGCCAGATTCAATCTGTCAATCAAACACAGCAGCCAATCAGAGAGCTGGCCATTGATCAGCAGGCCCTTTATGACATCACAGACAGACCCACGGAACTCTCTGTGCTTGTCTGCTGGCTGGCTGTCAGTTGGGTGGGTGGGCGGCAGAGGGGGAGGATGTACGTCTCGTTTCTCTTGAAAATTGCGGTTTTTCAGCGTTTCCGGAAAAAGTCGCGGTCCGACGCGCAAAAGTGGGGTATCGTAGAAATCGCCTTTTAAAGACGCACCTTTCTGGCCCCACAAAAATGGGCATTTCAAATTAGAAACAAGTCAAATGAACAAAATAGTGTGAATAAGTAAGTATTTCAGGGGTGAGTTAGCAGGTTATTGGGGTAGTAAGTCCTGATTTTTTTGGAGGTTGCATTGACCACTACGCCATTCAAAATAGGCAGGCTTTGGCATAAGCAGTTAGGCCCCGTAGGATGATTTTAGCTAAAATGTGCCCCAAACACTCAAACCGGCTTGTATCTTGCAATGGAAAATATGGGAAACATGACTTAGACAGCAAATGATACACTGTATGCCATGTTTCCAAATTTTTATGCACAGTGGTTACAGCATGAAGCGAATGCATGTGAATATACAAAGGTGCATTGCATTAAACAAGTCCAATGAGCGTGAAAAAAATGGCCGGCCTGCCTGCTTTCATCCATCATTTGTTCTAAATTTATAATTAATCAATGAGCTGAGGTGGAGTCTTAGCCAGTGGTACCATCAGGGGTGTGTAATGCACTTTAGGGTAGACAGCCAATCAGCTGCCAGATTCAATCTGTCAATCAAACACAGCAGCCAATCAGAGAGCTGGCCATTGATCAGCAGGCCCTTTATGACATCACAGACAGACCCACGGAACTCTCTGTGCTTGTCTGCTGGCTGGCTGTCAGTTGGGTGGGTGGGCGGCAGAGGGGGAGGATGTACGTCTCGTTTCTCCTGAAAATTGCGGTTTTTCGGCGTTTCCGGAAAAAGTCGCGGTCCGACGCGCAAAAGTGGGGTATCGTAGAAATCGCCTTTTAAAGACGCACCTTTCTGGCCCCACAAAAATGGGCATTTCAAATTAGAAACAAGTCAAATGAACAAAATAGTGTGAATAAGTAAGTATTTCAAGGGTGAGTTAGCAGGTTATTGGGGTAGTAAGTCCTGATTTTTTGGAGGTTGCAGTGACCACTACGCCATTCAAAATAGGCAGGCTTTAGCATAAGCATTTAGGCCCCGTAGGATGATTTTAGCTAAAATGTGCCCCAAACACTCAAACCGGCTTGTATCTTGCAATGGAAAATATGGGAAACATGACTTAGACAGCAAATGATACACTGTATGCCATGTTTCCAAATTTTTATGCACAGTGGTTACAGCATGAAGCGAATGCATGTGAATATACAAAGGTGCATTGCATTAAACAAGTCCAATGAGCGTGAAAAAAATGGCCGGCCTGCCTGCTTTCATCCATCATTTGTTCTAAATTTATAATTAATCAATGAGCTGAGGTGGAGTCTTAGCCAGTGGTACCATCAGGGGTGTGTAATGCACTTTAGGGTAGACAGCCAATCAGCTGCCAGATTCAATCTGTCAATCAAACACAGCAGCCAATCAGAGAGCTGGCCATTGATCAGCAGGCCCTTTATGACATCACAGACAGACCCACGGAACTCTCTGTGCTTGTCTGCTGGCTGGCTGTCAGTTGGGTGGGTGGGCGGCAGAGGGGGAGGATGTACGTCTCGTTTCTCCTGAAAATTGCGGTTTTTCGGCGTTTCCGGAAAAAGTCGCGGTCCGACGCGCAAAAGTGGGGTATCGTAGAAATCGCCTTTTAAAGACGCACCTTTCTGGCCCCACAAAAATGGGCATTTCAAATTAGAAACAAGTCAAATGAACAAAATAGTGTGAATAAGTAAGTATTTCAGGGGTGAGTTAGCAGGTTATTGGGGTAGTAAGTCCTGATTTTTTGGAGGTTGCAGTGACCACTACGCCATTCAAAATAGGCAGGCTTTAGCATAAGCATTTAGGCCCCGTAGGATGATTTTAGCTAAAATGTGCCCCAAACACTCAAACCGGCTTGTATCTTGCAATGGAAAATATGGGAAACATGACTTAGACAGCAAATGATACACTGTATGCCATGTTTCCAAATTTTTATGCACAGTGGTTACAGCATGAAGCGAATGCATGTGAATATACAAAGGTGCATTGCATTAAACAAGTCCAATGAGCGTGAAAAAAATGGCCGGCCTGCCTGCTTTCATCCATCATTTGTTCTAAATTTATAATTAATCAATGAGCTGAGGTGGAGTCTTAGCCAGTGGTACCATCAGGGGTGTGTAATGCACTTTAGGGTAGACAGCCAATCAGCTGCCAGATTCAATCTGTCAATCAAACACAGCAGCCAATCAGAGAGCTGGCCATTGATCAGCAGGCCCTTTATGACATCACAGACAGACCCACGGAACTCTCTGTGCTTGTCTGCTGGCTGGCTGTCAGTTGGGTGGGTGGGCGGCAGAGGGGGAGGATGTACGTCTCGTTTCTCCTGAAAATTGCGGTTTTTCGGCGTTTCCGGAAAAAGTCGCGGTCCGACGCGCAAAAGTGGGGTATCGTAGAAATCGCCTTTTAAAGACGCACCTTTCTGGCCCCACAAAAATGGGCATTTCAAATTAGAAACAAGTCAAATTAACAAAATAGTGTGAATAAGTAAGTATTTCAGGGGTGAGTTAGCAGGTTATTGGGGTAGTAAGTCCTGATTTTTTTGGAGGTTGCATTGACCACTACGCCATTCAAAATAGGCAGGCTTTGGCATAAGCAGTTAGGCCCCGTAGGATGATTTTAGCTAAAATGTGCCCCAAACACTCAAACCGGCTTGTATCTTGCAATGGAAAATATGGGAAACATGACTTAGACAGCAAATGATACACTGTATGCCATGTTTCCAAATTTTTATGCACAGTGGTTACAGCATGAAGCGAATGCATGTGAATATACAAAGGTGCATTGCATTAAACAAGTCCAATGAGCGTGAAAAAAATGGCCGGCCTGCCTGCTTTCATCCATCATTTGTTCTAAATTTATAATTAATCAATGAGCTGAGGTGGAGTCTTAGCCAGTGGTACCATCAGGGGTGTGTAATGCACTTTAGGGTAGACAGCCAATCAGCTGCCAGATTCAATCTGTCAATCAAACACAGCAGCCAATCAGAGAGCTGGCCATTGATCAGCAGGCCCTTTATGACATCACAGACAGACCCACGGAACTCTCTGTGCTTGTCTGCTGGCTGACTGTCAGTTGGGTGGGTGGGCGGCAGAGGGGGAGGATGTACGTCTCGTTTCTCCTGAAAATTGCGGTTTTTCAGCGTTTCCGGAAAAAGTCGCGGTCCGACGCGCAAAAGTGGGGTATCGTAGAAATCGCCTTTTAAAGACGCACCTTTCTGGCCCCACAAAAATGGGCATTTCAAATTAGAAACAAGTCAAATGAACAAAATAGTGTGAATAAGTAAGTATTTCAGGGGTGAGTTAGCAGGTTATTGGGGTAGTAAGTCCTGATTTTTTTGGAGGTTGCAGTGACCACTACGCCATTCAAAATAGGCAGGCTTTAGCATAAGCATTTAGGCCCCGTAGGATGATTTTAGCTAAAATGTGCCCCAAACACTCAAACCGGCTTGTATCTTGCAATGGAAAATATGGGAAACATGACTTAGACAGCAAATGATACACTGTATGCCATGTTTCCAAATTTTTATGCACAGTGGTTACAGCATGAAGTGAATGCATGTGAATATACACAGGTGCATTGCATTAAACAAGTCCAATGAGCGTGAAAAAAATGGCCGGCCTGCCTGCTTTCATCCATCATTTGTTCTAAATTTATAATTAATCAATGAGCTGAGGTGGAGTCTTAGCCAGTGGTACCATCAGGGGTGTGTAATGCACTTTAGGGTAGACAGCCAATCAGCTGCCAGATTCAATCTGTCAATCAAACACAGCAGCCAATCAGAGAGCTGGCCATTGATCAGCAGGCCCTTTATGACATCACAGACAGACCCACGGAACTCTCTGTGCTTGTCTGCTGGCTGGCTGTCAGTTGGGTGGGTGGGCGGCAGAGGGGGAGGATGTACGTCTTGTTTCTCCTGAAAATTGCGGTTTTTCAGCGTTTCCGGAAAAAGTCGCGGTCCGACGCGCAAAAGTGGGGTATCGTAGAAATCGCCTTTTAAAGACGCACCTTTCTGGCCCCACAAAAATGGGCATTTCAAATTAGAAACAAGTCAAATGAACAAAATAGTGTGAATAAGTAAGTATTTCAGGGGTGAGTTAGCAGGTTATTGGGGTAGTAAGTCCTGATTTTTTTGGAGGTTGCAGTGACCACTACGCCATTCAAAATAGGCAGGCTTTAGCATAAGCATTTAGGCCCCGTAGGATGATTTTAGCTAAAATGTGCCCCAAACACTCAAACCGGCTTGTATCTTGCAATGGAAAATATGGGAAACATGACTTAGACAGCAAATGATACACTGTATGCCATGTTTCCAAATTTTTATGCACAGTGGTTACAGCATGAAGCGAATGCATGTGAATATACAAAGGTGCATTGCATTAAACAAGTCCAATGAGCGTGAAAAAAATGGCCGGCCTGCCTGCTTTCATCCATCATTTGTTCTAAATTTATAATTAATCAATGAGCTGAGGTGGAGTCTTAGCCAGTGGTACCATCAGGGGTGTGTAATGCACTTTAGGGTAGACAGCCAATCAGCTGCCAGATTCAATCTGTCAATCAAACACAGCAGCCAATCAGAGAGCTGGCCATTGATCAGCAGGCCCTTTATGACATCACAGACAGACCCACGGAACTCTCTGTGCTTGTCTGCTGGCTGGCTGTCAGTTGGGTGGGTGGGCGGCAGAGGGGGAGGATGTACGTCTCGTTTCTCCTGAAAATTGCGGTTTTTCGGCGTTTCCGGAAAAAGTCGCGGTCCGACGCGCAAAAGTGGGGTATCGTAGAAATCGCCTTTTAAAGACGCACCTTTCTGGCCCCACAAAAATGGGCATTTCAAATTAGAAACAAGTCAAATGAACAAAATAGTGTGAATAAGTAAGTATTTCAGGGGTGAGTTAGCAGGTTATTGGGGTAGTAAGTCCTGATTTTTTTGGAGGTTGCAGTGACCACTACGCCATTCAAAATAGGCAGGCTTTAGCATAAGCAGTTAGGCCCCGTAGGATGATTTTAGCTAAAATGTGCTTCAAACACTCAAACCGGCTTGTATCTTGCAATGGAAAATATGGGAAACATGACTTAGACAGCAAATGATACACTGTATGCCATGTTTCCAAATTTTTATGCACAGTGGTTACAGCATGAAGTGAATGCATGTGAATATACACAGGTGCATTGCATTAAACAAGTCCAATGAGCGTGAAAAAAATGGCCGGCCTGCCTGCTTTCATCCATCATTTGTTCTAAATTTATAATTAATCAATGAGCTGAGGTGGAGTCTTAGCCAGTGGTACCATCAGGGGTGTGTAATGCACTTTAGGGTAGACAGCCAATCAGCTGGCAGATTCAATCTGTCAATCAAACACAGCAGCCAATCAGAGAGCTGGCCATTGATCAGCAGGCCCTTTATGACATCACAGACAGACCCACGGAACTCTCTGTGCTTGTCTGCTGGCTGGCTGTCAGTTGGGTGGGTGGGCGGCAGAGGGGGTGGATGTACGTCTCGTTTCTCCTGAAAATTGCGGTTTTTCGGCGTTTCCGGAAAAAGTCGCGGTCCGACGCGCAAAAGTGGGGTATCGTAGAAATCGCCTTTTAAAGACGCACCTTTCTGGCCCCACAAAAATGGGCATTTCAAATTAGAAACAAGTCAAATGAACAAAATAGTGTGAATAAGTAAGTATTTCAGGGGTGAGTTAGCAGGTTATTGGGGTAGTAAGTCCTGATTTTTTTGGAGGTTGCAGTGACCACTACGCCATTCAAAATAGGCAGGCTTTAGCATAAGCAGTTAGGCCCCGTAGGATGATTTTAGCTAAAATGTGCCCCAAACACTCAAACCGGCTTGTATCTTGCAATGGAAAATATGGGAAACATGACTTAGACAGCAAATGATACACTGTATGCCATGTTTCCAAATTTTTATGCACAGTGGTTACAGCATGAAGCGAATGCATGTGAATATACAAAGGTGCATTGCATTAAACAAGTCCAATGAGCGTGAAAAAAATGGCCGGCCTGCCTGCTTTCATCCATCATTTGTTCTAAATTTATAATTAATCAATGAGCTGAGGTGGAGTCTTAGCCAGTGGTACCATCAGGGGTGTGTAATGCACTTTAGGGTAGACAGCCAATCAGCTGCCAGATTCAATCTGTCAATCAAACACAGCAGCCAATCAGAGAGCTGGCCATTGATCAGCAGGCCCTTTATGACATCACAGACAGACCCACGGAACTCTCTGTGCTTGTCTGCTGGCTGGCTGTCAGTTGGGTGGGTGGGCGGCAGAGGGGGAGGATGTACGTCTCGTTTCTCCTGAAAATTGCGGTTTTTCGGCGTTTCCGGAAAAAGTCGCGGTCCGACGCGCAAAAGTGGGGTATCGTAGAAATCGCCTTTTAAAGACGCACCTTTCTGGCCCCACAAAAATGGGCATTTCAAATTAGAAACAAGTCAAATGAACAAAATAGTGTGAATAAGTAAGTATTTCAGGGGTGAGTTAGCAGGTTATTGGGGTAGTAAGTCCTGCTTTTTTTGGAGGTTGCATTGACCACTACGCCATTCAAAATAGGCAGGCTTTGGCATAAGCAGTTAGGCCCCGTAGGATGATTTTAGCTAAAATGTGCCCCAAACACTCAAACCGGCTTGTATCTTGCAATGGAAAATATGGGAAACATGACTTAGACAGCAAATGATACACTGTATGCCATGTTTCCAAATTTTTATGCACAGTGGTTACAGCATGAAGCGAATGCATGTGAATATACAAAGGTGCATTGCATTAAACAAGTCCAATGAGCGTGAAAAAAATGGCCGGCCTGCCTGCTTTCATCCATCATTTGTTCTAAATTTATAATTAATCAATGAGCTGAGGTGGAGTCTTAGCCAGTGGTACCATCAGGGGTGTGTAATGCACTTTAGGGTAGACAGCCAATCAGCTGCCATATTCAATCTGTCAATCAAACACAGCAGCCAATCAGAGAGCTGGCCATTGATCAGCAGGCCCTTTATGACATCACAGACAGACCCACGGAACTCTCTGTGCTTGTCTGCTGGCTGGCTGTCAGTTGGGTGGGTGGGCGGCAGAGGGGGAGGATGTACGTCTCGTTTCTCCTGAAAATTGCGGTTTTTCGGCGTTTCCGGAAAAAGTCGCGGTCCGACGCGCAAAAGTGGGGTATCGTAGAAATCGCCTTTTAAAGACGCACCTTTCTGGCCCCACAAAAATGGGCATTTCAAATTAGAAACAAGTCAAATGAACAAAATAGTGTGAATAAGTAAGTATTTCAGGGGTGAGTTAGCAGGTTATTGGGGTAGTAAGTCCTGATTTTTTTGGAGGTTGCATTGACCACTACGCCATTCAAAATAGGCAGGCTTTGGCATAAGCAGTTAGGCCCCGTAGGATGATTTTAGCTAAAATGTGCCCCAAACACTCAAACCGGCTTGTATCTTGCAATGGAAAATATGGGAAACATGACTTAGACAGCAAATGATACACTGTATGCCATGTTTCCAAATTTGTATGCACAGTGGTTACAGCATGAAGCGAATGCATGTGAATATACAAAGGTGCATTGCATTAAACAAGTCCAATGAGCGTGAAAAAAATGGCCGGCCTGCCTGCTTTCATCCATCATTTGTTCTAAATTTATAATTAATCAATGAGCTGAGGTGGAGTCTTAGCCAGTGGTACCATCAGGGGTGTGTAATGCACTTTAGGGTAGACAGCCAATCAGCTGCCAGATTCAATCTGTCAATCAAACACAGCAGCCAATCAGAGAGCTGGCCATTGATCAGCAGGCCCTTTATGACATCACAGACAGACCCACGGAACTCTCTGTGCTTGTCTGCTGGCTGGCTGTCAGTTGGGTGGGTGGGCGGCAGAGGGGGAGGATGTACGTCTCGTTTCTCCTGAAAATTGCGGTTTTTCAGCGTTTCCGGAAAAAGTCGCGGTCCGACGCGCAAAAGTGGGGTATCGTAGAAATCGCCTTTTAAAGACGCACCTTTCTGGCCCCACAAAAATGGGCATTTCAAATTAGAAACAAGTCAAATGAACAAAATAGTGTGAATAAGTAAGTATTTCAGGGGTGAGTTAGCAGGTTATTGGGGTAGTAAGTCCTGATTTTTTTGGAGGTTGCAGTGACCACTACGCCATTCAAAATAGGCAGGCTTTGGCATAAGCAGTTAGGCCCCGTAGGATGATTTTAGCTAAAATGTGCCCCAAACACTCAAACCGGCTTGTATCTTGCAATGGAAAATATGGGAAACATGACTTAGACAGCAAATGATACACTGTATGCCATGTTTCCAAATTTTTATGCACAGTGGTTACAGCATGAAGCGAATGCATGTGAATATACAAAGGTGCATTGCATTAAACAAGTCCAATGAGCATGAAAAAAATGGCCGGCCTGCCTGCTTTCATCCATCATTTGTTCTAAATTTATAATTAATCAATGAGCTGAGGTGGAGTCTTAGCCAGTGGTACCATCAGGGGTGTGTAATGCACTTTAGGGTAGACAGCCAATCAGCTGCCAGATTCAATCTGTCAATCAAACACAGCAGCCAATCAGAGAGCTGGCCATTGATCAGCAGGCCCTTTATGACATCACAGACAGACCCACGGAACTCTCTGTGCTTGTCTGCTGGCTGGCTGTCAGTTGGGTGGGTGGGCGGCAGAGGGGGAGGATGTACGTCTCGTTTCTCCTGAAAATTGCGGTTTTTCGGCGTTTACGGAAAAAGTCGCGGTCCGACGCGCAAAAGTGGGGTATCGTAGAAATCGCCTTTTAAAGACGCACCTTTCTGGCCCCACAAAAATGGGCATTTCAAATTAGAAACAAGTCAAATGAACAAAATAGTGTGAATAAGTAAGTATTTCAGGGGTGAGTTAGCAGGTTATTGGGGTAGTAAGTCCTGATTTTTTTGGAGGTTGCAGTGACCACTACGCCATTCAAAATAGGCAGGCTTTGGCATAAGCAGTTAGGCCCCGTAGGATGATTTTAGCTAAAATGTGCCCCAAACACTCAAACCGGCTTGTATCTTGCAATGGAAAATATGGGAAACATGACTTAGACAGCAAATGATACACTGTATGCCATGTTTCCAAATTTTTATGCACAGTGGTTACAGCATGAAGCGAATGCATGTGAATATACAAAGGTGCATTGCATTAAACAAGTCCAATGAGCGTGAAAAAAATGGCCGGCCTGCCTGCTTTCATCCATCATTTGTTCTAAATTTATAATTAATCAATGAGCTGAGGTGGAGTCTTAGCCAGTGGTACCATCAGGGGTGTGTAATGCACTTTAGGGTAGACAGCCAATCAGCTGCCAGATTCAATCTGTCAATCAAACACAGCAGCCAATCAGAGAGCTGGCCATTGATCAGCAGGCCCTTTATGACATCACAGACAGACCCACGGAACTCTCTGTGCTTGTCTGCTGGCTGGCTGTCAGTTGGGTGGGTGGGCGGCAGAGGGGGAGGATGTACGACTCGTTTCTCCTGAAAATTGCGGTTTTTCAGCGTTTCCGGAAAAAGTCGCGGTCCGACGCGCAAAAGTGGGGTATCGTAGAAATCGCCTTTTAAAGACGCACCTTTCTGGCCCCACAAAAATGGGCATTTCAAATTAGAAACAAGTCAAATGAACAAAATAGTGTGAATAAGTAAGTATTTCAGGGGTGAGTTAGCAGGTTATTGGGGTAGTAAGTCCTGATTTTTTTGGAGGTTGCAGTGACCACTACGCCATTCAAAATAGGCAGGCTTTAGCATAAGCAGTTAGGCCCCGTAGGATGATTTTAGCTAAAATGTGCCCCAAACACTCAAACCGGCTTGTATCTTGCAATGGAAAATATGGGAAACATGACTTAGACAGCAAATGATACACTGTATGCCATGTTTCCAAATTTTTATGCACAGTGGTTACAGCATGAAGTGAATGCATGTGAATATACACAGGTGCATTGCATTAAACAAGTCCAATGAGCGTGAAAAAAATGGCCGGCCTGCCTGCTTTCATCCATCATTTGTTCTAAATTTATAATTAATCAATGAGCTGAGGTGGAGTCTTAGCCAGTGGTACCATCAGGGGTGTGTAATGCACTTTAGGGTAGACAGCCAATCAGCTGCCAGATTCAATCTGTCAATCAAACACAGCAGCCAATCAGAGAGCTGGCCATTGATCAGCAGGCCCTTTATGACATCACAGACAGACCCACGGAACTCTCTGTGCTTGTCTGCTGGCTGGCTGTCAGTTGGGTGGGTGGGCGGCAGAGGGGGAGGATGTACGTCTCGTTTCTCCTGAAAATTGCGGTTTTTCGGCGTTTCCGGAAAAAGTCGCGGTCCGACGCGCAAAAGTGGGGTATCGTAGAAATCGCCTTTTAAAGACGCACCTTTCTGGCCCCACAAAAATGGGCATTTCAAATTAGAAACAAGTCAAATGAACAAAATAGTGTGAATAAGTAAGTATTTCAGGGGTGAGTTAGCAGGTTATTGGGGTAGTAAGTCCTGATTTTTTTGGAGGTTGCATTGACCACTACGCCATTCAAAATAGGCAGGCTTTGGCATAAGCAGTTAGGCCCCGTAGGATGATTTTAGCTAAAATGTGCCCCAAACACTCAAACCGGCTTGTATCTTGCAATGGAAAATATGGGAAACATGACTTAGACAGCAAATGATACACTGTATGCCATGTTTCCAAATTTTTATGCACAGTGGTTACAGCATGAAGCGAATGCATGTGAATATACAAAGGTGCATTGCATTAAACAAGTCCAATGAGCGTGAAAAAAATGGCCGGCCTGCCTGCTTTCATCCATCATTTGTTCTAAATTTATAATTAATCAATGAGCTGAGGTGGAGTCTTAGCCAGTGGTACCATCAGGGGTGTGTAATGCACTTTAGGGTAGACAGCCAATCAGCTGCCAGATTCAATCTGTCAATCAAACACAGCAGCCAATCAGAGAGCTGGCCATTGATCAGCAGGCCCTTTATGACATCACAGACAGACCCACGGAACTCTCTGTGCTTGTCTGCTGGCTGGCTGTCAGTTGGGTGGGTGGGCGGCAGAGGGGGAGGATGTACGTCTCGTTTCTCCTGAAAATTGCGGTTTTTCAGCGTTTCCGGAAAAAGTCGCGGTCCGACGCGCAAAAGTGGGGTATCGTAGAAATCGCCTTTTAAAGACGCACCTTTCTGGCCCCACAAAAATGGGCATTTCAAATTAGAAACAAGTCAAATGAACAAAATAGTGTGAATAAGTAAGTATTTCAGGGGTGAGTTAGCAGGTTATTGGGGTAGTAAGTCCTGATTTTTTTGGAGGTTGCAGTGACCACTACGCCATTCAAAATAGGCAGGCTTTAGCATAAGCATTTAGGCCCCGTAGGATGATTTTAGCTAAAATGTGCCCCAAACACTCAAACCGGCTTGTATCTTGCAATGGAAAATATGGGAAACATGACTTAGACAGCAAATGATACACTGTATGCCATGTTTCCAAATTTTTATGCACAGTGGTTACAGCATGAAGTGAATGCATGTGAATATACACAGGTGCATTGCATTAAACAAGTCCAATGAGCGTGAAAAAAATGGCCGGCCTGCCTGCTTTCATCCATCATTTGTTCTAAATTTATAATTAATCAATGAGCTGAGGTGGAGTCTTAGCCAGTGGTACCATCAGGGGTGTGTAATGCACTTTAGGGTAGACAGCCAATCAGCTGCCAGATTCAATCTGTCAATCAAACACAGCAGCCAATCAGAGAGCTGGCCATTGATCAGCAGGCCCTTTATGACATCACAGACAGACCCACGGAACTCTCTGTGCTTGTCTGCTGGCTGGCTGTCAGTTGGGTGGGTGGGCGGCAGAGGGGGAGGATGTACGTCTCGTTTCTCCTGAAAATTGCGGTTTTTCGGCGTTTCCGGAAAAAGTCGCGGTCCGACGCGCAAAAGTGGGGTATCGTAGAAATCGCCTTTTAAAGACGCACCTTTCTGGCCCCACAAAAATGGGCATTTCAAATTAGAAACAAGTCAAATGAACAAAATAGTGTGAATAAGTAAGTATTTCAGGGGTGAGTTAGCAGGTTATTGGGGTAGTAAGTCCTGATTTTTTTGGAGGTTGCAGTGACCACTACGCCATTCAAAATAGGCAGGCTTTGGCATAAGCAGTTAGGCCCCGTAGGATGATTTTAGCTAAAATGTGCCCCAAACACTCAAACCGGCTTGTATCTTGCAATGGAAAATATGGGAAACATGACTTAGACAGCAAATGATACACTGTATGCCATGTTTCCAAATTTTTATGCACAGTGGTTACAGCATGAAGCGAATGCATGTGAATATACAAAGGTGCATTGCATTAAACAAGTCCAATGAGCGTGAAAAAAATGGCCGGCCTGCCTGCTTTCATCCATCATTTGTTCTAAATTTATAATTAATCAATGAGCTGAGGTGGAGTCTTAGCCAGTGGTACCATCAGGGGTGTGTAATGCACTTTAGGGTAGACAGCCAATCAGCTGCCAGATTCAATCTGTCAATCAAACACAGCAGCCAATCAGAGAGCTGGCCATTGATCAGCAGGCCCTTTATGACATCACAGACAGACCCACGGAACTCTCTGTGCTTGTCAGCTGGCTGGCTGTCAGTTGGGTGGGTGGGCGGCAGAGGGGGAGGATGTACAGTACGTCTCGTTTCTCCTGAAAATTGCGGTTTTTCGGCGTTTCCGGAAAAAGTCGCGGTCCGACGCGCAAAAGTGGGGTATCGTAGAAATCGCCTTTTAAAGACGCACCTTTCTGGCCCCACAAAAATGGGCATTTCAAATTAGAAACAAGTCAAATGAACAAAATAGTGGGATAAGTAAGTATTTCAGGGGTGAGTTAGCAGGTTATTGGGGTAGTAAGTCCTGATTTTTTTGGAGGTTGCAGTGACCACTACGCCATTCAAAATAGGCAGGCTTTAGCATAAGCAGTTAGGCCCCGTAGGATGATTTTAGCTAAAATGTGCCCCAAACACTCAAACCGGCTTGTATCTTGCAATGGAAAATATGGGAAACATGACTTAGACAGCAAATGATACACTGTATGCCATGTTTCCAAATTTTTATGCACAGTGGTTACAGCATGAAGTGAATGCATGTGAATATACACAGGTGCATTGCATTAAACAAGTCCAATGAGCGTGAAAAAAATGGCCGGCCTGCCTGCTTTCATCCATCATTTGTTCTAAATTTATAATTAATCAATGAGCTGAGGTGGAGTCTTAGCCAGTGGTACCATCAGGGGTGTGTAATGCACTTTAGGGTAGACAGCCAATCAGCTGCCAGATTCAATCTGTCAATCAAACACAGCAGCCAATCAGAGAGCTGGCCATTGATCAGCAGGCCCTTTATGACATCACAGACAGACCCACGGAACTCTCTGTGCTTGTCTGCTGGCTGGCTGTCAGTTGGGTGGGTGGGCGGCAGAGGGGGAGGATGTACGTCTCGTTTCTCCTGAAAATTGCGGTTTTTCGGCGTTTCCGGAAAAAGTCGCGGTCCGACGCGCAAAAGTGGGGTATCGTAGAAATCGCCTTTTAAAGACGCACCTTTCTGGCCCCACAAAAATGGGCATTTCAAATTAGAAACAAGTCAAATGAACAAAATAGTCTGAATAAGTAAGTATTTCAGGGGTGAGTTAGCAGGTTATTGGGGTAGTAAGTCCTGATTTTTTTGGAGGTTGCAGTGACCACTACGCCATTCAAAATAGGCAGGCTTTGGCATAATCAGTTAGGCCCCGTAGGATGATTTTAGCTAAAATGTGCCCCAAACACTCAAACCGGCTTGTATCTTGCAATGGAAAATATGGGAAACATGACTTAGACAGCAAATGATACACTGTATGCCATGTTTCCAAATTTTTATGCACAGTGGTTACAGCATGAAGCGAATGCATGTGAATATACAAAGGTGCATTGCATTAAACAAGTCCAATGAGCGTGAAAAAAATGGCCGGCCTGCCTGCTTTCATCCATCATTTGTTCTAAATTTATAATTAATCAATGAGCTGAGGTGGAGTCTTAGCCAGTGGTACCATCAGGGGTGTGTAATGCACTTTAGGGTAGACAGCCAATCAGCTGCCAGATTCAATCTGTCAATCAAACAAAGCAGCCAATCAGAGAGCTGGCCATTGATCAGCAGGCCCTTTATGACATCACAGACAGACCTACGGAACTCTCTGTGCTTGTCTGCTGGCTGGCTGTCAGTTGGGTGGGTGGGCGGCAGAGGGGGAGGATGTACGTCTCGTTTCTCCTGAAAATTGCGGTTTTTCGGCGTTTCCGGAAAAAGTCGCGGTCCGATGCGCAAAAGTGGGGTATCGTAGAAATCGCCTTTTAAAGACGCACCTTTCTGGCCCCACAAAAATGGGCATTTCAAATTAGAAACAAGTCAAATGAACAAAATAGTGTGAATAAGTAAGTATTTCAGGGGTGAGTTAGCAGGTTATTGGGGTAGTAAGTCCTGATTTTTTTGGAGGTTGCAGTGACCACTACGCCATTCAAAATAGGCAGGCTTTAGCATAAGCAGTTAGGCCCCGTAGGATGATTTTAGCTAAAATGTGCCCCAAACACTCAAACCGGCTTGTATCTTGCAATGGAAAATATGGGAAACATGACTTAGACAGCAAATGATACACTGTATGCCATGTTTCCAAATTTTTATGCACAGTGGTTACAGCATGAAGTGAATGCATGTGAATATACACAGGTGCATTGCATTAAACAAGTCCAATGAGCGTGAAAAAAATGGCCGGCCTGCCTGCTTTCATCCATCATTTGTTCTAAATTTATAATTAATCAATGAGCTGAGGTGGAGTCTTAGCCAGTGGTACCATCAGGGGTGTGTAATGCACTTTAGGGTAGACAGCCAATCAGCTGCCAGATTCAATCTGTCAATCAAACACAGCAGCCAATCAGAGAGCTGGCCATTGATCAGCAGGCCCTTTATGACATCACAGACAGACCCACGGAACTCTCTGTGCTTGTCTGCTGGCTGGCTGTCAGTTGGGTGGGTGGGCGGCAGAGGGGGAGGATGTACGTCTTGTTTCTCCTGAAAATTGCGGTTTTTCGGTGTTTCCGGAAAAAGTCGCGATCCGACGCGCAAAAGTGGGGTATCGTAGAAATCGCCTTTTAAAGACACACCTTTCTGGCCCCACAAAAATGGGCATTTCAAATTATAAACAAGTCAAATGAACAAAATAGTGTGAATAAGTAAGTATTTCAGGGGTGAGTTAGCAGGGTATTGGGGTAGTAAGTCCTGATTTTTTTGGAGGTTGCAGTGACCACTACGCCATTCAAAATAGGCAGGCTTTGGCATAATCAGTTAGGCCCCGTAGGATGATTTTAGCTAAAATGTGCCCCAAACACTCAAACCGGCTTGTATCTTGCAATGGAAAATATGGGAAACATGACTTAGACAGCAAATGATACACTGTATGCCATGTTTCCAAATTTTTATGCACAGTGGTTACAGCATGAAGCGAATGCATGTGAATATACAAAGGTGCATTGCATTAAACAAGTCCAATGAGCGTGAAAAAAATGGCCGGCCTGCCTGCTTTCATCCATCATTTGTTCTAAATTTATAATTAATCAATGAGCTGAGGTGGAGTCTTAGCCAGTGGTACCATCAGGGGTGTGTAATGCACTTTAGGGTAGACAGCCAATCAGCTGCCAGATTCAATCTGTCAATCAAACACAGCAGCCAATCAGAGAGCTGGTTATTGATCAGCAGGCCCTTTATGACATCACAGACAGACCCACGGAACTCTCTGTGCTTGTCTGCTGGCTGGCTGTCAGTTGGGTGGGTGGGCGGCAGAGGGGGAGGATGTACGTCTCGTTTCTCCTGAAAATTGCGGTTTTTCGGCGTTTCCGGAAAAAGTCGCGGTCCGACGCGCAAAAGTGGGGTATCGTAGAAATCGCCTTTTAAAGACGCACCTTTCTGGCCCCACAAAAATGGGCATTTCAAATTAGAAACAAGTCAAATGAACAAAATAGTGTGAATAAGTAAGTATTTCAGGGGTGAGTTAGCAGGTTATTGGGGTAGTAAGTCCTGATTTTTTTGGAGGTTGCATTGACCACTACGCCATTCAAAATAGGCAGGCTTTGGCATAAGCAGTTAGGCCCCGTAGGATGATTTTAGCTAAAATGTGCCCCAAACACTCAAACCGGCTTGTATCTTGCAATGGAAAATATGGGAAACATGACTTAGACAGCAAATGATACACTGTATGCCATGTTTCCAAATTTTTATGCACAGTGGTTACAGCATGAAGCGAATGCATGTGAATATACAAAGGTGCATTGCATTAAACAAGTCCAATGAGCGTGAAAAAAATGGCCGGCCTGCCTGCTTTCATCCATCATTTGTTCTAAATTTATAATTAATCAATGAGCTGAGGTGGAGTCTTAGCCAGTGGTACCATCAGGGGTGTGTAATGCACTTTAGGGTAGACAGCCAATCAGCTGCCAGATTCAATCTGTCAATCAAACACAGCAGCCAATCAGAGAGCTGGCCATTGATCAGCAGGCCCTTTATGACATCACAGACAGACCCACGGAACTCTCTGTGCTTGTCTGCTGGCTGGCTGTCAGTTGGGTGGGTGGGCGGCAGAGGGGGAGGATGTACGTCTCGTTTCTCCTGAAAATTGCGGTTTTTCGGCGTTTCCGGAAAAAGTCGCGGTCCGACGCGCAAAAGTGGGGTATCGTAGAAATCGCCTTTTAAAGACGCACCTTTCTGGCCCCACAAAAATGGGCATTTCAAATTAGAAACAAGTCAAATGAACAAAATAGTGTGAATAAGTAAGTATTTCAGGGGTGAGTTAGCAGGTTATTGGGGTAGTAAGTCCTGATTTTTTTGGAGGTTGCATTGACCACTACGCCATTCAAAAAAGGCAGGCTTTGGCATAAGCAGTTAGGCCCCGTAGGATGATTTTAGCTAAAATGTGCCCCAAACACTCAAACCGGCTTGTATCTTGCAATGGAAAATATGGGAAACATGACTTAGACAGCAAATGATACACTGTATGCCATGTTTCCAAATTTTTATGCACAGTGGTTACAGCATGAAGCGAATGCATGTGAATATACAAAGGTGCATTGCATTAAACAAGTCCAATGAGCGTGAAAAAAATGGCCGGCCTGCCTGCTTTCATCCATCATTTGTTCTAAATTTATAATTAATCAATGAGCTGAGGTGGAGTCTTAGCCAGTGGTACCATCAGGGGTGTGTAATGCACTTTAGGGTAGACAGCCAATCAGCTGCCAGATTCAATCTGTCAATCAAACACAGCAGCCAATCAGAGAGCTGGCCATTGATCAGCAGGCCCTTTATGACATCACAGACAGACCCACGGAACTCTCTGTGCTTGTCTGCTGGCTGGCTGTCAGTTGGGTGGGTGGGCGGCAGAGGGGGAGGATGTACGTCTCGTTTCTCCTGAAAATTGCGGTTTTTCAGCGTTTCCGGAAAAAGTCGCGGTCCGACGCGCAAAAGTGGGGTATCGTAGAAATCGCCTTTTAAAGACGCACCTTTCTGGCCCCACAAAAATGGGCATTTCAAATTAGAAACAAGTCAAATGAACAAAATAGTGTGAATAAGTAAGTATTTCAGGGGTGAGTTAGCAGGTTATTGGGGTAGTAAGTCCTGATTTTTTTGGAGGTTGCATTGACCACTACGCCATTCAAAATAGGCAGGCTTTGGCATAAGCAGTTAGGCCCCGTAGGATGATTTTAGCTAAAATGTGCCCCAAACACTCAAACCGGCTTGTATCTTGCAATGGAAAATATGGGAAACATGACTTAGACAGCAAATGATACACTGTATGCCATGTTTCCAAATTTTTATGCACAGTGGTTACAGCATGAAGCGAATGCATGTGAATATACAAAGGTGCATTGCATTAAACAAGTCCAATGAGCGTGAAAAAAATGGCCGGCCTGCCTGCTTTCATCCATCATTTGTTCTAAATTTATAATTAATCAATGAGCTGAGGTGGAGTCTTAGCCAGTGGTACCATCAGGGGTGTGTAATGCACTTTAGGGTAGACAGCCAATCAGCTGCCAGATTCAATCTGTCAATCAAACACAGCAGCCAATCAGAGAGCTGGCCATTGATCAGCAGGCCCTTTATGACATCACAGACAGACCCACGGAACTCTCTGTGCTTGTCTGCTGGCTGGCTGTCAGTTGGGTGGGTGGGCGGCAGAGGGGGAGGATGTACGTCTCGTTTCTCCTGAAAATTGCGGTTTTTCGGCGTTTCCGGAAAAAGTCGCGGTCCGACGCGCAAAAGTGGGGTATCGTAGAAATCGCCTTTTAAAGACGCACCTTTCTGGCCCCACAAAAATGGGCATTTCAAATTAGAAACAAGTCAAATGAACAAAATAGTGTGAATAAGTAAGTATTTCAGGGGTGAGTTAGCAGGTTATTGGGGTAGTAAGTCCTGATTTTTTTGGAGGTTGCATTGACCACTACGCCATTCAAAAAAGGCAGGCTTTGGCATAAGCAGTTAGGCCCCGTAGGATGATTTTAGCTAAAATGTGCCCCAAACACTCAAACCGGCTTGTATCTTGCAATGGAAAATATGGGAAACATGACTTAGACAGCAAATGATACACTGTATGCCATGTTTCCAAATTTTTATGCACAGTGGTTACAGCATGAAGCGAATGCATGTGAATATACAAAGGTGCATTGCATTAAACAAGTCCAATGAGCGTGAAAAAAATGGCCGGCCTGCCTGCTTTCATCCATCATTTGTTCTAAATTTATAATTAATCAATGAGCTGAGGTGGAGTCTTAGCCAGTGGTACCATCAGGGGTGTGTAATGCACTTTAGGGTAGACAGCCAATCAGCTGCCAGATTCAATCTGTCAATCAAACACAGCAGCCAATCAGAGAGCTGGCCATTGATCAGCAGGCCCTTTATGACATCACAGACAGACCCACGGAACTCTCTGTGCTTGTCTGCTGGCTGGCTGTCAGTTGGGTGGGTGGGCGGCAGAGGGGGAGGATGTACGTCTCGTTTCTCCTGAAAATTGCGGTTTTTCAGCGTTTCCGGAAAAAGTCGCGGTCCGACGCGCAAAAGTGGGGTATCGTAGAAATCGCCTTTTAAAGACGCACCTTTCTGGCCCCACAAAAATGGGCATTTCAAATTAGAAACAAGTCAAATGAACAAAATAGTGTGAATAAGTAAGTATTTCAGGGGTGAGTTAGCAGGTTATTGGGGTAGTAAGTCCTGATTTTTTTGGAGGTTGCAGTGACCACTACGCCATTCAAAATAGGCAGGCTTTAGCATAAGCATTTAGGCCCCGTAGGATGATTTTAGCTAAAATGTGCCCCAAACACTCAAACCGGCTTGTATCTTGCAATGGAAAATATGGGAAACATGACTTAGACAGCAAATGATACACTGTATGCCATGTTTCCAAATTTTTATGCACAGTGGTTACAGCATGAAGTGAATGCATGTGAATATACACAGGTGCATTGCATTAAACAAGTCCAATGAGCGTGAAAAAAATGGCCGGCCTGCCTGCTTTCATCCATCATTTGTTCTAAATTTATAATTAATCAATGAGCTGAGGTGGAGTCTTAGCCAGTGGTACCATCAGGGGTGTGTAATGCACTTTAGGGTAGACAGCCAATCAGCTGCCAGATTCAATCTGTCAATCAAACACAGCAGCCAATCAGAGAGCTGGCCATTGATCAGCAGGCCCTTTATGACATCACAGACAGACCCACGGAACTCTCTGTGCTTGTCTGCTGGCTGGCTGTCAGTTGGGTGGGTGGGCGGCAGAGGGGGAGGATGTACGTCTCGTTTCTCCTGAAAATTGCGGTTTTTCAGCGTTTCCGGAAAAAGTCGCGGTCCGACGCGCAAAAGTGGGGTATCGTAGAAATCGCCTTTTAAAGACGCACCTTTCTGGCCCCACAAAAATGGGCATTTCAAATTAGAAACAAGTCAAATGAACAAAATAGTGTGAATAAGTAAGTATTTCAGGGGTGAGTTAGCAGGTTATTGGGGTAGTAAGTCCTGATTTTTTTGGAGGTTGCAGTGACCACTACGCCATTCAAAATAGGCAGGCTTTAGCATAAGCATTTAGGCCCCGTAGGATGATTTTAGCTAAAATGTGCCCCAAACACTCAAACCGGCTTGTATCTTGCAATGGAAAATATGGGAAACATGACTTAGACAGCAAATGATACACTGTATGCCATGTTTCCAAATTTTTATGCACAGTGGTTACAGCATGAAGTGAATGCATGTGAATATACACAGGTGCATTGCATTAAACAAGTCCAATGAGCGTGAAAAAAATGGCCGGCCTGCCTGCTTTCATCCATCATTTGTTCTAAATTTATAATTAATCAATGAGCTGAGGTGGAGTCTTAGCCAGTGGTACCATCAGGGGTGTGTAATGCACTTTAGGGTAGACAGCCAATCAGCTGCCAGATTCAATCTGTCAATCAAACACAGCAGCCAATCAGAGAGCTGGCCATTGATAAGCAGGCCCTTTATGACATCACAGACAGACCCACGGAACTCTCTGTGCTTGTCTGCTGGCTGGCTGTCAGTTGGGTGGGTGGGCGGCAGAGGGGGTGGATGTACGTCTCGTTTCTCCTGAAAATTGCGGTTTTTCGGCGTTTCCGGAAAAAGTCGCGGTCCGACGCGCAAAAGTGGGGTATCGTAGAAATCGCCTTTTAAAGACGCACCTTTCTGGCCCCACAAAAATGGGCATTTCAAATTAGAAACAAGTCAAATGAACAAAATAGTGTGAATAAGTAAGTATTTCAGGGGTGAGTTAGCAGGTTATTGGGGTAGTAAGTCCTGATTTTTTTGGAGGTTGCAGTGACCACTACGCCATTCAAAATAGGCAGGCTTTAGCATAAGCAGTTAGGCCCCGTAGGATGATTTTAGCTAAAATGTGCCCCAAACACTCAAACCGGCTTGTATCTTGCAATGGAAAATATGGGAAACATGACTTAGACAGCAAATGATACACTGTATGCCATGTTTCCAAATTTTTATGCACAGTGGTTACAGCATGAAGTGAATGCATGTGAATATACACAGGTGCATTGCATTAAACAAGTCCAATGAGCGTGAAAAAAATGG
The DNA here is from genome assembly GCF_055691185.1 of Crinia signifera. Classification (NCBI taxonomy): domain Eukaryota; kingdom Metazoa; phylum Chordata; class Amphibia; order Anura; family Myobatrachidae; genus Crinia; species Crinia signifera. The sequence goes on from NW_028142675.1 coordinate 252,652, forward strand.
CCGGCCTGCCTGCTTTCATCCATCATTTGTTCTAAATTTATAATTAATCAATGAGCTGAGGTGGAGTCTTAGCCAGTGGTACCATCAGGGGTGTGTAATGCACTTTAGGGTAGACAGCCAATCAGCTGCCAGATTCAATCTGTCAATCAAACACAGCAGCCAATCAGAGAGCTGGCCATTGATCAGCAGGCCCTTTATGACATCACAGACAGACCCACGGAACTCTCTGTGCTTGTCTGCTGGCTGGCTGTCAGTTGGGTGGGTGGGCGGCAGAGGGGGAGGATGTACGTCTCGTTTCTCTTGAAAATTGCGGTTTTTCAGCGTTTCCGGAAAAAGTCGCGGTCCGACGCGCAAAAGTGGGGTATCGTAGAAATCGCCTTTTAAAGACGAACCTTTCTGGCCCCACAAAAATGGGCATTTCAAATTAGAAACAAGTCAAATGAACAAAATAGTGTGAATAAGTAAGTATTTCAGGGGTGAGTTAGCAGGTTATTGGGGTAGTAAGTCCTGATTTTTTTGGAGGTTGCAGTGACCACTACGCCATTCAAAATAGGCAGGCTTTAGCATAAGCAGTTAGGCCCCGTAGGATGATTTTAGCTAAAATGTGCCCCAAACACTCAAACCGGCTTGTATCTTGCAATGGAAAATATGGGAAACATGACTTAGACAGCAAATGATACACTGTATGCCATGTTTCCAAATTTTTATGCACAGTGGTTACAGCATGAAGCGAATGCATGTGAATATACAAAGGTGCATTGCATTAAACAAGTCCAATGAGCGTGAAAAAAATGGCTGGCCTGCCTGCTTTCATCCATCATTTGTTCTAAATTTATAATTAATCAATGAGCTGAGGTGGAGTCTTAGCCAGTGGTACCATCAGGGGTGTGTAATGCACTTTAGGGTAGACAGCCAATCAGCTGCCAGATTCAATCTGTCAATCAAACACAGCAGCCAATCAGAGAGCTGGCCATTGATCAGCAGGCCCTTTATGACATCACAGACAGACCCACGGAACTCTCTGTGCTTGTCTGCTGGCTGGCTGTCAGTTGGGTGGGTGGGCGGCAGAGGGGGAGGATGTACGTCTCGTTTCTCCTGAAAATTGCGGTTTTTCGGCGTTTCCGGAAAAAGTCGCGGTCCGACGCGCAAAAGTGGGGTATCGTAGAAATCGCCTTTTAAAGACGCACCTTTCTGGCCCCACAAAAATGGGCATTTCAAATTAGAAACAAGTCAATTGAACAAAATAGTGTGAATAAGTAAGTATTTCAGGGGTGAGTTAGCAGGTTATTGGGGTAGTAAGTCCTGATTTTTTTGGAGGTTGCAGTGACCACTACGCCATTCAAAATAGGCAGGCTTTAGCATAAGCATTTAGGCCCCGTAGGATGATTTTAGCTAAAATGTGCCCCAAACACTCAAACCGGCTTGTATCTTGCAATGGAAAATATGGGAAACATGACTTAGACAGCAAATGATACACTGTATGCCATGTTTCCAAATTTTTATGCACAGTGGTTACAGCATGAAGTGAATGCATGTGAATATACACAGGTGCATTGCATTAAACAAGTCCAATGAGCGTGAAAAAAATGGCCGGCCTGCCTGCTTTCATCCATCATTTGTTCTAAATTTATAATTAATCAATGAGCTGAGGTGGAGTCTTAGCCAGTGGTACCATCAGGGGTGTGTAATGCACTTTAGGGTAGACAGCCAATCAGCTGCCAGATTCAATCTGTCAATCAAACACAGCAGCCAATCAGAGAGCTGGCCATTGATCAGCAGGCCCTTTATGACATCACAGACAGACCCACGGAACTCTCTGTGCTTGTCTGCTGGCTGGCTGTCAGTTGGGTGGGTGGGCGGCAGAGGGGGAGGATGTACGTCTCGTTTCTCCTGAAAATTGCGGTTTTTCAGCGTTTCCGGAAAAAGTCGCGGTCCGACGCGCAAAAGTGGGGTATCGTAGAAATCGCCTTTTAAAGACGCACCTTTCTGGCCCCACAAAAATGGGCATTTCAAATTAGAAACAAGTCAAATGAACAAAATAGTGTGAATAAGTAAGTATTTCAGGGGTGAGTTAGCAGGTTATTGGGGTAATAAGTCCTGATTTTTTTGGAGGTTGCAGTGACCACTACGCCATTCAAAATAGGCAGGCTTTAGCATAAGCAGTTAGGCCCCGTAGGATGATTTTAGCTAAAATGTGCCCCAAACACTCAAACCGGCTTGTATCTTGCAATGGAAAATATGGGAAACATGACTTAGACAGCAAATGATACACTGTATGCCATGTTTCCAAATTTTTATGCACAGTGGTTACAGCATGAAGCGAATGCATGTGAATATACAAAGGTGCATTGCATTAAACAAGTCCAATGAGCGTGAAAAAAATGGCTGGCCTGCCTGCTTTCATCCATCATTTGTTCTAAATTTATAATTAATCAATGAGCTGAGGTGGAGTCTTAGCCAGTGGTACCATCAGGGGTGTGTAATGCACTTTAGGGTAGACAGCCAATCAGCTGCCAGATTCAATCTGTCAATCAAACACAGCAGCCAATCAGAGAGCTGGCCATTGATCAGCAGGCCCTTTATGACATCACAGACAGACCCACGGAACTCTCTGTGCTTGTCTGCTGGCTGGCTGTCAGTTGGGTGGGTGGGCGGCAGAGGGGGAGGATGTACGTCTCGTTTCTCCTGAAAATTGCGGTTTTTCGGCGTTTCCGGAAAAAGTCGCGGTCCGACGCGCAAAAGTGGGGTATCGTAGAAATCGCCTTTTAAAGACGCACCTTTCTGGCCCCACAGAAATGGGCATTTCAAATTAGAAACAAGTCAAATGAACAAAATAGTGTGAATAAGTAAGTATTTCAGGGGTGAGTTAGCAGGTTATTGGGGTAGTAAGTCCTGATTTTTTTGGAGGTTGCAGTGACCACTACGCCATTCAAAATAGGCAGGCTTTAGCATAAGCATTTAGGCCCCGTAGGATGATTTTAGCTAAAATGTGCCCCAAACACTCAAACCGGCTTGTATCTTGCAATGGAAAATATGGGAAACATGACTTAGACAGCAAATGATACACTGTATGCCATGTTTCCAAATTTTTATGCACAGTGGTTACAGCATGAAGTGAATGCATGTGAATATACACAGGTGCATTGCATTAAACAAGTCCAATGAGCGTGAAAAAAATGGCCGGCCTGCCTGCTTTCATCCATCATTTGTTCTAAATTTATAATTAATCAATGAGCTGAGGTGGAGTCTTAGCCAGTGGTACCATCAGGGGTGTGTAATGCACTTTAGGGTAGACAGCCAATCAGCTGCCAGATTCAATCTGTCAATCAAACACAGCAGCCAATCAGAGAGCTGGCCATTGATCAGCAGGCCCTTTATGACATCACAGACAGACCCACGGAACTCTCTGTGCTTGTCTGCTGGCTGGCTGTCAGTTGGGTGGGTGGGCGGCAGAGGGGGAGGATGTACGTCTCGTTTCTCCTGAAAATTGCGGTTTTTCGGCGTTTCCGGAAAAAGTCGCGGTCCGACGCGCAAAAGTGGGGTATCGTAGAAATCGCCTTTTAAAGACGCACCTTTCTGGCCCCACAAAAATGGGCATTTCAAATTAGAAACAAGTCAAATGAACAAAATAGTGTGAATAAGTAAGTATTTCAGGGGTGAGTTAGCAGGTTATTGGGGTAGTAAGTCCTGATTTTTTTGGAGGTTGCAGTGACCACTACGCCATTCAAAATAGGCAGGCTTTAGCATAAGCAGTTAGGCCCCGTAGGATGATTTTAGCTAAAATGTGCCCCAAACACTCAAACCGGCTTGTATCTTGCAATGGAAAATATGGGAAACATGACTTAGACAGCAAATGATACACTGTATGCCATGTTTCCAAATTTTTATGCACAGTGGTTACAGCATGAAGTGAATGCATGTGAATATACACAGGTGCATTGCATTAAACAAGTCCAATGAGCGTGAAAAAAATGGCCGGCCTGCCTGCTTTCATCCATCATTTGTTCTAAATTTATAATTAATCAATGAGCTGAGGTGGAGTCTTAGCCAGTGGTACCATCAGGGGTGTGTAATGCACTTTAGGGTAGACAGCCAATCAGCTGCCAGATTCAATCTGTCAATCAAACACAGCAGCCAATCAGAGAGCTGGCCATTGATCAGCAGGCCCTTTATGACATCACAGACAGACCCACGGAACTCTCTGTGCTTGTCTGCTGGCTGGCTGTCAGTTGGGTGGGTGGGCGGCAGAGGGGGAGGATGTACGTCTCGTTTCTCCTGAAAATTGCGGTTTTTCGGCGTTTCCGGAAAAAGTCGCGGTCCGACGCGCAAAAGTGGGGTATCGTAGAAATCGCCTTTTAAAGACGCACCTTTCTGGCCCCACAAAAATGGGCATTTCAAATTAGAAACAAGTCAAATGAACAAAATAGTGTGAATAAGTAAGTATTTCAGGGGTGAGTTAGCAGGTTATTGGGGTAGTAAGTCCTGATTTTTTTGGAGGTTGCAGTGACCACTACGCCATTCAAAATAGGCAGGCTTTAGCATAAGCAGTTAGGCCCCGTAGGATGATTTTAGCTAAAATGTGCCCCAAACACTCAAACCGGCTTGTATCTTGCAATGGAAAATATGGGAAACATGACTTAGACAGCAAATGATACACTGTATGCCATGTTTCCAAATTTTTATGCACAGTGGTTACATCATGAAGTGAATGCATGTGAATATACACAGGTGCATTGCATTAAACAAGTCCAATGAGCGTGAAAAAAATGGCCGGCCTGCCTGCTTTCATCCATCATTTGTTCTAAATTTATAATTAATCAATGAGCTGAGGTGGAGTCTTAGCCAGTGGTACCATCAGGGGTGTGTAATGCACTTTAGGGTAGACAGACAATCAGCTGCCAGATTGAATCTGTCAATCAAACACAGCAGCCAATCAGAGAGCTGGCCATTGATCAGCAGGCCCTTTATGACATCACAGACAGACCCACGGAACTCTCTGTGCTTGTCTGCTGGCTGGCTGTCAGTTGGGTGGGTGGGCGGCAGAGGGGGAGGATGTACGTCTCGTTTCTCCTGAAAATTGCGGTTTTTCGGCGTTTCCGGAAAAAGTCGCGGTCCGACGCGCAAAAGTGGGGTATCGTAGAAATCGCCTTTTAAAGACGCACCTTTCTGGCCCCACAAAAATGGGCATTTCAAATTAGAAACAAGTCAAATGAACAAAATAGTGTGAATAAGTAAGTATTTCAGGGGTGAGTTAGCAGGTTATTGGGGTAGTAAGTCCTGATTTTTTTGGAGGTTGCAGTGACCACTACGCCATTCAAAATAGGCAGGCTTTGGCATAAACAGTTAGGCCCCGTAGGATGATTTTAGCTAAAATGTGCCCCAAACACTCAAACCGGCTTGTATCTTGCAATGGAAAATATGGGAAACATGACTTAGACAGCAAATGATACACTGTATGCCATGTTTCCAAATTTTTATGCACAGTGGTTACAGCATGAAGCGAATGCATGTGAATATACAAAGGTGCATTGCATTAAACAAGTCCAATGAGCGTGAAAAAAATGGCCGGCCTGCCTGCTTTCATCCATCATTTGTTCTAAATTTATAATTAATCAATGAGCTGAGGTGGAGTCTTAGCCAGTGGTACCATCAGGGGTGTGTAATGCACTTTAGGGTAGACAGCCAATCAGCTGCCAGATTCAATCTGTCAATCAAACACAGCAGCCAATCAGAGAGCTGGCCATTGATCAGCAGGCCCTTTATGACATCACAGACAGACCCACGGAACTCTCTGTGCTTGTCTGCTGGCTGGCTGTCAGTTGGGTGGGTGGGCGGCAGAGGGGGAGGATGTACGTCTCGTTTCTCCTGAAAATTGCGGTTTTTCGGCGTTTCCGGAAAAAGTCGCGGTCCGACGCGCAAAAGTGGGGTATCGTAGAAATCGCATTTTAAAGACGCACCTTTCTGGCCCCACAAAAATGGGCATTTCAAATTAGAAACAAGTCAAATGAACAAAATAGTGTGAATAAGTAAGTATTTCAGGGGTGAGTTAGCAGGTTATTGGGGTAGTAAGTCCTGATTTTTTTGGAGGTTGCAGTGACCACTACGCCATTCAAAATAGGCAGGCTTTAGCATAAGCAGTTAGGCCCCGTAGGATGATTTTAGCTAAAATGTGCCCCAAACACTCAAACCGGCTTGTATCTTGCAATGGAAAATATGGGAAACATAACTTAGACAGCAAATGATACACTGTATGCCATGTTTCCAAATTTTTATGCACAGTGGTTACAGCATGAAGTGAATGCATGTGAATATACACAGGTGCATTGCATTAAACAAGTCCAATGAGCGTGAAAAAAATGGCCGGCCTGCCTGCTTTCATCCATCATTTGTTCTAAATTTATAATTAATCAATGAGCTGAGGTGGAGTCTTAGCCAGTGGTACCATCAGGGGTGTGTAATGCACTTTAGGGTAGACAGCCAATCAGCTGCCAGATTCAATCTGTCAATCAAACACAGCAGCCAATCAGAGAGCTGGCCATTGATCAGCAGGCCCTTTATGACATCACAGACAGACCCAAGGAACTCTCTGTGCTTGTCTGCTGGCTGTCAGTTGGGTGGGTGGGCGGCAGAGGGGGAGGATGTACGTCTCGTTTCTCCTGAAAATTGCGGTTTTTCGGCGTTTCCGGAAAAAGTCGCGGTCCGACGCGCAAAAGTGGGGTATCGTAGAAATCGCCTTTTAAAGACGCACCTTTCTGGCCCCACAAAAATGGGCATTTCAAATTAGAAACAAGTCAAATGAACAAAATAGTGTGAATAAGTAAGTATTTCAGGGGTGAGTTAGCAGGTTATTGGGGTAGTAAGTCCTGATTTTTTTGGAGGTTGCAGTGACCACTACGCCATTCAAAATAGGCAGGCTTTGGCATAAGCAGTTAGGCCCCGTAGGATGATTTTAGCTAAAATGTGCCCCAAACACTCAAACCGGCTTGTATCTTGCAATGGAAAATATGGGAAACATGACTTAGACAGCAAATGATACACTGTATGCCATGTTTCCAAATTTTTATGCACAGTGGTTACAGCATGAAGCGAATGCATGTGAATATACAAAGGTGCATTGCATTAAACAAGTCCAATGAGCGTGAAAAAAATGGCCGGCCTGCCTGCTTTCATCCATCATTTGTTCTAAATTTATAATTAATCAATGAGCTGAGGTGGAGTCTTTGCCAGTGGTACCATCAGGGGTGTGTAATGCACTTTAGGGTAGACAGCCAATCAGCTGCCAGATTCAATCTGTCAATCAAACACAGCAGCCAATCAGAGAGCTGGCCATTGATCAGCAGGCCCTTTATGACATCACAGACAGACCCACGGAACTCTCTGTGCTTGTCTGCTGGCTGGCTGTCAGTTGGGTGGGTGGGCGGCAGAGGGGAAGGATGTACGTCTCGTTTCTCCTGAAAATTGCGGTTTTTCGGCGTTTCCGGAAAAAGTCGCGGTCCGATGCGCAAAAGTGGGGTATCGTAGAAATCGCCTTTTAAAGACGCACCTTTCTGGCCCCACAAAAATGGGCATTTCAAATTAGAAACAAGTCAAATGAACAAAATAGTGTGAATAAGTAAGTATTTCAGAGGTGAGTTAGCAGGTTATTGGGGTAGTAAGTCCTGATTTTTTTGGAGGTTGCATTGACCACTACGCCATTCAAAATAGGCAGGCTTTGGCATAAGCAGTTAGGCCCCGTAGGATGATTTTAGCTAAAATGTGCCCCAAACACTCAAACCGGCTTGTATCTTGCAATGGAAAATATGGGAAACATGACTTAGACAGCAAATGATACACTGTATGCCATGTTTCCAAATTTTTATGCACAGTGGTTACAGCATGAAGCGAATGCATGTGAATATACAAAGGTGCATTGCATTAAACAAGTCCAATGAGCGTGAAAAAAATGGCCGGCCTGCCTGCTTTCATCCATCATTTGTTCTAAATTTATAATTAATCAATGAGCTGAGGTAGAGTCTTAGCCAGTGGTACCATCAGGGGTGTGTAATGCACTTTAGGGTAGACAGCCAATCAGCTGCCAGATTCAATCTGTCAATCAAACACAGCAGCCAATCAGAGAGCTGGCCATTGATCAGCAGGCCCTTTATGACATCACAGAAAGACCCACGGAACTCTCTGTGCTTGTCTGCTGGCTGGCTGTCAGTTGGGTGGGTGGGCGGCAGAGGGGGAGGATGTACGTCTCGTTTCTCCTGAAAATTGCGGTTTTTCAGCGTTTCCGGAAAAAGTCGCGGTCCGACGCGCAAAAGTGGGGTATCGTAGAAATCGCCTTTTAAAGACGCACCTTTCTGGCCCCACAAAAATGGGCATTTCAAATTAGAAACAAGTCAAATGAACAAAATAGTGTGAATAAGTAAGTATTTCAGGGGTGAGTTAGCAGGTTATTGGGGTAGTAAGTCCTGATTTTTTTGGAGGTTGCAGTGACCACTACGCCATTCAAAATAGGCAGGCTTTAGCATAAGCATTTAGGCCCCGTAGGATGATTTTAGCTAAAATGTGCCCCAAACACTCAAACCGGCTTGTATCTTGCAATGGAAAATATGGGAAACATGACTTAGACAGCAAATGATACACTGTATGCCATGTTTCCAAATTTTTATGCACAGTGGTTACAGCATGAAGTGAATGCATGTGAATATACACAGGTGCATTGCATTAAACAAGTCCAATGAGCGTGAAAAAAATGGCCGGCCTGCCTGCTTTCATCCATCATTTGTTCTAAATTTATAATTAATCAATGAGCTGAGGTGGAGTCTTAGCCAGTGGTACCATCAGGGGTGTGTAATGCACTTTAGGGTAGACAGCCAATCAGCTGCCAGATTCAATCTGTCAATCAAACACAGCAGCCAATCAGAGAGCTGGCCATTGATCAGCAGGCCCATTATGACATCACAGACAGACCCACGGAACTCTCTGTGCTTGTCTGCTGGCTGGCTGTCAGTTGGGTGGGTGGGCGGCAGAGGGGGAGGATGTACGTCTCGTTTCTCCTGAAAATTGCGGTTTTTCGGCGTTTCCGGAAAAAGTCGCGGTCCGACGCGCAAAAGTGGGGTATCGTAGAAATCGCCTTTTAAAGACGCACCTTTCTGGCCCCACAAAAAAAATGGGCATTTCAAATTAGAAACAAGTCAAATGAACAAAATAGTGTGAATAAGTAAGTATTTCAGGGGTGAGTTAGCAGGTTATTGGGGTAGTAAGTCCTGATTTTTTTGGAGGTTGCAGTGACCACTACGCCATTCAAAATAGGCAGGCTTTAGCATAAGCAGTTAGGCCCCGTAGGATGATTTTAGCTAAAATGTGCCCCAAACACTCAAACCGGCTTGTATCTTGCAATGGAAAATATGGGAAACATGACTTAGACAGCAAATGATACACTGTATGCCATGTTTCCAAATTTTTATGCACAGTGGTTACAGCATGAAGCGAATGCATGTGAATATACAAAGGTGCATTGCATTAAACAAGTCCAATGAGCGTGAAAAAAATGGCCGGCCTGCCTGCTTTCATCCATCATTTGTTCTAAATTTATAATTAATCAATGAGCTGAGGTGGAGTCTTAGCCAGTGGTACCATCAGGGGTGTGTAATGCACTTTAGGGTAGACAGCCAATCAGCTGCCAGATTCAATCTGTCAATCAAACACAGCAGCCAATCAGAGAGCTGGCCATTGATCAGCAGGCCCTTTATGACATCACAGACAGACCCACGGAACTCTCTGTGCTTGTCTGCTGGCTGGCTGTCAGTTGGGTGGGCGGCAGAGGGGGAGGATGTACGTCTCGTTTCTCCTGAAAATTGCGGTTTTTCAGCGTTTCCGGAAAAAGTCGCGGTCCGACGCGCAAAAGTGGTGTATCGTAGAAATCGCCTTTTAAAGACGCACCTTTCTGGCCCCACAAAAATGGGCATTTCAAATTAGAAACAAGTCAAATGAACAAAATAGTGTGAATAAGTAAGTATTTCAGGGGTGAGTTAGCAGGTTATTGGGGTAGTAAGTCCTGATTTTTTTGGAGGTTGCAGTGACCACTACGCCATTCAAAATAGGCAGGCTTTAGCATAAGCATTTAGGCCCCGTAGGATGATTTTAGCTAAAATGTGCCCCAAACACTCAAACCGGCTTGTATCTTGCAATGGAAAATATGGGAAACATGACTTAGACAGCAAATGATACACTGTATGCCATGTTTCCAAATTTTTATGCACAGTGGTTACAGCATGAAGTGAATGCATGTGAATATACACAGGTGCATTGCATTAAACAAGTCCAATGAGCGTGAAAAAAATGGCCGGCCTGCCTGCTTTCATCCATCATTTGTTCTAAATTTATAATTAATCAATGAGCTGAGGTGGAGTCTTAGCCAGTGGTACCATCAGGGGTGTGTAATGCACTTTAGGGTAGACAGCCAATCAGCTGCCAGATTCAATCTGTCAATCAAACACAGCAGCCAATCAGAGAGCTGGCCATTGATCAGCAGGCCCTTTATGACATCACAGACAGACCCACGGAACTCTCTGTGCTTGTCTGCTGGCTGGCTGTCAGTTGGGTGGGTGGGCGGCAGAGGGGGTGGATGTACGTCTCGTTTCTCCTGAAAATTGCGGTTTTTCGGCGTTTCCGGAAAAAGTCGCGGTCCGACGCGCAAAAGTGGGGTATCGTAGAAATCGCCTTTTAAAGACGCACCTTTCTGGCCCCACAAAAATGGGCATTTCAAATTAGAAACAAGTCAAATGAACAAAATAGTGTGAATAAGTAAGTATTTCAGGGGTGAGTTAGCAGGTTATTGGGGTAGTAAGTCCTGATTTTTTTGGAGGTTGCAGTGACCACTACGCCATTCAAAATAGGCAGGCTTTAGCATAAGCAGTTAGGCCCCGTAGGATGATTTTAGCTAAAATGTGCCCCAAACACTCAAACCGGCTTGTATCTTGCAATGGAAAATATGGGAAACATGACTTAGACAGCAAATGATACACTGTATGCCATGTTTCCAAATTTTTATGCACAGTGGTTACAGCATGAAGTGAATGCATGTGAATATACACAGGTGCATTGCATTAAACAAGTCCAATGAGCGTGAAAAAAATGGCCGGCCTGCCTGCTTTCATCCATCATTTGTTCTAAATTTATAATTAATCAATGAGCTGAGGTGGAGTCTTAGCCAGTGGTACCATCAGGGGTGTGTAATGCACTTTAGGGTAGACAGCCAATCAGCTGCCAGATTCAATCTGTCAATCAAACACAGCAGCCAATCAGAGAGCTGGCCATTGATCAGCAGGCCCTTTATGACATCACAGACAGACCCACGGAACTCTCTGTGCTTGTCTGCTGGCTGGCTGTCAGTTGGGTGGGTGGGCGGCAGAGGGGGAGGATGTACGTCTCGTTTCTCCTGAAAATTGCGGTTTTTCGGCGTTTCCGGAAAAAGTCGCGGTCCGACGCGCAAAAGTGGGGTATCGTAGAAATCGCCTTTTAAAGACGCACCTTTCTGGCCCCACAAAAATGGGCATTTCAAATTAGAAACAAGTCAAATGAACAAAATAGTGTGAATAAGTAAGTATTTCAGGGGTGAGTTAGCAGGTTATTGGGGTAGTAAGTCCTGATTTTTTTGGAGGTTGCAGTGACCACTACGCCATTCAAAATAGGCAGGCTTTAGCATAAGCAGTTAGGCCCCGTAGGATGATTTTAGCTAAAATGTGCCCCAAACACTCAAACCGGCTTGTATCTTGCAATGGAAAATATGGGAAACATGACTTAGACAGCAAATGATACACTGTATGCCATGTTTCCAAATTTTTATGCACAGTGGTTACAGCATGAAGTGAATGCATGTGAATATACACAGGTGCATTGCATTAAACAAGTCCAATGAGCGTGAAAAAAATGGCCGGCCTGCCTGCTTTCATCCATCATTTGTTCTAAATTTATAATTAATCAATGAGCTGAGGTGGAGTCTTAGCCAGTGGTACCATCAGGGGTGTGTAATGCACTTTAGGGTAGACAGCCAATCAGCTGCCAGATTCAATCTGTCAATCAAACACAGCAGCCAATCAGAGAGCTGGCCATTGATCAGCAGGCCCTTTATGACATCACAGACAGACCCACGGAACTCTCTGTGCTTGTCTGCTGGCTGGCTGTCAGTTGGGTGGGTGGGCGGCAGAGGGGGAGGATGTACGTCTCGTTTCTCCTGAAAATTGCGGTTTTTCTGCGTTTCCGGAAAAAGTCGCGGTCCGACGCGCAAAAGTGGGGTATCGTAGAAATCGCCTTTTAAAGACGCACCTTTCTGGCCCCACAAAAATGGGCATTTCAAATTAGAAACAAGTCAAATGAACAAAATAGTGTGAATAAGTAAGTATTTCAGGGGTGAGTTAGCAGGTTATTGGGGTAGTAAGTCCTGATTTTTTTGGAGGTTGCAGTGACCACTACGCCATTCAAAATAGGCAGGCTTTGGCATAAACAGTTAGGCCCCGTAGGATGATTTTAGCTAAAATGTGCCCCAAACACTCAAACCGGCTTGTATCTTGCAATGGAAAATATGGGAAACATGACTTAGACAGCAAATGATACACTGTATGCCATGTTTCCAAATTTTTATGCACAGTGGTTACAGCATGAAGCGAATGCATGTGAATATACAAAGGTGCATTGCATTAAACAAGTCCAATGAGCGTGAAAAAAATGGCCGGCCTGCCTGCTTTCATCCATCATTTGTTCTAAATTTATAATTAATCAATGAGCTGAGGTGGAGTCTTAGCCAGTGGTACCATCAGGGGTGTGTAATGCACTTTAGGGTAGACAGCCAATCAGCTGCCAGATTCAATCTGTCAATCAAACACAGCAGCCAATCAGAGAGCTGGCCATTGATCAGCAGGCCCTTTATGACATCACAGACAGACCCACGGAACTCTCTGTGCTTGTCTGCTGGCTGGCTGTCAGTTGGGTGGGTGGGCGGCAGAGGGGGAGGATGTACGTCTCGTTTCTCCTGAAAATTGCGGTTTTTCGGCGTTTCCGGAAAAAGTCGCGGTCCGACGCGCAAAAGTGGGGTATCGTAGAAATCGCCTTTTAAAGACGCACCTTTCTGGCCCCACAAAAATGGGCATTTCAAATTAGAAACAAGTCAAATGAACAAAATAGTGTGAATAAGTAAGTATTTCAGGGGTGAGTTAGCAGGTTATTGGGGTAGTAAGTCCTGATTTTTTTGGAGGTTGCAGTGACCACTACGCCATTCAAAATAGGCAGGCTTTAGCATAAGCAGTTAGGCCCCGTAGGATGATTTTAGCTAAAATGTGCCCCAAACACTCAAACCGGCTTGTATCTTGCAATGGAAAATATGGGAAACATAACTTAGACAGCAAATGATACACTGTATGCCATGTTTCCAAATTTTTATGCACAGTGGTTACAGCATGAAGTGAATGCATGTGAATATACACAGGTGCATTGCATTAAACAAGTCCAATGAGCGTGAAAAAAATGGCCGGCCTGCCTGCTTTCATCCATCATTTGTTCTAAATTTATAATTAATCAATGAGCTGAGGTGGAGTCTTAGCCAGTGGTACCATCAGGGGTGTGTAATGCACTTTAGGGTAGACAGCCAATCAGCTGCCAGATTCAATCTGTCAATCAAACACAGCAGCCAATCAGAGAGCTGGCCATTGATCAGCAGGCCCTTTATGACATCACAGACAGACCCAAGGAACTCTCTGTGCTTGTCTGCTGGCTGTCAGTTGGGTGGGTGGGCGGCAGAGGGGGAGGATGTACGTCTCGTTTCTCCTGAAAATTGCGGTTTTTCGGCGTTTCCGGAAAAAGTCGCGGTCCGACGCGCAAAAGTGGGGTATCGTAGAAATCGCCTTTTAAAGACGCACCTTTCTGGCCCCACAAAAATGGGCATTTCAAATTAGAAACAAGTCAAATGAACAAAATAGTGTGAATAAGTAAGTATTTCAGGGGTGAGTTAGCAGGTTATTGGGGTAGTAAGTCCTGATTTTTTTGGAGGTTGCAGTGACCACTACGCCATTCAAAATAGGCAGGCTTTGGCATAAGCAGTTAGGCCCCGTAGGATGATTTTAGCTAAAATGTGCCCCAAACACTCAAACCGGCTTGTATCTTGCAATGGAAAATATGGGAAACATGACTTAGACAGCAAATGATACACTGTATGCCATGTTTCCAAATTTTTATGCACAGTGGTTACAGCATGAAGCGAATGCATGTGAATATACAAAGGTGCATTGCATTAAACAAGTCCAATGAGCGTGAAAAAAATGGCCGGCCTGCCTGCTTTCATCCATCATTTGTTCTAAATTTATAATTAATCAATGAGCTGAGGTGGAGTCTTTGCCAGTGGTACCATCAGGGGTGTGTAATGCACTTTAGGGTAGACAGCCAATCAGCTGCCAGATTCAATCTGTCAATCAAACACAGCAGCCAATCAGAGAGCTGGCCATTGATCAGCAGGCCCTTTATGACATCACAGACAGACCCACGGAACTCTCTGTGCTTGTCTGCTGGCTGGCTGTCAGTTGGGTGGGTGGGCGGCAGAGGGGAAGGATGTACGTCTCGTTTCTCCTGAAAATTGCGGTTTTTCGGCGTTTCCGGAAAAAGTCGCGGTCCGATGCGCAAAAGTGGGGTATCGTAGAAATCGCCTTTTAAAGACGCACCTTTCTGGCCCCACAAAAATGGGCATTTCAAATTAGAAACAAGTCAAATGAACAAAATAGTGTGAATAAGTAAGTATTTCAGGGGTGAGTTAGCAGGTTATTGGGGTAGTAAGTCCTGATTTTTTTGGAGGTTGCAGTGACCACTACGCCATTCAAAATAGGCAGGCTTTAGCATAAGCAGTTAGGCCCCGTAGGATGATTTTAGCTAAAATGTGCCCCAAACACTCAAACCGGCTTGTATCTTGCAATGGAAAATATGGGAAACATAACTTAGACAGCAAATGATACACTGTATGCCATGTTTCCAAATTTTTATGCACAGTGGTTACAGCATGAAGTGAATGCATGTGAATATACACAGGTGCATTGCATTAAACAAGTCCAATGAGCGTGAAAAAAATGGCCGGCCTGCCTGCTTTCATCCATCATTTGTTCTAAATTTATAATTAATCAATGAGCTGAGGTGGAGTCTTAGCCAGTGGTACCATCAGGGGTGTGTAATGCACTTTAGGGTAGACAGCCAATCAGCTGCCAGATTCAATCTGTCAATCAAACACAGCAGCCAATCAGAGAGCTGGCCATTGATCAGCAGGCCCTTTATGACATCACAGACAGACCCAAGGAACTCTCTGTGCTTGTCTGCTGGCTGTCAGTTGGGTGGGTGGGCGGCAGAGGGGGAGGATGTACGTCTCGTTTCTCCTGAAAATTGCGGTTTTTCGGCGTTTCCGGAAAAAGTCGCGGTCCGACGCGCAAAAGTGGGGTATCGTAGAAATCGCCTTTTAAAGACGCACCTTTCTGGCCCCACAAAAATGGGCATTTCAAATTAGAAACAAGTCAAATGAACAAAATAGTGTGAATAAGTAAGTATTTCAGGGGTGAGTTAGCAGGTTATTGGGGTAGTAAGTCCTGATTTTTTTGGAGGTTGCAGTGACCACTACGCCATTCAAAATAGGCAGGCTTTGGCATAAGCAGTTAGGCCCCGTAGGATGATTTTAGCTAAAATGTGCCCCAAACACTCAAACCGGCTTGTATCTTGCAATGGAAAATATGGGAAACATGACTTAGACAGCAAATGATACACTGTATGCCATGTTTCCAAATTTTTATGCACAGTGGTTACAGCATGAAGCGAATGCATGTGAATATACAAAGGTGCATTGCATTAAACAAGTCCAATGAGCGTGAAAAAAATGGCCGGCCTGCCTGCTTTCATCCATCATTTGTTCTAAATTTATAATTAATCAATGAGCTGAGGTGGAGTCTTTGCCAGTGGTACCATCAGGGGTGTGTAATGCACTTTAGGGTAGACAGCCAATCAGCTGCCAGATTCAATCTGTCAATCAAACACAGCAGCCAATCAGAGAGCTGGCCATTGATCAGCAGGCCCTTTATGACATCACAGACAGACCCACGGAACTCTCTGTGCTTGTCTGCTGGCTGGCTGTCAGTTGGGTGGGTGGGCGGCAGAGGGGAAGGATGTACGTCTCGTTTCTCCTGAAAATTGCGGTTTTTCGGCGTTTCCGGAAAAAGTCGCGGTCCGATGCGCAAAAGTGGGGTATCGTAGAAATCGCCTTTTAAAGACGCACCTTTCTGGCCCCACAAAAATGGGCATTTCAAATTAGAAACAAGTCAAATGAACAAAATAGTGTGAATAAGTAAGTATTTCAGAGGTGAGTTAGCAGGTTATTGGGGTAGTAAGTCCTGATTTTTTTGGAGGTTGCATTGACCACTACGCCATTCAAAATAGGCAGGCTTTGGCATAAGCAGTTAGGCCCCGTAGGATGATTTTAGCTAAAATGTGCCCCAAACACTCAAACCGGCTTGTATCTTGCAATGGAAAATATGGGAAACATGACTTAGACAGCAAATGATACACTGTATGCCATGTTTCCAAATTTTTATGCACAGTGGTTACAGCATGAAGCGAATGCATGTGAATATACAAAGGTGCATTGCATTAAACAAGTCCAATGAGCGTGAAAAAAATGGCCGGCCTGCCTGCTTTCATCCATCATTTGTTCTAAATTTATAATTAATCAATGAGCTGAGGTAGAGTCTTAGCCAGTGGTACCATCAGGGGTGTGTAATGCACTTTAGGGTAGACAGCCAATCAGCTGCCAGATTCAATCTGTCAATCAAACACAGCAGCCAATCAGAGAGCTGGCCATTGATCAGCAGGCCCTTTATGACATCACAGAAAGACCCACGGAACTCTCTGTGCTTGTCTGCTGGCTGGCTGTCAGTTGGGTGGGTGGGCGGCAGAGGGGGAGGATGTACGTCTCGTTTCTCCTGAAAATTGCGGTTTTTCAGCGTTTCCGGAAAAAGTCGCGGTCCGACGCGCAAAAGTGGGGTATCGTAGAAATCGCCTTTTAAAGACGCACCTTTCTGGCCCCACAAAAATGGGCATTTCAAATTAGAAACAAGTCAAATGAACAAAATAGTGTGAATAAGTAAGTATTTCAGGGGTGAGTTAGCAGGTTATTGGGGTAGTAAGTCCTGATTTTTTTGGAGGTTGCAGTGACCACTACGCCATTCAAAATAGGCAGGCTTTAGCATAAGCATTTAGGCCCCGTAGGATGATTTTAGCTAAAATGTGCCCCAAACACTCAAACCGGCTTGTATCTTGCAATGGAAAATATGGGAAACATGACTTAGACAGCAAATGATACACTGTATGCCATGTTTCCAAATTTTTATGCACAGTGGTTACAGCATGAAGTGAATGCATGTGAATATACACAGGTGCATTGCATTAAACAAGTCCAATGAGCGTGAAAAAAATGGCCGGCCTGCCTGCTTTCATCCATCATTTGTTCTAAATTTATAATTAATCAATGAGCTGAGGTGGAGTCTTAGCCAGTGGTACCATCAGGGGTGTGTAATGCACTTTAGGGTAGACAGCCAATCAGCTGCCAGATTCAATCTGTCAATCAAACACAGCAGCCAATCAGAGAGCTGGCCATTGATCAGCAGGCCCATTATGACATCACAGACAGACCCACGGAACTCTCTGTGCTTGTCTGCTGGCTGGCTGTCAGTTGGGTGGGTGGGCGGCAGAGGGGGAGGATGTACGTCTCGTTTCTCCTGAAAATTGCGGTTTTTCGGCGTTTCCGGAAAAAGTCGCGGTCCGACGCGCAAAAGTGGGGTATCGTAGAAATCGCCTTTTAAAGACGCACCTTTCTGGCCCCACAAAAATGGGCATTTCAAATTAGAAACAAGTCAAATGAACAAAATAGTGTGAATAAGTAAGTATTTCAGGGGTGAGTTAGCAGGTTATTGGGGTAGTAAGTCCTGATTTTTTTGGAGGTTGCAGTGACCACTACGCCATTCAAAATAGGCAGGCTTTAGCATAAGCAGTTAGGCCCCGTAGGATGATTTTAGCTAAAATGTGCCCCAAACACTCAAACCGGCTTGTATCTTGCAATGGAAAATATGGGAAACATGACTTAGACAGCAAATGATACACTGTATGCCATGTTTCCAAATTTTTATGCACAGTGGTTACAGCATGAAGCGAATGCATGTGAATATACAAAGGTGCATTGCATTAAACAAGTCCAATGAGCGTGAAAAAAATGGCCGGCCTGCCTGCTTTCATCCATCATTTGTTCTAAATTTATAATTAATCAATGAGCTGAGGTGGAGTCTTAGCCAGTGGTACCATCAGGGGTGTGTAATGCACTTTAGGGTAGACAGCCAATCAGCTGCCAGATTCAATCTGTCAATCAAACACAGCAGCCAATCAGAGAGCTGGCCATTGATCAGCAGGCCCTTTATGACATCACAGACAGACCCACGGAACTCTCTGTGCTTGTCTGCTGGCTGGCTGTCAGTTGGGTGGGCGGCAGAGGGGGAGGATGTACGTCTCGTTTCTCCTGAAAATTGCGGTTTTTCAGCGTTTCCGGAAAAAGTCGCGGTCCGACGCGCAAAAGTGGGGTATCGTAGAAATCGCCTTTTAAAGACGCACCTTTCTGGCCCCACAAAAATGGGCATTTCAAATTAGAAACAAGTCAAATGAACAAAATAGTGTGAATAAGTAAGTATTTCAGGGGTGAGTTAGCAGGTTATTGGGGTAGTAAGTCCTGATTTTTTTGGAGGTTGCAGTGACCACTACGCCATTCAAAATAGGCAGGCTTTAGCATAAGCATTTAGGCCCCGTAGGATGATTTTAGCTAAAATGTGCCCCAAACACTCAAACCGGCTTGTATCTTGCAATGGAAAATATGGGAAACATGACTTAGACAGCAAATGATACACTGTATGCCATGTTTCCAAATTTTTATGCACAGTGGTTACAGCATGAAGTGAATGCATGTGAATATACACAGGTGCATTGCATTAAACAAGTCCAATGAGCGTGAAAAAAATGGCCGGCCTGCCTGCTTTCATCCATCATTTGTTCTAAATTTATAATTAATCAATGAGCTGAGGTGGAGTCTTAGCCAGTGGTACCATCAGGGGTGTGTAATGCACTTTAGGGTAGACAGCCAATCAGCTGCCAGATTCAATCTGTCAATCAAACACAGCAGCCAATCAGAGAGCTGGCCATTGATCAGCAGGCCCTTTATGACATCACAGACAGACCCACGGAACTCTCTGTGCTTGTCTGCTGGCTGGCTGTCAGTTGGGTGGGTGGGCGGCAGAGGGGGTGGATGTACGTCTCGTTTCTCCTGAAAATTGCGGTTTTTCGGCGTTTCCGGAAAAAGTCGCGGTCCGACGCGCAAAAGTGGGGTATCGTAGAAATCGCCTTTTAAAGACGCACCTTTCTGGCCCCACAAAAATGGGCATTTCAAATTAGAAACAAGTCAAATGAACAAAATAGTGTGAATAAGTAAGTATTTCAGGGGTGAGTTAGCAGGTTATTGGGGTAGTAAGTCCTGATTTTTTTGGAGGTTGCAGTGACCACTACGCCATTCAAAATAGGCAGGCTTTAGCATAAGCAGTTAGGCCCCGTAGGATGATTTTAGCTAAAATGTGCCCCAAACACTCAAACCGGCTTGTATCTTGCAATGGAAAATATGGGAAACATGACTTAGACAGCAAATGATACACTGTATGCCATGTTTCCAAATTTTTATGCACAGTGGTTACAGCATGAAGTGAATGCATGTGAATATACACAGGTGCATTGCATTAAACAAGTCCAATGAGCGTGAAAAAAATGGCCGGCCTGCCTGCTTTCATCCATCATTTGTTCTAAATTTATAATTAATCAATGAGCTGAGGTGGAGTCTTAGCCAGTGGTACCATCAGGGGTGTGTAATGCACTTTAGGGTAGACAGCCAATCAGCTGCCAGATTCAATCTGTCAATCAAACACAGCAGCCAATCAGAGAGCTGGCCATTGATCAGCAGGCCCTTTATGACATCACAGACAGACCCACGGAACTCTCTGTGCTTGTCTGCTGGCTGGCTGTCAGTTGGGTGGGTGGGCGGCAGAGGGGGAGGATGTACGTCTCGTTTCTCCTGAAAATTGCGGTTTTTCTGCGTTTCCGGAAAAAGTCGCGGTCCGACGCGCAAAAGTGGGGTATCGTAGAAATCGCCTTTTAAAGACGCACCTTTCTGGCCCCACAAAAATGGGCATTTCAAATTAGAAACAAGTCAAATGAACAAAATAGTGTGAATAAGTAAGTATTTCAGGGGTGAGTTAGCAGGTTATTGGGGTAGTAAGTCCTGATTTTTTTGGAGGTTGCATTGACCACTACGCCATTCAAAATAGGCAGGCTTTGGCATAAGCAGTTAGGCCCCGTAGGATGATTTTAGCTAAAATGTGCCCCAAACACTCAAACCGGCTTGTATCTTGCAATGGAAAATATGGGAAACATGACTTAGACAGCAAATGATACACTGTATGCCATGTTTCCAAATTTTTATGCACAGTGGTTACAGCATGAAGCGAATGCATGTGAATATACAAAGGTGCATTGCATTAAACAAGTCCAATGAGCGTGAAAAAAATGGCTGGCCTGCCTGCTTTCATCCATCATTTGTTCTAAATTTATAATTAATCAATGAGCTGAGGTGGAGTCTTAGCCAGTGGTACCATCAGGGGTGTGTAATGCACTTTAGGGTAGACAGCCAATCAGCTGCCAGATTCAATCTGTCAATCAAACACAGCAGCCAATCAGAGAGCTGGCCATTGATCAGCAGGCCCTTTATGACATCACAGACAGACCCACGGAACTCTCTGTGCTTGTCTGCTGGCTGGCTGTCAGTTGGGTGGGTGGGCGGCAGAGGGGGAGGATGTACGTCTCGTTTCTCCTGAAAATTGCGGTTTTTCAGCGTTTCCGGAAAAAGTCGCGGTCCGACGCGCAAAAGTGGGGTATCGTAGAAATCGCCTTTTAAAGACGCACCTTTCTGGCCCCACAAAAATGGGCATTTCAAATTAGAAACAAGTCAAATGAACAAAATAGTGTGAATAAGTAAGTATTTCAGGGGTGAGTTAGCAGGTTATTGGGGTAGTAAGTCCTGATTTTTTTGGAGGTTGCAGTGACCACTACGCCATTCAAAATAGGCAGGCTTTAGCATAAGCATTTAGGCCCCGTAGGATGATTTTAGCTAAAATGTGCCCCAAACACTCAAACCGGCTTGTATCTTGCAATGGAAAATATGGGAAACATGACTTAGACAGCAAATGATACACTGTATGCCATGTTTCCAAATTTTTATGCACAGTGGTTACAGCATGAAGCGAATGCATGTGAATATACACAGGTGCATTGCATTAAACAAGTCCAATGAGCGTGAAAAAAATGGCCGGCCTGCCTGCTTTCATCCATCATTTGTTCTAAATTTATAATTAATCAATGAGCTGAGGTGGAGTCTTAGCCAGTGGTACCATCAGGGGTGTGTAATGCACTTTAGGGTAGACAGCCAATCAGCTGCCAGATTCAATCTGTCAATCAAACACAGCAGCCAATCAGAGAGCTGGCCATTGATCAGCAGGCCCTTTATGACATCACAGACAGACCCACGGAACTCTCTGTGCTTGTCTGCTGGCTGGCTGTCAGTTGGGTGGGTGGGCGGCAGAGGGGGTGGATGTACGTCTCGTTTCTCCTGAAAATTGCGGTTTTTCGGCGTTTCCGGAAAAAGTCGCGGTCCGACGCGCAAAAGTGGGGTATCGTAGAAATCGCCTTTTAAAGACGCACCTTTCTGGCCCCACAAAAATGGGCATTTCAAATTAGAAACAAGTCAAATGAACAAAATAGTGTGAATAAGTAAGTATTTCAGGGGTGAGTTAGCAGGTTATTGGGGTAGTAAGTCCTGATTTTTTTGGAGGTTGCAGTGACCACTACGCCATTCAAAATAGGCAGGCTTTAGCATAAGCAGTTAGGCCCCGTAGGATGATTTTAGCTAAAATGTGCCCCAAACACTCAAACCGGCTTGTATCTTGCAATGGAAAATATGGGAAACATGACTTAGACAGCAAATGATACACTGTATGCCATGTTTCCAAATTTTTATGCACAGTGGTTACAGCATGAAGTGAATGCATGTGAATATACACAGGTGCATTGCATTAAACAAGTCCAATGAGCGTGAAAAAAATGGCCGGCCTGCCTGCTTTCATCCATCATTTGTTCTAAATTTATAATTAATCAATGAGCTGAGGTGGAGTCTTAGCCAGTGGTACCATCAGGGGTGTGTAATGCACTTTAGGGTAGACAGCCAATCAGCTGCCAGATTCAATCTGTCAATCAAACACAGCAGCCAATCAGAGAGCTGGCCATTGATCAGCAGGCCCTTTATGACATCACAGACAGACCCACGGAACTCTCTGTGCTTGTCTGCTGGCTGGCTGTCAGTTGGGTGGGTGGGCGGCAGAGGGGGAGGATGTACGTCTTGTTTCTCCTGAAAATTGCGGTTTTTCAGCGTTTCCGGAAAAAGTCGCGGTCCGACGCGCAAAAGTGGGGTATCGTAGAAATCGCCTTTTAAAGACGCACCTTTCTGGCCCCACAAAAATGGGCATTTCAAATTAGAAACAAGTCAAATGAACAAAATAGTGTGAATAAGTAAGTATTTCAGGGGTGAGTTAGCAGGTTATTGGGGTAGTAAGTCCTGATTTTTTTGGAGGTTGCAGTGACCACTACGCCATTCAAAATAGGCAGGCTTTAGCATAAGCATTTAGGCCCCGTAGGATGATTTTAGCTAAAATGTGCCCCAAACACTCAAACCGGCTTGTATCTTGCAATGGAAAATATGGGAAACATGACTTAGACAGCAAATGATACACTGTATGCCATGTTTCCAAATTTTTATGCACAGTGGTTACAGCATGAAGTGAATGCATGTGAATATACACAGGTGCATTGCATTAAACAAGTCCAATGAGCGTGAAAAAAATGGCCGGCCTGCCTGCTTTCATCCATCATTTGTTCTTAATTTATAATTAATCAATGAGCTGAGGTGGAGTCTTAGCCAGTGGTACCATCAGGGGTGTGTAATGCACTTTAGGGTAGACAGCCAATCAGCTGCCAGATTCAATCTGTCAATCAAACACAGCAGCCAATCAGAGAGCTGGCCATTGATCAGCAGGCCCTTTATGACATCACAGACAGACCCACGGAACTCTCTGTGCTTGTCTGCTGGCTGGCTGTCAGTTGGGTGGGTGGGCGGCAGAGGGGGAGGATGTACGTCTCGTTTCTCCTGAAAATTGCGGTTTTTCGGCGTTTCCGGAAAAAGTCGCGGTCCGACGCGCAAAAGTGGGGTATCGTAGAAATCGCTTTTTAAAGACGCACCTTTCTGGCCCCACAAAAATGGGCATTTCAAATTAGAAACAAGTCAAATGAACAAAATAGTGTGAATAAGTAAGTATTTCAGGGGTGAGTTAGCAGGTTATTGGGGTAGTAAGTCCTGATTTTTTTGGAGGTTGCAGTGACCACTACGCCATTCAAAATAGGCAGGCTTTAGCATAAGCAGTTAGGCCCCGTAGGATGATTTTAGCTAAAATGTGCCCCAAACACTCAAACCGGCTTGTATCTTGCAATGGAAAATATGGGAAACATGACTTAGACAGCAAATGATACACTGTATGCCATGTTTCCAAATTTTTATGCACAGTGGTTACAGCATGAAGTGAATGCATGTGAATATACACAGGTGCATTGCATTAAACAAGTCCAATGAGCGTGAAAAAAATGGCCGGCCTGCCTGCTTTCATCCATCATTTGTTCTAAATTTATAATTAATCAATGAGCTGAGGTGGAGTCTTAGCCAGTGGTACCATCAGGGGTGTGTAATGCACTTTAGGGTAGACAGCCAATCAGCTGCCAGATTCAATCTGTCAATCAAACACAGCAGCCAATCAGAGAGCTGGCCATTGATCAGCAGGCCCTTTATGACATCACAGACAGACCCACGGAACTCTCTGTGCTTGTCTGCTGGCTGGCTGTCAGTTGGGTGGGTGGGCGGCAGAGGGGGAGGATGTACGTCTCGTTTCTCCTGAAAATTGCGGTTTTTCGGCGTTTCCGGAAAAAGTCGCGGTCCGACGCGCAAAAGTGGGGTATCGTAGAAATCGCCTTTTAAAGACGCACCTTTCTGGCCCCACAAAAATGGGCATTTCAAATTAGAAACAAGTCAAATGAACAAAATAGTGTGAATAAGTAAGTATTTCAGGGGTGAGTTAGCAGGTTATTGGGGTAGTAAGTCCTGATTTTTTTGGAGGTTGCATTGACCACTACGCCATTCAAAATAGGCAGGCTTTGGCATAAGCAGTTAGGCCCCGTAGGATGATTTTAGCTAAAATGTGCCCCAAACACTCAAACCGGCTTGTATCTTGCAATGGAAAATATGGGAAACATGACTTAGACAGCAAATGATACACTGTATGCCATGTTTCCAAATTTTTATGCACAGTGGTTACAGCATGAAGTGAATGCATGTGAATATACACAGGTGCATTGCATTAAACAAGTCCAATGAGCGTGAAAAAAATGGCCGGCCTGCCTGCTTTCATCCATCATTTGTTCTAAATTTATAATTAATCAATGAGCTGAGGTGGAGTCTTAGCCAGTGGTACCATCAGGGGTGTGTAATGCACTTTAGGGTAGACAGCCAATCAGCTGCCAGATTCAATCTGTCAATCAAACACAGCAGCCAATCAGAGAGCTGGCCATTGATCAGCAGGCCCTTTATGACATCACAGACAGACCCACGGAACTCTCTGTGCTTGTCTGCTGGCTGGCTGTCAGTTGGGTGGGTGGGCGGCAGAGGGGGAGGATGTACGTCTCGTTTCTCCTGAAAATTGCGGTTTTTCGGCGTTTCCGGAAAAAGTCGCGGTCCGACGCGCAAAAGTGGGGTATCGTAGAAATCGCCTTTTAAAGACGCACCTTTCTGGCCCCACAAAAATGGGCATTTCAAATTAGAAACAAGTCAAATGAACAAAATAGTGTGAATAAGTAAGTATTTCAGGGGTGAGTTAGCAGGTTATTGGGGTAGTAAGTCCTGATTTTTTTGGAGGTTGCATTGACCACTACGCCATTCAAAATAGGCAGGCTTTGGCATAAGCAGTTAGGCCCCGTAGGATGATTTTAGCTAAAATGTGCCCCAAACACTCAAACCGGCTTGTATCTTGCAATGGAAAATATGGGAAACATGACTTAGACAGCAAATGATACACTGTATGCCATGTTTCCAAATTTTTATGCACAGTGGTTACAGCATGAAGCGAATGCATGTAAATATACAAAGGTGCATTGCATTAAACAAGTCCAATGAGCGTGAAAAAAATGGCCGGCCTGCCTGCTTTCATCCATCATTTGTTCTAAATTTATAATTAATCAATGAGCTGAGGTGGAGTCTTAGCCAGTGGTACCATCAGGGGTGTGTAATGCACTTTAGGGTAGACAGCCAATCAGCTGCCAGATTCAATCTGTCAATCAAACACAGCAGCCAATCAGAGAGCTGGCCATTGATCAGCAGGCCCTTTATGACATCACAGACAGACCCACGGAACTCTCTGTGCTTGTCTGCTGGCTGGCTGTCAGTTGGGTGGGTGGGCGGCAGAGGGGGAGGATGTACGTCTCGTTTCTCCTGAAAATTGCGGTTTTTCGGCGTTTCCGGAAAAAGTCGCGGTCCGACGCGCAAAAGTGGGGTATCGTAGAAATCGCCTTTTAAAGACGCACCTTTCTGGCCCCACAAAAATGGGCATTTCAAATTAGAAACAAGTCAAATGAACAAAATAGTGTGAATAAGTAAGTATTTCAGGGGTGAGTTAGCAGGTTATTGGGGTAGTAAGTCCTGATTTTTTTGGAGGTTGCATTGACCACTACGCCATTCAAAATAGGCAGGCTTTGGCATAAGCAGTTAGGCCCCGTAGGATGATTTTAGCTAAAATGTGCCCCAAACACTCAAACCGGCTTGTATCTTGCAATGGAAAATATGGGAAACATGACTTAGACAGCAAATGATACACTGTATGCCATGTTTCCAAATTTTTATGCACAGTGGTTACAGCATGAAGCGAATGCATGTGAATATACAAAGGTGCATTGCATTAAACAAGTCCAATGAGCGTGAAAAAAATGGCCGGCCTGCCTGCTTTCATCCATCATTTGTTCTAAATTTATAATTAATCAATGAGCTGAGGTAGAGTCTTAGCCAGTGGTACCATCAGGGGTGTGTAATGCACTTTAGGGTAGACAGCCAATCAGCTGCCAGATTCAATCTGTCAATCAAACACAGCAGCCAATCAGAGAGCTGGCCATTGATCAGCAGGCCCTTTATGACATCACAGACAGACCCACGGAACTCTCTGTGCTTGTCTGCTGGCTGGCTGTCAGTTGGGTGGGTGGGCGGCAGAGGGGGAGGATGTACGTCTCGTTTCTCCTGAAAATTGCGGTTTTTCAGCGTTTCCGGAAAAAGTCGCGGTCCGACGCGCAAAAGTGGGGTATCGTAGAAATCGCCTTTTAAAGACGCACCTTTCTGGCCCCACAAAAATGGGCATTTCAAATTAGAAACAAGTCAAATGAACAAAATAGTGTGAATAAGTAAGTATTTCAGGGGTGAGTTAGCAGGTTATTGGGGTAGTAAGTCCTGATTTTTTTGGAGGTTGCAGTGACCACTACGCCATTCAAAATAGGCAGGCTTTAGCATAAGCATTTAGGCCCCGTAGGATGATTTTAGCTAAAATGTGCCCCAAACACTCAAACCGGCTTGTATCTTGCAATGGAAAATATGGGAAACATGACTTAGACAGCAAATGATACACTGTATGCCATGTTTCCAAATTTTTATGCACAGTGGTTACAGCATGAAGTGAATGCATGTGAATATACACAGGTGCATTGCATTAAACAAGTCCAATGAGCGTGAAAAAAATGGCCGGCCTGCCTGCTTTCATCCATCATTTGTTCTAAATTTATAATTAATCAATGAGCTGAGGTGGAGTCTTAGCCAGTGGTACCATCAGGGGTGTGTAATGCACTTTAGGGTAGACAGCCAATCAGCTGCCAGATTCAATCTGTCAATCAAACACAGCAGCCAATCAGAGAGCTGGCCATTGATCAGCAGGCCCATTATGACATCACAGACAGACCCACGGAACTCTCTGTGCTTGTCTGCTGGCTGGCTGTCAGTTGGGTGGGTGGGCGGCAGAGGGGGAGGATGTACGTCTCGTTTCTCCTGAAAATTGCGGTTTTTCGGCGTTTCCGGAAAAAGTCGCGGTCCGACGCGCAAAAGTGGGGTATCGTAGAAATCGCCTTTTAAAGACGCACCTTTCTGGCCCCACAAAAATGGGCATTTCAAATTAGAAACAAGTCAAATGAACAAAATAGTGTGAATAAGTAAGTATTTCAGGGGTGAGTTAGCAGGTTATTGGGGTAGTAAGTCCTGATTTTTTTGGAGGTTGCAGTGACCACTACGCCATTCAAAATAGGCAGGCTTTAGCATAAGCAGTTAGGCCCCGTAGGATGATTTTAGCTAAAATGTGCCCCAAACACTCAAACCGGCTTGTATCTTGCAATGGAAAATATGGGAAACATGACTTAGACAGCAAATGATACACTGTATGCCATGTTTCCAAATTTTTATGCACAGTGGTTACAGCATGAAGCGAATGCATGTGAATATACAAAGGTGCATTGCATTAAACAAGTCCAATGAGCGTGAAAAAAATGGCCGGCCTGCCTGCTTTCATCCATCATTTGTTCTAAATTTATAATTAATCAATGAGCTGAGGTGGAGTCTTAGCCAGTGGTACCATCAGGGGTGTGTAATGCACTTTAGGGTAGACAGCCAATCAGCTGCCAGATTCAATCTGTCAATCAAACACAGCAGCCAATCAGAGAGCTGGCCATTGATCAGCAGGCCCTTTATGACATCACAGACAGACCCACGGAACTCTCTGTGCTTGTCTGCTGGCTGGCTGTCAGTTGGGTGGGCGGCAGAGGGGGAGGATGTACGTCTCGTTTCTCCTGAAAATTGCGGTTTTTCAGCGTTTCCGGAAAAAGTCGCGGTCCGACGCGCAAAAGTGGGGTATCGTAGAAATCGCCTTTTAAAGACGCACCTTTCTGGCCCCACAAAAATGGGCATTTCAAATTAGAAACAAGTCAAATGAACAAAATAGTGTGAATAAGTAAGTATTTCAGGGGTGAGTTAGCAGGTTATTGGGGTAGTAAGTCCTGATTTTTTTGGAGGTTGCAGTGACCACTACGCCATTCAAAATAGGCAGGCTTTAGCATAAGCATTTAGGCCCCGTAGGATGATTTTAGCTAAAATGTGCCCCAAACACTCAAACCGGCTTGTATCTTGCAATGGAAAATATGGGAAACATGACTTAGACAGCAAATGATACACTGTATGCCATGTTTCCAAATTTTTATGCACAGTGGTTACAGCATGAAGTGAATGCATGTGAATATACACAGGTGCATTGCATTAAACAAGTCCAATGAGCGTGAAAAAAATGGCCGGCCTGCCTGCTTTCATCCATCATTTGTTCTAAATTTATAATTAATCAATGAGCTGAGGTGGAGTCTTAGCCAGTGGTACCATCAGGGGTGTGTAATGCACTTTAGGGTAGACAGCCAATCAGCTGCCAGATTCAATCTGTCAATCAAACACAGCAGCCAATCAGAGAGCTGGCCATTGATCAGCAGGCCCTTTATGACATCACAGACAGACCCACGGAACTCTCTGTGCTTGTCTGCTGGCTGGCTGTCAGTTGGGTGGGTGGGCGGCAGAGGGGGTGGATGTACGTCTCGTTTCTCCTGAAAATTGCGGTTTTTCGGCGTTTCCGGAAAAAGTCGCGGTCCGACGCGCAAAAGTGGGGTATCGTAGAAATCGCCTTTTAAAGACGCACCTTTCTGGCCCCACAAAAATGGGCATTTCAAATTAGAAACAAGTCAAATGAACAAAATAGTGTGAATAAGTAAGTATTTCAGGGGTGAGTTAGCAGGTTATTGGGGTAGTAAGTCCTGATTTTTTTGGAGGTTGCAGTGACCACTACGCCATTCAAAATAGGCAGGCTTTAGCATAAGCAGTTAGGCCCCGTAGGATGATTTTAGCTAAAATGTGCCCCAAACACTCAAACCGGCTTGTATCTTGCAATGGAAAATATGGGAAACATGACTTAGACAGCAAATGATACACTGTATGCCATGTTTCCAAATTTTTATGCACAGTGGTTACAGCATGAAGTGAATGCATGTGAATATACACAGGTGCATTGCATTAAACAAGTCCAATGAGCGTGAAAAAAATGGCCGGCCTGCCTGCTTTCATCCATCATTTGTTCTAAATTTATAATTAATCAATGAGCTGAGGTGGAGTCTTAGCCAGTGGTACCATCAGGGGTGTGTACTGCACTTTAGGGTAGACAGCCAATCAGCTGCCAGATTCAATCTGTCAATCAAACACAGCAGCCAATCAGAGAGCTGGCCATTGATCAGCAGGCCCTTTATGACATCACAGACAGACCCACGGAACTCTCTGTGCTTGTCTGCTGGCTGGCTGTCAGTTGGGTGGGTGGGCGGCAGAGGGGGAGGATGTACGTCTCGTTTCTCCTGAAAATTGCGGTTTTTCTGCGTTTCCGGAAAAAGTCGCGGTCCGACGCGCAAAAGTGGGGTATCGTAGAAATCGCCTTTTAAAGACGCACCTTTCTGGCCCCACAAAAATGGGCATTTCAAATTAGAAACAAGTCAAATGAACAAAATAGTGTGAATAAGTAAGTATTTCAGGGGTGAGTTAGCAGGTTATTGGGGTAGTAAGTCCTGATTTTTTTGGAGGTTGCATTGACCACTACGCCATTCAAAATAGGCAGGCTTTGGCATAAGCAGTTAGGCCCCGTAGGATGATTTTAGCTAAAATGTGCCCCAAACACTCAAACCGGCTTGTATCTTGCAATGGAAAATATGGGAAACATGACTTAGACAGCAAATGATACACTGTATGCCATGTTTCCAAATTTTTATGCACAGTGGTTACAGCATGAAGCGAATGCATGTGAATATACAAAGGTGCATTGCATTAAACAAGTCCAATGAGCGTGAAAAAAATGGCTGGCCTGCCTGCTTTCATCCATCATTTGTTCTAAATTTATAATTAATCAATGAGCTGAGGTGGAGTCTTAGCCAGTGGTACCATCAGGGGTGTGTAATGCACTTTAGGGTAGACAGCCAATCAGCTGCCAGATTCAATCTGTCAATCAAACACAGCAGCCAATCAGAGAGCTGGCCATTGATCAGCAGGCCCTTTATGACATCACAGACAGACCCACGGAACTCTCTGTGCTTGTCTGCTGGCTGGCTGTCAGTTGGGTGGGTGGGCGGCAGAGGGGGAGGATGTACGTCTCGTTTCTCCTGAAAATTGCGGTTTTTCAGCGTTTCCGGAAAAAGTCGCGGTCCGACGCGCAAAAGTGGGGTATCGTAGAAATCGCCTTTTAAAGACGCACCTTTCTGGCCCCACAAAAATGGGCATTTCAAATTAGAAACAAGTCAAATGAACAAAATAGTGTGAATAAGTAAGTATTTCAGGGGTGAGTTAGCAGGTTATTGGGGTAGTAAGTCCTGATTTTTTTGGAGGTTGCAGTGACCACTACGCCATTCAAAATAGGCAGGCTTTAGCATAAGCATTTAGGCCCCGTAGGATGATTTTAGCTAAAATGTGCCCCAAACACTCAAACCGGCTTGTATCTTGCAATGGAAAATATGGGAAACATGACTTAGACAGCAAATGATACACTGTATGCCATGTTTCCAAATTTTTATGCACAGTGGTTACAGCATGAAGCGAATGCATGTGAATATACACAGGTGCATTGCATTAAACAAGTCCAATGAGCGTGAAAAAAATGGCCGGCCTGCCTGCTTTCATCCATCATTTGTTCTAAATTTATAATTAATCAATGAGCTGAGGTGGAGTCTTAGCCAGTGGTACCATCAGGGGTGTGTAATGCACTTTAGGGTAGACAGCCAATCAGCTGCCAGATTCAATCTGTCAATCAAACACAGCAGCCAATCAGAGAGCTGGCCATTGATCAGCAGGCCCTTTATGACATCACAGACAGACCCACGGAACTCTCTGTGCTTGTCTGCTGGCTGGCTGTCAGTTGGGTGGGTGGGCGGCAGAGGGGGTGGATGTACGTCTCGTTTCTCCTGAAAATTGCGGTTTTTCGGCGTTTCCGGAAAAAGTCGCGGTCCGACGCGCAAAAGTGGGGTATCGTAGAAATCGCCTTTTAAAGACGCACCTTTCTGGCCCCACAAAAATGGGCATTTCAAATTAGAAACAAGTCAAATGAACAAAATAGTGTGAATAAGTAAGTATTTCAGGGGTGAGTTAGCAGGTTATTGGGGTAGTAAGTCCTGATTTTTTTGGAGGTTGCAGTGACCACTACGCCATTCAAAATAGGCAGGCTTTAGCATAAGCAGTTAGGCCCCGTAGGATGATTTTAGCTAAAATGTGCCCCAAACACTCAAACCGGCTTGTATCTTGCAATGGAAAATATGGGAAACATGACTTAGACAGCAAATGATACACTGTATGCCATGTTTCCAAATTTTTATGCACAGTGGTTACAGCATGAAGTGAATGCATGTGAATATACACAGGTGCATTGCATTAAACAAGTCCAATGAGCGTGAAAAAAATGGCCGGCCTGCCTGCTTTCATCCATCATTTGTTCTAAATTTATAATTAATCAATGAGCTGAGGTGGAGTCTTAGCCAGTGGTACCATCAGGGGTGTGTAATGCACTTTAGGGTAGACAGCCAATCAGCTGCCAGATTCAATCTGTCAATCAAACACAGCAGCCAATCAGAGAGCTGGCCATTGATCAGCAGGCCCTTTATGACATCACAGACAGACCCACGGAACTCTCTGTGCTTGTCTGCTGGCTGGCTGTCAGTTGGGTGGGTGGGCGGCAGAGGGGGAGGATGTACGTCTTGTTTCTCCTGAAAATTGCGGTTTTTCAGCGTTTCCGGAAAAAGTCGCGGTCCGACGCGCAAAAGTGGGGTATCGTAGAAATCGCCTTTTAAAGACGCACCTTTCTGGCCCCACAAAAATGGGCATTTCAAATTAGAAACAAGTCAAATGAACAAAATAGTGTGAATAAGTAAGTATTTCAGGGGTGAGTTAGCAGGTTATTGGGGTAGTAAGTCCTGATTTTTTTGGAGGTTGCAGTGACCACTACGCCATTCAAAATAGGCAGGCTTTAGCATAAGCATTTAGGCCCCGTAGGATGATTTTAGCTAAAATGTGCCCCAAACACTCAAACCGGCTTGTATCTTGCAATGGAAAATATGGGAAACATGACTTAGACAGCAAATGATACACTGTATGCCATGTTTCCAAATTTTTATGCACAGTGGTTACAGCATGAAGTGAATGCATGTGAATATACACAGGTGCATTGCATTAAACAAGTCCAATGAGCGTGAAAAAAATGGCCGGCCTGCCTGCTTTCATCCATCATTTGTTCTTAATTTATAATTAATCAATGAGCTGAGGTGGAGTCTTAGCCAGTGGTACCATCAGGGGTGTGTAATGCACTTTAGGGTAGACAGCCAATCAGCTGCCAGATTCAATCTGTCAATCAAACACAGCAGCCAATCAGAGAGCTGGCCATTGATCAGCAGGCCCTTTATGACATCACAGACAGACCCACGGAACTCTCTGTGCTTGTCTGCTGGCTGGCTGTCAGTTGGGTGGGTGGGCGGCAGAGGGGGAGGATGTACGTCTCGTTTCTCCTGAAAATTGCGGTTTTTCGGCGTTTCCGGAAAAAGTCGCGGTCCGACGCGCAAAAGTGGGGTATCGTAGAAATCGCTTTTTAAAGACGCACCTTTCTGGCCCCACAAAAATGGGCATTTCAAATTAGAAACAAGTCAAATGAACAAAATAGTGTGAATAAGTAAGTATTTCAGGGGTGAGTTAGCAGGTTATTGGGGTAGTAAGTCCTGATTTTTTTGGAGGTTGCAGTGACCACTACGCCATTCAAAATAGGCAGGCTTTAGCATAAGCAGTTAGGCCCCGTAGGATGATTTTAGCTAAAATGTGCCCCAAACACTCAAACCGGCTTGTATCTTGCAATGGAAAATATGGGAAACATGACTTAGACAGCAAATGATACACTGTATGCCATGTTTCCAAATTTTTATGCACAGTGGTTACAGCATGAAGTGAATGCATGTGAATATACACAGGTGCATTGCATTAAACAAGTCCAATGAGCGTGAAAAAAATGGCCGGCCTGCCTGCTTTCATCCATCATTTGTTCTAAATTTATAATTAATCAATGAGCTGAGGTGGAGTCTTAGCCAGTGGTACCATCAGGGGTGTGTAATGCACTTTAGGGTAGACAGCCAATCAGCTGCCAGATTCAATCTGTCAATCAAACACAGCAGCCAATCAGAGAGCTGGCCATTGATCAGCAGGCCCTTTATGACATCACAGACAGACCCACGGAACTCTCTGTGCTTGTCTGCTGGCTGGCTGTCAGTTGGGTGGGTGGGCGGCAGAGGGGGAGGATGTACGTCTCGTTTCTCCTGAAAATTGCGGTTTTTCGGCGTTTCCGGAAAAAGTCGCGGTCCGACGCGCAAAAGTGGGGTATCGTAGAAATCGCCTTTTAAAGACGCACCTTTCTGGCCCCACAAAAATGGGCATTTCAAATTAGAAACAAGTCAAATGAACAAAATAGTGTGAATAAGTAAGTATTTCAGGGGTGAGTTAGCAGGTTATTGGGGTAGTAAGTCCTGATTTTTTTGGAGGTTGCATTGACCACTACGCCATTCAAAATAGGTAGGCTTTGGCATAAGCAGTTAGGCCCCGTAGGATGATTTTAGCTAAAATGTGCCCCAAACACTCAAACCGGCTTGTATCTTGCAATGGAAAATATGGGAAACATGACTTAGACAGCAAATGATACACTGTATGCCATGTTTCCAAATTTTTATGCACAGTGGTTACAGCATGAAGCGAATGCATGTAAATATACAAAGGTGCATTGCATTAAACAAGTCCAATGAGCGTGAAAAAAATGGCCGGCCTGCCTGCTTTCATCCATCATTTGTTCTAAATTTATAATTAATCAATGAGCTGAGGTGGAGTCTTAGCCAGTGGTACCATCAGGGGTGTGTAATGCACTTTAGGGTAGACAGCCAATCAGCTGCCAGATTCAATCTGTCAATCAAACACAGCAGCCAATCAGAGAGCTGGCCATTGATCAGCAGGCCCTTTATGACATCACAGACAGACCCACGGAACTCTCTGTGCTTGTCTGCTGGCTGGCTGTCAGTTGGGTGGGTGGGCGGCAGAGGGGGAGGATGTACGTCTCGTTTCTCCTGAAAATTGCGGTTTTTCGGCGTTTCCGGAAAAAGTCGCGGTCCGACGCGCAAAAGTGGGGTATCGTAGAAATCGCCTTTTAAAGACGCACCTTTCTGGCCCCACAAAAATGGGCATTTCAAATTAGAAACAAGTCAAATGAACAAAATAGTGTGAATAAGTAAGTATTTCAGGGGTGAGTTAGCAGGTTATTGGGGTAGTAAGTCCTGATTTTTTTGGAGGTTGCATTGACCACTACGCCATTCAAAATAGGCAGGCTTTGGCATAAGCAGTTAGGCCCCGTAGGATGATTTTAGCTAAAATGTGCCCCAAACACTCAAACCGGCTTGTATCTTGCAATGGAAAATATGGGAAACATGACTTAGACAGCAAATGATACACTGTATGCCATGTTTCCAAATTTTTATGCACAGTGGTTACAGCATGAAGCGAATGCATGTGAATATACAAAGGTGCATTGCATTAAACAAGTCCAATGAGCGTGAAAAAAATGGCCGGCCTGCCTGCTTTCATCCATCATTTGTTCTAAATTTATAATTAATCAATGAGCTGAGGTGGAGTCTTAGCCAGTGGTACCATCAGGGGTGTGTAATGCACTTTAGGGTAGACAGCCAATCAGCTGCCAGATTCAATCTGTCAATCAAACACAGCAGCCAATCAGAGAGCTGGCCATTGATCAGCAGGCCCTTTATGACATCACAGACAGACCCACGGAACTCTCTGTGCTTGTCTGCTGGCTGGCTGTCAGTTGGGTGGGTGGGCGGCAGAGGGGGAGGATGTACGTCTCGTTTCTCCTGAAAATTGCGGTTTTTCAGCGTTTCCGGAAAAAGTCGTGGTCCGACGCGCAAAAGTGGGGTATCGTAGAAATCGCCTTTTAAAGACGCACCTTTCTGGCCCCACAAAAATGGGCATTTCAAATTAGAAACAAGTCAAATGAACAAAATAGTGTGAATAAGTAAGTATATCAGGGGTGAGTTAGCAGGTTATTGGGGTAGTAAGTCCTGATTTTTTTGGAGGTTGCAGTGACCACTACGCCATTCAAAATAGGCAGGCTTTGGCATAAGCAGTTAGGCCCCGTAGGATGATTTTAGCTAAAATGTGCCCCAAACACTCAAACCGGCTTGTATCTTGCAATGGAAAATGTGGGAAACATGACTTAGACAGCAAATGATACACTGTATGCCATGTTTCCAAATTTTTATGCACAGTGGTTACAGCATGAAGCGAATGCATGTGAATATACAAAGGTGCATTGCATTAAACAAGTCCAATGAGCGTGAAAAAAATGGCCGGCCTGCCTGCTTTCATCCATCATTTGTTCTAAATTTATAATTAATCAATGAGCTGAGGTGGAGTCTTAGCCAGTGGTACCATCAGGGGTGTGTAATGCACTTTAGGGTAGACAGCCAATCAGCTGCCAGATTCAATCTGTCAATCAAACACAGCAGCCAATCAGAGAGCTGGCCATTGATCAGCAGGCCCTTTATGACATCACAGACAGACCCACGGAACTCTCTGTGCTTGTCTGCTGGCTGGCTGTCAGTTGGGTGGGTGGGCGGCAGAGGGGGAGGATGTACGTCTCGTTTCTCCTGAAAATTGCGGTTTTTCGGCGTTTCCGGAAAAAGTCGCGGTCCGACGCGCAAAAGTGGGGTATCGTAGAAATCGCCTTTTAAAGACGCACCTTTCTGGCCCCACAAAAATGGGCATTTCAAATTAGAAACAAGTCAAATGAACAAAATAGTGTGAATAAGTAAGTATTTCAGGGGTGAGTTAGCAGGTTATTGGGGTAGTAAGTCCTGATTTTTTTGGAGGTTGCATTGACCACTACGCCATTCAAAATAGGCAGGCTTTGGCATAAGCAGTTAGGCCCCGTAGGATGATTTTAGCTAAAATGTGCCCCAAACACTCAAACCGGCTTGTATCTTGCAATGGAAAATATGGGAAACATGACTTAGACAGCAAATGATACACTGTATGCCATGTTTCCAAATTTTTATGCACAGTGGTTACAGCATGAAGCGAATGCATGTGAATATACAAAGGTGCATTGCATTAAACAAGTCCAATGAGCGTGAAAAAAATGGCCGGCCTGCCTGCTTTCATCCATCATTTGTTCTAAATTTATAATTAATCAATGAGCTGAGGTGGAGTCTTAGCCAGTGGTACCATCAGGGGTGTGTAATGCACTTTAGGGTAGACAGCCAATCAGCTGCCAGATTCAATCTGTCAATCAAACACAGCAGCCAATCAGAGAGCTGGCCATTGATCAGCAGGCCCTTTATGACATCACAGACAGTCCCACGGAACTCTCTGTGCTTGTCTGCTGGCTGGCTGTCAGTTGGGTGGGTGGGCGGCAGAGGGGGAGGATGTACGTCTCGTTTCTCCTGAAAATTGCGGTTTTTCAGCGTTTCCGGAAAAAGTCGTGGTCCGACGCGCAAAAGTGGGGTATCGTAGAAATCGCCTTTTAAAGACGCACCTTTCTGGCCCCACAAAAATGGGCATTTCAAATTAGAAACAAGTCAAATCAACAAAATAGTGTGAATAAGTAAGTATATCAGGGGTGAGTTAGCAGGTTATTGGGGTAGTAAGTCCTGATTTTTTTGGAGGTTGCAGTGACCACTACGCCATTCAAAATAGGCAGGCTTTGGCATAAGCAGTTAGGCCCCGTAGGATGATTTTAGCTAAAATGTGCCCCAAACACTCAAACCGGCTTGTATCTTGCAATGGAAAATATGGGAAACATGACTTAGACAGCAAATGATACACTGTATGCCATGTTTCCAAATTTTTATGCACAGTGGTTACAGCATGAAGCGAATGCATGTGAATATACAAAGGTGCATTGCATTAAACAAGTCCAATGAGCGTGAAAAAAATGGCCGGCCTGCCTGCTTTCATCCATCATTTGTTCTAAATTTATAATTAATCAATGAGCTGAGGTGGAGTCTTAGCCAGTGGTACCATCAGGGGTGTGTAATGCACTTTAGGGTAGACAGCCAATCAGCTGCCAGATTCAATCTGTCAATCAAACACAGCAGCCAATCAGAGAGCTGGCCATTGATCAGCAGGCCCTTTATGACATCACAGACAGACCCACGGAACTCTCTGTGCTTGTCTGCTGGCTGGCTGTCAGTTGGGTGGGTGGGCGGCAGAGGGGGAGGATGTACGTCTCGTTTCTCCTGAAAATTGCGGTTTTTCGGCGTTTCCGGAAAAAGTCGCGGTCCGACGCGCAAAAGTGGGGTATCGTAGAAATCGCCTTTTAAAGACGCACCTTTCTGGCCCCACAAAAATGGGCATTTCAAATTAGAAACAAGTCAAATGAACAAAATAGTGTGAATAAGTAAGTATTTCAGGGGTGAGTTAGCAGGTTATTGGGGTAGTAAGTCCTGATTTTTTTGGAGGTTGCAGTGACCACTACGCCATTCAAAATAGGCAGGCTTTGGCATAAGCAGTTAGGCCCCGTAGGATGATTTTAGCTAAAATGTGCCCCAAACACTCAAACCGGCTTGTATCTTGCAATGGAAAATGTGGGAAACATGACTTAGACAGCAAATGATACACTGTATGCCATGTTTCCAAATTTTTATGCACAGTGGTTACAGCATGAAGCGAATGCATGTGAATATACAAAGGTGCATTGCATTAAACAAGTCCAATGAGCGTGAAAAAAATGGCCGGCCTGCCTGCTTTCATCCATCATTTGTTCTAAATTTATAATTAATCAATGAGCTGAGGTGGAGTCTTAGCCAGTGGTACCATCAGGGGTGTGTAATGCACTTTAGGGTAGACAGCCAATCAGCTGCCAGATTCAATCTGTCAATCAAACACAGCAGCCAATCAGAGAGCTGGCCATTGATCAGCAGGCCCTTTATGACATCACAGACAGACCCACGGAACTCTCTGTGCTTGTCTGCTGGCTGGCTGTCAGTTGGGTGGGTGGGCGGCAGAGGGGGAGGATGTACGTCTCGTTTCTCCTGAAAATTGCGGTTTTTCGGCGTTTCCGGAAAAAGTCGCGGTCCGACGCGCAAAAGTGGGGTATCGTAGAAATCGCCTTTTAAAGACGCACCTTTCTGGCCCCACAAAAATGGGCATTTCAAATTAGAAACAAGTCAAATGAACAAAATAGTGTGAATAAGTAAGTATTTCAGGGGTGAGTTAGCAGGTTATTGGGGTAGTAAGTCCTGATTTTTTTGGAGGTTGCATTGACCACTACGCCATTCAAAATAGGCAGGCTTTGGCATAAGCAGTTAGGCCCCGTAGGATGATTTTAGCTAAAATGTGCCCCAAACACTCAAACCGGCTTGTATCTTGCAATGGAAAATATGGGAAACATGACTTAGACAGCAAATGATACACTGTATGCCATGTTTCCAAATTTTTATGCACAGTGGTTACAGCATGAAGCGAATGCATGTGAATATACAAAGGTGCATTGCATTAAACAAGTCCAATGAGCGTGAAAAAAATGGCCGGCCTGCCTGCTTTCATCCATCATTTGTTCTAAATTTATAATTAATCAATGAGCTGAGGTGGAGTCTTAGCCAGTGGTACCATCAGGGGTGTGTAATGCACTTTAGGGTAGACAGCCAATCAGCTGCCAGATTCAATCTGTCAATCAAACACAGCAGCCAATCAGAGAGCTGGCCATTGATCAGCAGGCCCTTTATGACATCACAGACAGACCCACGGAACTCTCTGTGCTTGTCTGCTGGCTGGCTGTCAGTTGGGTGGGTGGGCGGCAGAGGGGGAGGATGTACGTCTCGTTTCTCCTGAAAATTGCGGTTTTTCAGCGTTTCCGGAAAAAGTCGTGGTCCGACGCGCAAAAGTGGGGTATCGTAGAAATCGCCTTTTAAAGACGCACCTTTCTGGCCCCACAAAAATGGGCATTTCAAATTAGAAACAAGTCAAATGAACAAAATAGTGTGAATAAGTAAGTATATCAGGGGTGAGTTAGCAGGTTATTGGGGTAGTAAGTCCTGATTTTTTTGGAGGTTGCAGTGACCACTACGCCATTCAAAATAGGCAGGCTTTGGCATAAGCAGTTAGGCCCCGTAGGATGATTTTAGCTAAAATGTGCCCCAAACACTCAAACCGGCTTGTATCTTGCAATGGAAAATATGGGAAACATGACTTAGACAGCAAATGATACACTGTATGCCATGTTTCCAAATTTTTATGCACAGTGGTTACAGCATGAAGCGAATGCATGTGAATATACAAAGGTGCATTGCATTAAACAAGTCCAATGAGCGTGAAAAAAATGGCCGGCCTGCCTGCTTTCATCCATCATTTGTTCTAAATTTATAATTAATCAATGAGCTGAGGTGGAGTCTTAGCCAGTGGTACCATCAGGGGTGTGTAATGCACTTTAGGGTAGACAGCCAATCAGCTGCCAGATTCAATCTGTCAATCAAACACAGCAGCCAATCAGAGAGCTGGCCATTGATCAGCAGGCCCTTTATGACATCACAGACAGACCCACGGAACTCTCTGTGCTTGTCTGCTGGCTGGCTGTCAGTTGGGTGGGTGGGCGGCAGAGGGGGAGGATGTACGTCTCGTTTCTCCTGAAAATTGCGGTTTTTCGGCGTTTCCGGAAAAAGTCGCGGTCCGACGCGCAAAAGTGGGGTATCGTAGAAATCGCCTTTTAAAGACGCACCTTTCTGGCCCCACAAAAATGGGCATTTCAAATTAGAAACAAGTCAAATGAACAAAATAGTGTGAATAAGTAAGTATTTCAGGGGTGAGTTAGCAGGTTATTGGGGTAGTAAGTCCTGATTTTTTTGGAGGTTGCAGTGACCACTACGCCATTCAAAATAGGCAGGCTTTAGCATAAGCATTTAGGCCCCGTAGGATGATTTTAGCTAAAATGTGCCCCAAACACTCAAACCGGCTTGTATCTTGCAATGGAAAATATGGGAAACATGACTTAGACAGCAAATGATACACTGTATGCCATGTTTCCAAATTTTTATGCACAGTGGTTACAGCATGAAGTGAATGCATGTGAATATACACAGGTGCATTGCATTAAACAAGTCCAATGAGCGTGAAAAAAATGGCCGGCCTGCCTGCTTTCATCCATCATTTGTTCTAAATTTATAATTAATCAATGAGCTGAGGTGGAGTCTTAGCCAGTGGTACCATCAGGGGTGTGTAATGCACTTTAGGGTAGACAGCCAATCAGCTGCCAGATTCAATCTGTCAATCAAACACAGCAGCCAATCAGAGAGCTGGCCATTGATCAGCAGGCCCTTTATGACATCACAGACAGACCCACGGAACTCTCTGTGCTTGTCTGCTGGCTGGCTGTCAGTTGGGTGGGTGGGCGGCAGAGGGGGAGGATGTACGTCTCGTTTCTCCTGAAAATTGCGGTTTTTCGGCGTTTCCGGAAAAAGTCGCGGTCCGACGCGCAAAAGTGGGGTATCGTAGAAATCGCTTTTTAAAGACGCACCTTTCTGGCCCCACAAAAATGGGCATTTCAAATTAGAAACAAGTCAAATGAACAAAATAGTGTGAATAAGTAAGTATTTCAGGGGTGAGTTAGCAGGTTATTGGGGTAGTAAGTCCTGATTTTTTTGGAGGTTGCAGTGACCACTACGCCATTCAAAATAGGCAGGCTTTAGCATAAGCAGTTAGGCCCCGTAGGATGATTTTAGCTAAAATGTGCCCCAAACACTCAAACCGGCTTGTATCTTGCAATGGAAAATATGGGAAACATGACTTAGACAGCAAATGATACACTGTATGCCATGTTTCCAAATTTTTATGCACAGTGGTTACAGCATGAAGTGAATGCATGTGAATATACACAGGTGCATTGCATTAAACAAGTCCAATGAGCGTGAAAAAAATGGCCGGCCTGCCTGCTTTCATCCATCATTTGTTCTAAATTTATAATTAATCAATGAGCTGAGGTGGAGTCTTAGCCAGTGGTACCATCAGGGGTGTGTAATGCACTTTAGGGTAGACAGCCAATCAGCTGCCAGATTCAATCTGTCAATCAAACACAGCAGCCAATCAGAGAGCTGGCCATTGATCAGCAGGCCCTTTATGACATCACAGACAGACCCACGGAACTCTCTGTGCTTGTCTGCTGGCTGGCTGTCAGTTGGGTGGGTGGGCGGCAGAGGGGGAGGATGTACGTCTCGTTTCTCCTGAAAATTGCGGTTTTTCGGCGTTTCCGGAAAAAGTCGCAGTCCGACGCGCAAAAGTGGGGTATCGTAGAAATCGCCTTTTAAAGACGCACCTTTCTGGCCCCACAAAAATGGGCATTTCAAATTAGAAACAAGTCAAATGAACAAAATAGTGTGAATAAGTAAGTATTTCAGGGGTGAGTTAGCAGGTTATTGGGGTAGTAAGTCCTGATTTTTTTGGAGGTTGCATTGACCACTACGCCATTCAAAATAGGCAGGCTTTGGCATAAGCAGTTAGGCCCCGTAGGATGATTTTAGCTAAAATGTGCCCCAAACACTCAAACCGGCTTGTATCTTGCAATGGAAAATATGGGAAACATGACTTAGACAGCAAATGATACACTGTATGCCATGTTTCCAAATTTTTATGCACAGTGGTTACAGCATGAAGCGAATGCATGTGAATATACAAAGGTGCATTGCATTAAACAAGTCCAATGAGCGTGAAAAAAATGGCCGGCCTGCCTGCTTTCATCCATCATTTGTTCTAAATTTATAATTAATCAATGAGCTGAGGTGGAGTCTTAGCCAGTGGTACCATCAGGGGTGTGTAATGCACTTTAGGGTAGACAGCTAATCAGCTGCCAGATTCAATCTGTCAATCAAACACAGCAGCCAATCAGAGAGCTGGCCATTGATCAGCAGGCCCTTTATGACATCACAGACAGACCCACGGAACTCTCTGTGCTTGTCTGCTGGCTGGCTGTCAGTTGGGTGGGTGGGCGGCAGAGGGGGAGGATGTACGTCTCGTTTCTCCTGAAAATTGCGGTTTTTCGGCGTTTCCGGAAAAAGTCGCGGTCCGACGCGCAAAAGTGGGGTATCGTAGAAATCGCCTTTTAAAGACGCACCTTTCTGGCCCCACAAAAATGGGCATTTCAAATTAGAAACAAGTCA
Source organism: Crinia signifera (assembly GCF_055691185.1). Classification (NCBI taxonomy): domain Eukaryota; kingdom Metazoa; phylum Chordata; class Amphibia; order Anura; family Myobatrachidae; genus Crinia; species Crinia signifera. The sequence goes on from NW_028142675.1 coordinate 295,204, forward strand.
AATGAACAAAATAGTGTGAATAAGTAAGTATTTCAGGGGTGAGTTAGCAGGTTATTGGGGTAGTAAGTCCTGATTTTTTTGGAGGTTGCATTGACCACTACGCCATTCAAAATAGGCAGGCTTTGGCATAAGCAGTTAGGCCCCGTAGGATGATTTTAGCTAAAATGTGCCCCAAACACTCAAACCGGCTTGTATCTTGCAATGGAAAATATGGGAAACATGACTTAGACAGCAAATGATACACTGTATGCCATGTTTCCAAATTTTTATGCACAGTGGTTACAGCATGAAGCGAATGCATGTGAATATACAAAGGTGCATTGCATTAAACAAGTCCAATGAGCGTGAAAAAAATGGCCGGCCTGCCTGCTTTCATCCATCATTTGTTCTAAATTTATAATTAATCAATGAGCTGAGGTGGAGTCTTAGCCAGTGGTACCATCAGGGGTGTGTAATGCACTTTAGGGTAGACAGCCAATCAGCTGCCAGATTCAATCTGTCAATCAAACACAGCAGCCAATCAGAGAGCTGGCCATTGATCAGCAGGCCCTTTATGACATCACAGACAGACCCACGGAACTCTCTGTGCTTGTCTGCTGGCTGGCTGTCAGTTGGGTGGGTGGGCGGCAGAGGGGGAGGATGTACGTCTCGTTTCTCCTGAAAATTGCGGTTTTTCAGCGTTTCCGGAAAAAGTCGTGGTCCGACGCGCAAAAGTGGGGTATCGTAGAAATCGCCTTTTAAAGACGCACCTTTCTGGCCCCACAAAAATGGGCATTTCAAATTAGAAACAAGTCAAATGAACAAAATAGTGTGAATAAGTAAGTATATCAGGGGTGAGTTAGCAGGTTATTGGGGTAGTAAGTCCTGATTTTTTTGGAGGTTGCAGTGACCACTACGCCATTCAAAATAGGCAGGCTTTGGCATAAGCAGTTAGGCCCCGTAGGATGATTTTAGCTAAAATGTGCCCCAAACACTCAAACCGGCTTGTATCTTGCAATGGAAAATGTGGGAAACATGACTTAGACAGCAAATGATACACTGTATGCCATGTTTCCAAATTTTTATGCACAGTGGTTACAGCATGAAGCGAATGCATGTGAATATACAAAGGTGCATTGCATTAAACAAGTCCAATGAGCGTGAAAAAAATGGCCGGCCTGCCTGCTTTCATCCATCATTTGTTCTAAATTTATAATTAATCAATGAGCTGAGGTGGAGTCTTAGCCAGTGGTACCATCAGGGGTGTGTAATGCACTTTAGGGTAGACAGCCAATCAGCTGCCAGATTCAATCTGTCAATCAAACACAGCAGCCAATCAGAGAGCTGGCCATTGATCAGCAGGCCCTTTATGACATCACAGACAGACCCACGGAACTCTCTGTGCTTGTCTGCTGGCTGGCTGTCAGTTGGGTGGGTGGGCGGCAGAGGGGGAGGATGTACGTCTCGTTTCTCCTGAAAATTGCGGTTTTTCAGCGTTTCCGGAAAAAGTCGTGGTCCGACGCGCAAAAGTGGGGTATCGTAGAAATCGCCTTTTAAAGACGCACCTTTCTGGCCCCACAAAAATGGGCATTTCAAATTAGAAACAAGTCAAATGAACAAAATAGTGTGAATAAGTAAGTATATCAGGGGTGAGTTAGCAGGTTATTGGGGTAGTAAGTCCTGATTTTTTTGGAGGTTGCAGTGACCACTACGCCATTCAAAATAGGCAGGCTTTGGCATAAGCAGTTAGGCCCCGTAGGATGATTTTAGCTAAAATGTGCCCCAAACACTCAAACCGGCTTGTATCTTGCAATGGAAAATGTGGGAAACATGACTTAGACAGCAAATGATACACTGTATGCCATGTTTCCAAATTTTTATGCACAGTGGTTACAGCATGAAGCGAATGCATGTGAATATACAAAGGTGCATTGCATTAAACAAGTCCAATGAGCGTGAAAAAAATGGCCGGCCTGCCTGCTTTCATCCATCATTTGTTCTAAATTTATAATTAATCAATGAGCTGAGGTGGAGTCTTAGCCAGTGGTACCATCAGGGGTGTGTAATGCACTTTAGGGTAGACAGCCAATCAGCTGCCAGATTCAATCTGTCAATCAAACACAGCAGCCAATCAGAGAGCTGGCCATTGATCAGCAGGCCCTTTATGACATCACAGACAGACCCACGGAACTCTCTGTGCTTGTCTGCTGGCTGGCTGTCAGTTGGGTGGGTGGGCGGCAGAGGGGGAGGATGTACGTCTCGTTTCTCCTGAAAATTGCGGTTTTTCGGCGTTTCCGGAAAAAGTCGCGGTCCGACGCGCAAAAGTGGGGTATCGTAGAAATCGCCTTTTAAAGACGCACCTTTCTGGCCCCACAAAAATGGGCATTTCAAATTAGAAACAAGTCAAATGAACAAAATAGTGTGAATAAGTAAGTATTTCAGGGGTGAGTTAGCAGGTTATTGGGGTAGTAAGTCCTGATTTTTTTGGAGGTTGCATTGACCACTACGCCATTCAAAATAGGCAGGCTTTGGCATAAGCAGTTAGGCCCCGTAGGATGATTTTAGCTAAAATGTGCCCCAAACACTCAAACCGGCTTGTATCTTGCAATGGAAAATATGGGAAACATGACTTAGACAGCAAATGATACACTGTATGCCATGTTTCCAAATTTTTATGCACAGTGGTTACAGCATGAAGCGAATGCATGTGAATATACAAAGGTGCATTGCATTAAACAAGTCCAATGAGCGTGAAAAAAATGGCCGGCCTGCCTGCTTTCATCCATCATTTGTTCTAAATTTATAATTAATCAATGAGCTGAGGTGGAGTCTTAGCCAGTGGTACCATCAGGGGTGTGTAATGCACTTTAGGGTAGACAGCCAATCAGCTGCCAGATTCAATCTGTCAATCAAACACAGCAGCCAATCAGAGAGCTGGCCATTGATCAGCAGGCCCTTTATGACATCACAGACAGACCCACGGAACTCTCTGTGCTTGTCTGCTGGCTGGCTGTCAGTTGGGTGGGTGGGCGGCAGAGGGGGAGGATGTACGTCTCGTTTCTCCTGAAAATTGCGGTTTTTCAGCGTTTCCGGAAAAAGTCGTGGTCCGACGCGCAAAAGTGGGGTATCGTAGAAATCGCCTTTTAAAGACGCACCTTTCTGGCCCCACAAAAATGGGCATTTCAAATTAGAAACAAGTCAAATGAACAAAATAGTGTGAATAAGTAAGTATTTCAGGGGTGAGTTAGCAGGTTATTGGGGTAGTAAGTCCTGATTTTTTTGGAGGTTGCAGTGACCACTACGCCATTCAAAATAGGCAGGCTTTAGCATAAGCATTTAGGCCCCGTAGGATGATTTTAGCTAAAATGTGCCCCAAACACTCAAACCGGCTTGTATCTTGCAATGGAAAATATGGGAAACATGACTTAGACAGCAAATGATACACTGTATGCCATGTTTCCAAATTTTTATGCACAGTGGTTACAGCATGAAGTGAATGCATGTGAATATACACAGGTGCATTGCATTAAACAAGTCCAATGAGCGTGAAAAAAATGGCCGGCCTGCCTGCTTTCATCCATCATTTGTTCTAAATTTATAATTAATCAATGAGCTGAGGTGGAGTCTTAGCCAGTGGTACCATCAGGGGTGTGTAATGCACTTTAGGGTAGACAGCCAATCAGCTGCCAGATTCAATCTGTCAATCAAACACAGCAGCCAATCAGAGAGCTGGCCATTGATCAGCAGGCCCTTTATGACATCACAGACAGACCCACGGAACTCTCTGTGCTTGTCTGCTGGCTGGCTGTCAGTTGGGTGGGTGGGCGGCAGAGGGGGAGGATGTACGTCTCGTTTCTCCTGAAAATTGCGGTTTTTCGGCGTTTCCGGAAAAAGTCGCGGTCCGACGCGCAAAAGTGGGGTATCGTAGAAATCGCTTTTTAAAGACGCACCTTTCTGGCCCCACAAAAATGGGCATTTCAAATTAGAAACAAGTCAAATGAACAAAATAGTGTGAATAAGTAAGTATTTCAGGGGTGAGTTAGCAGGTTATTGGGGTAGTAAGTCCTGATTTTTTTGGAGGTTGCAGTGACCACTACGCCATTCAAAATAGGCAGGCTTTAGCATAAGCAGTTAGGCCCCGTAGGATGATTTTAGCTAAAATGTGCCCCAAACACTCAAACCGGCTTGTATCTTGCAATGGAAAATATGGGAAACATGACTTAGACAGCAAATGATACACTGTATGCCATGTTTCCAAATTTTTATGCACAGTGGTTACAGCATGAAGTGAATGCATGTGAATATACACAGGTGCATTGCATTAAACAAGTCCAATGAGCGTGAAAAAAATGGCCGGCCTGCCTGCTTTCATCCATCATTTGTTCTAAATTTATAATTAATCAATGAGCTGAGGTGGAGTCTTAGCCAGTGGTACCATCAGGGGTGTGTAATGCACTTTAGGGTAGACAGCCAATCAGCTGCCAGATTCAATCTGTCAATCAAACACAGCAGCCAATCAGAGAGCTGGCCATTGATCAGCAGGCCCTTTATGACATCACAGACAGACCCACGGAACTCTCTGTGCTTGTCTGCTGGCTGGCTGTCAGTTGGGTGGGTGGGCGGCAGAGGGGGAGGATGTACGTCTCGTTTCTCCTGAAAATTGCGGTTTTTCGGCGTTTCCGGAAAAAGTCGCGGTCCGACGCGCAAAAGTGGGGTATCGTAGAAATCGCCTTTTAAAGACGCACCTTTCTGGCCCCACAAAAATGGGCATTTCAAATTAGAAACAAGTCAAATGAACAAAATAGTGTGAATAAGTAAGTATTTCAGGGGTGAGTTAGCAGGTTATTGGGGTAGTAAGTCCTGATTTTTTTGGAGGTTGCATTGACCACTACGCCATTCAAAATAGGCAGGCTTTGGCATAAGCAGTTAGGCCCCGTAGGATGATTTTAGCTAAAATGTGCCCCAAACACTCAAACCGGCTTGTATCTTGCAATGGAAAATATGGGAAACATGACTTAGACAGCAAATGATACACTGTATGCCATGTTTCCAAATTTTTATGCACAGTGGTTACAGCATGAAGCGAATGCATGTGAATATACAAAGGTGCATTGCATTAAACAAGTCCAATGAGCGTGAAAAAAATGGCCGGCCTGCCTGCTTTCATCCATCATTTGTTCTAAATTTATAATTAATCAATGAGCTGAGGTGGAGTCTTAGCCAGTGGTACCATCAGGGGTGTGTAATGCACTTTAGGGTAGACAGCTAATCAGCTGCCAGATTCAATCTGTCAATCAAACACAGCAGCCAATCAGAGAGCTGGCCATTGATCAGCAGGCCCTTTATGACATCACAGACAGACCCACGGAACTCTCTGTGCTTGTCTGCTGGCTGGCTGTCAGTTGGGTGGGTGGGCGGCAGAGGGGGAGGATGTACGTCTCGTTTCTCCTGAAAATTGCGGTTTTTCGGCGTTTCCGGAAAAAGTCGCGGTCCGACGCGCAAAAGTGGGGTATCGTAGAAATCGCCTTTTAAAGACGCACCTTTCTGGCCCCACAAAAATGGGCATTTCAAATTAGAAACAAGTCAAATGAACAAAATAGTGTGAATAAGTAAGTATTTCAGGGGTGAGTTAGCAGGTTATTGGGGTAGTAAGTCCTGATTTTTTTGGAGGTTGCATTGACCACTACGCCATTCAAAATAGGCAGGCTTTGGCATAAGCAGTTAGGCCCCGTAGGATGATTTTAGCTAAAATGTGCCCCAAACACTCAAACCGGCTTGTATCTTGCAATGGAAAATATGGGAAACATGACTTAGACAGCAAATGATACACTGTATGCCATGTTTCCAAATTTTTATGCACAGTGGTTACAGCATGAAGCGAATGCATGTGAATATACAAAGGTGCATTGCATTAAACAAGTCCAATGAGCGTGAAAAAAATGGCCGGCCTGCCTGCTTTCATCCATCATTTGTTCTAAATTTATAATTAATCAATGAGCTGAGGTGGAGTCTTAGCCAGTGGTACCATCAGGGGTGTGTAATGCACTTTAGGGTAGACAGCCAATCAGCTGCCAGATTCAATCTGTCAATCAAACACAGCAGCCAATCAGAGAGCTGGCCATTGATCAGCAGGCCCTTTATGACATCACAGACAGACCCACGGAACTCTCTGTGCTTGTCTGCTGGCTGGCTGTCAGTTGGGTGGGTGGGCGGCAGAGGGGGAGGATGTACGTCTCGTTTCTCCTGAAAATTGCGGTTTTTCAGCGTTTCCGGAAAAAGTCGTGGTCCGACGCGCAAAAGTGGGGTATCGTAGAAATCGCCTTTTAAAGACGCACCTTTCTGGCCCCACAAAAATGGGCATTTCAAATTAGAAACAAGTCAAATGAACAAAATAGTGTGAATAAGTAAGTATATCAGGGGTGAGTTAGCAGGTTATTGGGGTAGTAAGTCCTGATTTTTTTGGAGGTTGCAGTGACCACTACGCCATTCAAAATAGGCAGGCTTTGGCATAAGCAGTTAGGCCCCGTAGGATGATTTTAGCTAAAATGTGCCCCAAACACTCAAACCGGCTTGTATCTTGCAATGGAAAATGTGGGAAACATGACTTAGACAGCAAATGATACACTGTATGCCATGTTTCCAAATTTTTATGCACAGTGGTTACAGCATGAAGCGAATGCATGTGAATATACAAAGGTGCATTGCATTAAACAAGTCCAATGAGCGTGAAAAAAATGGCCGGCCTGCCTGCTTTCATCCATCATTTGTTCTAAATTTATAATTAATCAATGAGCTGAGGTGGAGTCTTAGCCAGTGGTACCATCAGGGGTGTGTAATGCACTTTAGGGTAGACAGCCAATCAGCTGCCAGATTCAATCTGTCAATCAAACACAGCAGCCAATCAGAGAGCTGGCCATTGATCAGCAGGCCCTTTATGACATCACAGACAGACCCACGGAACTCTCTGTGCTTGTCTGTTGGCTGGCTGTCAGTTGGGTGGGTGGGCGGCAGAGGGGGAGGATGTACGTCTCGTTTCTCCTGAAAATTGCGGTTTTTCAGCGTTTCCGGAAAAAGTCGTGGTCCGACGCGCAAAAGTGGGGTATCGTAGAAATCGCCTTTTAAAGACGCACCTTTCTGGCCCCACAAAAATGGGCATTTCAAATTAGAAACAAGTCAAATGAACAAAATAGTGTGAATAAGTAAGTATATCAGGGGTGAGTTAGCAGGTTATTGGGGTAGTAAGTCCTGATTTTTTTGGAGGTTGCAGTGACCACTACGCCATTCAAAATAGGCAGGCTTTGGCATAAGCAGTTAGGCCCCGTAGGATGATTTTAGCTAAAATGTGCCCCAAACACTCAAACCGGCTTGTATCTTGCAATGGAAAATGTGGGAAACATGACTTAGACAGCAAATGATACACTGTATGCCATGTTTCCAAATTTTTATGCACAGTGGTTACAGCATGAAGCGAATGCATGTGAATATACAAAGGTGCATTGCATTAAACAAGTCCAATGAGCGTGAAAAAAATGGCCGGCCTGCCTGCTTTCATCCATCATTTGTTCTAAATTTATAATTAATCAATGAGCTGAGGTGGAGTCTTAGCCAGTGGTACCATCAGGGGTGTGTAATGCACTTTAGGGTAGACAGCCAATCAGCTGCCAGATTCAATCTGTCAATCAAACACAGCAGCCAATCAGAGAGCTGGCCATTGATCAGCAGGCCCTTTATGACATCACAGACAGACCCACGGAACTCTCTGTGCTTGTCTGCTGGCTGGCTGTCAGTTGGGTGGGTGGGCGGCAGAGGGGGAGGATGTACGTCTCGTTTCTCCTGAAAATTGCGGTTTTTCGGCGTTTCCGGAAAAAGTCGCGGTCCGACGCGCAAAAGTGGGGTATCGTAGAAATCGCCTTTTAAAGACGCACCTTTCTGGCCCCACAAAAATGGGCATTTCAAATTAGAAACAAGTCAAATGAACAAAATAGTGTGAATAAGTAAGTATTTCAGGGGTGAGTTAGCAGGTTATTGGGGTAGTAAGTCCTGATTTTTTTGGAGGTTGCATTGACCACTACGCCATTCAAAATAGGCAGGCTTTGGCATAAGCAGTTAGGCCCCGTAGGATGATTTTAGCTAAAATGTGCCCCAAACACTCAAACCGGCTTGTATCTTGCAATGGAAAATATGGGAAACATGACTTAGACAGCAAATGATACACTGTATGCCATGTTTCCAAATTTTTATGCACAGTGGTTACAGCATGAAGCGAATGCATGTGAATATACAAAGGTGCATTGCATTAAACAAGTCCAATGAGCGTGAAAAAAATGGCCGGCCTGCCTGCTTTCATCCATCATTTGTTCTAAATTTATAATTAATCAATGAGCTGAGGTGGAGTCTTAGCCAGTGGTACCATCAGGGGTGTGTAATGCACTTTAGGGTAGACAGCCAATCAGCTGCCAGATTCAATCTGTCAATCAAACACAGCAGCCAATCAGAGAGCTGGCCATTGATCAGCAGGCCCTTTATGACATCACAGACAGACCCACGGAACTCTCTGTGCTTGTCTGCTGGCTGGCTGTCAGTTGGGTGGGTGGGCGGCAGAGGGGGAGGATGTACGTCTCGTTTCTCCTGAAAATTGCGGTTTTTCAGCGTTTCCGGAAAAAGTCGTGGTCCGACGCGCAAAAGTGGGGTATCGTAGAAATCGCCTTTTAAAGACGCACCTTTCTGGCCCCACAAAAATGGGCATTTCAAATTAGAAACAAGTCAAATGAACAAAATAGTGTGAATAAGTAAGTATTTCAGGGGTGAGTTAGCAGGTTATTGGGGTAGTAAGTCCTGATTTTTTTGGAGGTTGCAGTGACCACTACGCCATTCAAAATAGGCAGGCTTTAGCATAAGCATTTAGGCCCCGTAGGATGATTTTAGCTAAAATGTGCCCCAAACACTCAAACCGGCTTGTATCTTGCAATAGAAAATATGGGAAACATGACTTAGACAGCAAATGATACACTGTATGCCATGTTTCCAAATTTTTATGCACAGTGGTTACAGCATGAAGCGAATGCATGTGAATATACACAGGTGCATTGCATTAAACAAGTCCAATGAGCGTGAAAAAAATGGCCGGCCTGCCTGCTTTCATCCATCATTTGTTCTAAATTTATAATTAATCAATGAGCTGAGGTGGAGTCTTAGCCAGTGGTACCATCAGGGGTGTGTAATGCACTTTAGGGTAGACAGCCAATCAGCTGCCAGATTAAATCTGTCAATCAAACACAGCAGCCAATCAGAGAGCTGGCCATTGATCAGCAGGCCCTTTATGACATCACAGACAGACCCACGGAACTCTCTGTGCTTGTCTGCTGGCTGGCTGTCAGTTGGGTGGGTGGGCGGCAGAGGGGGAGGATGTACGTCTCGTTTCTCCTGAAAATTGCGGTTTTTCGGCGTTTCCGGAAAAAGTCGCGGTCCGACGCACAAAAGTGGGGTATCGTAGAAATCGCCTTTTAAAGACGCACCTTTCTGGCCCCACAAAAATGGGCATTTCAAATTAGAAACAAGTCAAATGAACAAAATAGTGTGAATAAGTAAGTATTTCAGGGGTGAGTTAGCAGGTTATTGGGGTAGTAAGTCCTGATTTTTTTGGAGGTTGCAGTGACCACTACGCCATTCAAAATAGGCAGGCTTTAGCATAAGCAGTTAGGCCCCGTAGGATGATTTTAGCTAAAATGTGCCCCAAACACTCAAACCGGCTTGTATCTTGCAATGGAAAATATGGGAAACATGACTTAGACAGCAAATGATACACTGTATGCCATGTTTCCAAATTTTTATGCACAGTGGTTACAGCATGAAGCGAATGCATGTGAATATACAAAGGTGCATTGCATTAAACAAGTCCAATGAGCGTGAAAAAAATGGCCGGCCTGCCTGCTTTCATCCATCATTTGTTCTAAATTTATAATTAATCAATGAGCTGAGGTGGAGTCTTAGCCAGTGGTACCATCAGGGGTGTGTAATGCACTTTAGGGTAGACAGCCAATCAGCTGCCAGATTCAATCTGTCAATCAAACACAGCAGCCAATCAGAGAGCTGGCCATTGATCAGCAGGCCCTTTATGACATCACAGACAGACCCACGGAACTCTCTGTGCTTGTCTGCTGGCTGGCTGTCAGTTGGGTGGGTGGGCGGCAGAGGGGGAGGATGTACGTCTCGTTTCTCCTGAAAATTGCGGTTTTTCGGCGTTTCCGGAAAAAGTCGCGGTCCGACGCGCAAAAGTGGGGTATCGTAGAAATCGCTTTTTAAAGACGCACCTTTCTGGCCCCACAAAAATGGGCATTTCAAATTAGAAACAAGTCAAATGAACAAAATAGTGTGAATAAGTAAGTATTTCAGGGGTGAGTTAGCAGGTTATTGGGGTAGTAAGTCCTGATTTTTTTGGAGGTTGCAGTGACCACTACGCCATTCAAAATAGGCAGGCTTTAGCATAAGCAGTTAGGCCCCGTAGGATGATTTTAGCTAAAATGTGCCCCAAACACTCAAACCGGCTTGTATCTTGCAATGGAAAATATGGGAAACATGACTTAGACAGCAAATGATACACTGTATGCCATGTTTCCAAATTTTTATGCACAGTGGTTACAGCATGAAGTGAATGCATGTGAATATACACAGGTGCATTGCATTAAACAAGTCCAATGAGCGTGAAAAAAATGGCCGGCCTGCCTGCTTTCATCCATCATTTGTTCTAAATTTATAATTAATCAATGAGCTGAGGTGGAGTCTTAGCCAGTGGTACCATCAGGGGTGTGTAATGCACTTTAGGGTAGACAGCCAATCAGCTGCCAGATTCAATCTGTCAATCAAACACAGCAGCCAATCAGAGAGCTGGCCATTGATCAGCAGGCCCTTTATGACATCACAGACAGACCCACGGAACTCTCTGTGCTTGTCTGCTGGCTGGCTGTCAGTTGGGTGGGTGGGCGGCAGAGGGGGTGGATGTACGTCTCGTTTCTCCTGAAAATTGCGGTTTTTCTGCGTTTCCGGAAAAAGTCGCGGTCCGACGCGCAAAAGTGGGGTATCGTAGAAATCGCCTTTTAAAGACGCACCTTTCTGGCCCCACAAAAATGGGCATTTCAAATTAGAAACAAGTCAAATGAACAAAATAGTGTGAATAAGTAAGTATTTCAGGGGTGAGTTAGCAGGTTATTGGGGTAGTAAGTCCTGATTTTTTTGGAGGTTGCAGTGACCACTACGCCATTCAAAATAGGCAGGCTTTAGCATAAGCAGTTAGGCCCCGTAGGATGATTTTAGCTAAAATGTGCCCCAAACACTCAAACCGGCTTGTATCTTGCAATGGAAAATATGGGAAACATGACTTAGACAGCAAATGATACACTGTATGCCATGTTTCCAAATTTTTATGCACAGTGGTTACAGCATGAAGCGAATGCATGTGAATATACAAAGGTGCATTGCATTAAACAAGTCCAATGAGCGTGAAAAAAATGGCCGGCCTGCCTGCTTTCATCCATCATTTGTTCTAAATTTATAATTAATCAATGAGCTGAGGTGGAGTCTTAGCCAGTGGTACCATCAGGGGTGTGTAATGCACTTTAGGGTAGACAGCCAATCAGCTGCCAGATTCAATCTGTCAATCAAACACAGCAGCCAATCAGAGAGCTGGCCATTGATCAGCAGGCCCTTTATGACATCACAGACAGACCCACGGAACTCTCTGTGCTTGTCTGCTGGCTGGCTGTCAGTTGGGTGGGTGGGCGGCAGAGGGGGAGGATGTACGTCTCGTTTCTCCTGAAAATTGCGGTTTTTCGGCGTTTCCGGAAAAAGTCGCGGTCCGACGCGCAAAAGTGGGGTATCGTAGAAATCGCCTTTTAAAGACGCACCTTTCTGGCCCCACAAAAATGGGCATTTCAAATTAGAAACAAGTCAAATGAACAAAATAGTGTGAATAAGTAAGTATTTCAGGGGTGAGTTAGCAGGTTATTGGGGTAGTAAGTCCTGATTTTTTTGGAGGTTGCATTGACCACTACGCCATTCAAAATAGGCAGGCTTTGGCATAAGCAGTTAGGCCCCGTAGGATGATTTTAGCTAAAATGTGCCCCAAACACTCAAACCGGCTTGTATCTTGCAATGGAAAATATGGGAAACATGACTTAGACAGCAAATGATACACTGTATGCCATGTTTCCAAATTTTTATGCACAGTGGTTACAGCATGAAGCGAATGCATGTGAATATACAAAGGTGCATTGCATTAAACAAGTCCAATGAGCGTGAAAAAAATGGCCGGCCTGCCTGCTTTCATCCATCATTTGTTCTAAATTTATAATTAATCAATGAGCTGAGGTGGAGTCTTAGCCAGAGGTACCATCAGGGGTGTGTAATGCACTTTAGGGTAGACAGCCAATCAGCTGCCAGATTCAATCTGTCAATCAAACACAGCAGCCAATCAGAGAGCTGGCCATTGATCAGCAGGCCCTTTATGACATCACAGACAGACCCACGGAACTCTCTGTGCTTGTCTGCTGGCTGGCTGTCAGTTGGGTGGGTGGGCGGCAGAGGGGGAGGATGTACGTCTCGTTTCTCCTGAAAATTGCGGTTTTTCAGCGTTTCCGGAAAAAGTCGCGGTCCGACGCGCAAAAGTGGGGTATCGTAGAAATCGCCTTTTAACCCCTTCCTGACAGAGCCTGTTTTTGCCTTCCTGACAGAGCCCTTTTTTTCAATTCTGACATGTCTCACTTAAGTGGGGATAACTTTTTTTTGCTTTTACTTATCCCAGTGATTTTGAGATTGTTTTTTCGTGACACATTGTACTTCAAGTTAGTGGTAAATTTTCGTCGATACAGTCTGTGTTTTTTTGTGAAAAATACCAAAATATCGTGAAAAAATGGAAAATTTAGCGATTTGCAAAATGTTAAATTTTCTGCTTGTGAGACAAATAATCTTACCACTCAAAATAGTGAATAACTAACATAGACCATATGTCTACTTTATGTTGACATCATTATTTCAACTTCCTTTTAATTTTTTGGGACACTAGGAGGCTTACAATATGAATAGCAAATTCTCAAATTTTCAAGAAAATTTCAAACACTGATTTTTTTAGGGACCAGTTCAGTTCTGATGTGACTTTGAGGGACTTGTATGTGAGACACCCCCATAAATGATGCCATTTCAAAAACTGCACCCCTCACAGTATTCAAAACAGCATTTTGGAAGTTTGTTAACCCTTTAGGTGTTTCACAGGAATTAAAACAAAGTGTAGGTGAAATTTCAAAATTTCTTTTTTTTTGCAGATTTGCAATTTTAATACATTTTTCTAAGGAACACAGTACATTTTACTAGAGAAATGTGACTAAAAATTGATTCCCCCAATTCTTTTGTTTTCATAAATATCCTATATGTGGCCCTAGTGTGCACGGTGACCAAACCACAGGCTTCATAATAGAAGAAGCACCTACTTGATTTTGGAGCCTCCTTTTTATAAGATTATTTTTTAGGCACCATGTAGGTTTCTAGGCACCATAACATGCTAAAAGTTAGGAACCCCCCCACAAGTGACCCCATTTTGCAAACTACACCCCTCAGGGAATTCAGCTAGGGGTATAGTGTACATTTCAAACCCGCAGGGGTTTCACCAATTGTGGTACAACTGGGCAGTGAAAATGAAAAATTATTTTTTTTACACAAAAATGCAGTTCTGGCTCCAAATTTGTCATTTTCAGAAGGTATGAAGGAGACAAAGCACCCCAAAATCTGTGCCCCAATTTCTCCCGAGTACAGCAATGCCTCACATGTGACCAAAAAATACCAGTTGGGTGCATGGCAGGACTCAAAAGGGAAGGAGTGATTTTTGGATTTTGCAGCTCAGATTCTGGTGGAATTTTGGTGGGTGCTATGTCGCATTAGCAAGACCCCCCAAGCACCAATACAGTGGAACCCCCCCACAAGTCACCCCATTTTGCAAACTACACCCCTCAGGGAATTCATCTAGGGGTATAGTGTACATTTCAAACCCCCAGGGGTTTCACCAATTTTGATACAAGTGGGCAGTGAAAATGAAAAATTACATTTTTTTACACAAAAATGCAGTTCTGGCTCAAAATTTTTCATTTTCAGAAGGTATGAAGGAGAAAAAGCACCCCAAAATCTGTGCCCCAATTTCTCCCGAGTACGGCAATGCCTCACATGTGACCAAAAAATACCAGTTGGGTGCATGGCAGGACTCAGAAGGGAAGGAGTGATATTTGGATTTTGCAGCACACATTCTGGTGGAATGAATGGTGGGTGCTATGTTGCACCAATACAGTGGAACCCCCCCACAAGTCACCCCATTTTGCAAAGTACACCCCTCAGGGAATTCATCTAGGGGTATAGTGTACATTTCAAACCCCCAGGGGTTTCACCAATTTTGATACAAGTGGGCAGTGAAAATGAAAAATTACATTTTTTTACACAAAAATGCAGTTCTGGCTCACAATTTTTCATTTTCAGAAGGTATGAAGGAGAAAAAGCACCCCAAAATATGTGCCCCAATTTCTTCCGAGTACGGCAATGCCTCACATGTGACCAAAAAATACCAGTTGGGTGCATGGCAGGACTCAGAACGGAAGGAGTGATTTTTGGATTTTGCGGCTCAGATTCTGGTGGAATTTTGGTGGGTGCTATGTCGCATTAGCAAGACCCCCCAAGCACCAATACAGTGGAACCCCCCCACAAGTCACCCCATTTTGAAAACTACACCCCTCAGGGAATTCATCTAGGGGTATAGTGTACATTTAAAACCCCCAGGGGTTTCACCAATTTTGATACAAGTGGGCAGTGAAAAAGAAAAATTACATTTTTTACACAAAAATGCAGTTCTGGCTCAAAATTTTTCATTTTCAGAAGGTATGAAGGAGAAAAAGCACCCCAAAATCTGTGCCCCAATTTCTCCCGAGTACGGCAATGCCTCACATGTGACCAAAAAATACCAGTTGGGTGCATGGCAGGACTCAGAAGGGAAGGAGTGATTTTTGGATTTTGCAGCTCAGATTCTGGTGGAATTTTGGTGGGTGCTATGTCGCATTAGCAAGACCCCCCAAGCACCAATACAGTGGAACCCCCCCACAAGTCACCCCATTTTGCAAAGTACACCCCTCAGGGAATTCATCTAGGGGTATAGTGTACATTTCAAACCCCCAGGGGTTTCACCAATTTTGATACAAGTGGGCAGTGAAAATGAAAAATTAAATTTTTTTACACAAAAATGCAGTTCTGGCTCCAAATTTTTCATTTTCACAAGGAATGAAGGAGACAAAGCACCCCAAAATATTTGCCCCAATTTCTTCCGAGTACGGCAATGCCTCACATGTGACCAAAAAATACCAGTTGGGTGCATGGCAGGACTCAGAACGGAAGGAGTGATTTTTGGATTTTGTGGCTCAGATTCTGGTGGAATTTTGGTGGGTGCTATGTCGCATTAGCAAGACCCCCCAAGCACCAATACAGTGGAACCCCCCCACAAGTCACCCCATTTTGCAAACTACACCCCTCAGGGAATTCATCTAGGGGTATAGTGTACATTTCAAACCCCCAGGGGTTTCACCAATTTTGATACAAGTGGGCAGTGAACATGAAAAATTACATTTTTTACACAAAAATGCAGTTCTGGCTCAAAATTTTTCATTTTCAGAAGGTATGAAGGAGAAAAAGCACCCCAAAATCTGTGCCCCAATTTCTCCCGAGTACGGCAATGCCTCACATGTGACCAAAAAATACCAGTTGGGTGCATGGCAGGACTCAAAAGGGAAGGAGTGATTTTTGGATTTTGCAGCTCAGATTCTGGTGGAATTTTGGTGGGTGCTATGTCGCATTAGCAAGACCCCCCAAGCACCAATACAGTAGAACCCCCCCACAAGTGACCCCATTTTGCAAACTACACCCCTCAGGGAATTCATCTAGGGGTATAGTGTACATTTAAAACCCCCAGGGGTTTCACCAATTTTGATACAAGTGGGCAGTGAAAAAGAAAAATTACATTTTTTACACAAAAATGCAGTTCTGGCTCAAAATTTTTCATTTTCAGAAGGTATGAAGGAGAAAAAGCACCCCAAAATCTGTGCCCCAATTTCTCCCGAGTACGGCAATGCCTCACATGTGACCAAAAAATACCAGTTGGGTGCATGGCAGGACTCAGAAGGGAAGGAGTGATTTTTGGATTTTGCAGCACAGATTCTGGTGGAATGAATGGTGGGTGCTATGTTGCACCAATACAGTGGAACCCCCCCACAAGTCACCCCATTTTGCAAACTACACCCCTCAGGGAATTCATCTAGGGGTATAGTGTACATTTCAAACCCCCAGGGGTTTCACCAATTTTGATACAAGTGGGCAGTGAAAATGAAAAATTACATTTTTTTACACAAAAATGCAGTTCTGGCTCAAAATATTTCATTTTCACAAGGAATGAAGGAGACAAAGCACCCCAAAATCTGTGCCCCAATTTCTCCCGAGTACGGCAATGCCTCATGTGTGACCAAAAAGTGGCAGGACTCAGAAGGGAAGGAGTGATATTTGGAGTTTGCAGCACAAATTCTGGTGGAATTTTGGTGGGTGCTATGTCGCATTAGCAAGACCCCCCAAGCACCAATACAGTGGAACCCCCCCACAAGTCACCCCATTTTGAAAACTACACCCCTCAGGGAATTCATCTAGGGGTATAGTGTACATTTAAAACCCCCAGGGGTTTCACCAATTTTGATACAAGTGGGCAGTGAAAAAGAAAAATTACATTTTTTACACAAAAATGCAGTTCTGGCTCAAAATTTTTCATTTTCAGAAGGTATGAAGGAGAAAAAGCACCCCAAAATCTGTGCCCCAATATCTCCCGAGTACGGCAATGCCTCACATGTGACCAAAAAATACCAGTTGGGTGCATGGCAGGACTCAGAAGGGAAGGAGTGATTTTTGGATTTTG
Organism: Crinia signifera; assembly: GCF_055691185.1. Lineage (NCBI taxonomy): Eukaryota > Metazoa > Chordata > Amphibia > Anura > Myobatrachidae > Crinia > Crinia signifera. Next base: position 312,158 of record NW_028142675.1, read on the forward strand.
CGGCTCAGATTCTGGTGGAATGAATGGTGGGTGCTATGTGGCATTAGCAAGACCCCCGAAGCACGGTGAAATTATGAACCTAATATTCCATAGATGTGTGGTATAATTTAAAACACTCCTTTATACATAGGCCGGGTTTGTCGGGGCAAGTGTCACACTGGAAAATAGTTTGCTTTCTTATTCCCTTTTTATAGCAAACTTTGCACCTTTTTTGTGTCCTGCCCTTTTTTCCAGTGGAGGGGATTTCATCAGGAAAATGCTGCCCTGGTACAATACGGGGGCCAGTACTAGAAGTACTGGGGCCCTCTGCCTGCTGGTTCCCAAATATTAGGCCCTTTATGACTTCCTCTTGAAAGTGCATAAATGTCCCCCTCTGGCCGGTAGAACGGAATAGCACGTAAGCGTTATACAGTGCCATCTGGATGATATACACGGCCACCTTCTTGTACCAGATTTTTGTTTTCCGCAGGGCACTGTACGGCTTCAGTACCTGATCTGAAAGATCCACTCCGCCCATGTACCTATTGTAATCCAGGATACAATTAGGTTTTGAGGTGTGGGTACTGGTACCTCGTACAGGGACGGAGGTGGTACTGTCTCCGTGAATTGTTGTCAGTATAAGGACATCCCTCTTGTCCTTATATTTGACCAACAACATATTTTCGGTGCATATTCCCCTGCTTTCACCCCTTCTCATTACTTGGGCAATGTGCGTTTTTGGGAGGCCTCTTTGGTTCTTGCGCACAGTACCGCAAGCTGCTGTACCTCTTGAACCAAGGGCCTTAAACAGGGGGATGCTAGTGTAAAAGTTATCCACATAGAGGTGATAACCTTTATCCAGGAAGGGGTGCACTAAATCCCAGACAATTTTCCCACTAACACCTACGAGGGAGGGGGGGCATTCTGGCGGTTGAATTCTTGAATCCTTCCCTTCATAAACCCTAAACCTGTGGGTGTACCCTGAGGTGCTTTCACACAGTTTATACATTTTTATGCCATACCTTGCCCTCTTACTGGGAAGGTACTGGCGGAATTTAACCCTTCCTTTAAAATGTATAAGGGACTCGTCGATACAAATAAATTTTTCAGGGATGTACACCTCTTCAAATTTGGCACTGAAATGATCAATGACCGGCCTGACTTTGAATAGCCGGTCAAAGGTGGGATCATCTCTGGGTGGGCACTGTGCATTATCGGTGTAATGTATGAATTTAAGAATTGTCTCAAATCGAGTCCGGGGCATGGCCATACGGTAAAATGGAGTACTGTACAGAACATCTGTACTCCAATATTGCCTAATTTCTGGCTTTTTTACTATGCCCATATGAAACACCAGACCCCAAAACGTCATCATCTCTACTGCATCTACAGGGGTCCACCTAGCAAATGATGACGTGGGGTTTTGAGCAATAAACTGCTGGGCATATAAATTAGTTTGGTCCACCATTAAATTTATAAAATCATCAGAGAAAAATAATTTGAAAAAGTCAATTTCTCTGAGACCTGTGGAATCAAATTGGATTCCTGGCATGGCCAAAAACTCAGGAACCTGGGGCTCAAAATTGTCTGGTGGTGGGGTCCATACTAGATCAATTATTGGGGGGGGAATCTCAGCTGATCTACGGGGGCGTCTTTGAGGGGGTCCCTCATCAGCAGAGGAGGAAGAGGAGCTTAAGGCAAATCCTTCAAATTCCCCGCTTGCATCACTGGCTGTGTCAGAGTCAGAAGCAAGCATGGCATATGCCTCCTCCACTGAATACATTCTCCTGGATGATTGGGAGGACATTTGGGAGGACATTTGGGAGGACATTTGGGATGCCATTTTTATTTTTGTGTTACCGGTAGTGAAATGTTTCAACACGTGTATAGTGTAGGGGGGGGCACAAACTTTATTTCAATCCGGGGGGTATGTAGTGTGTAGTGTGTATGTGGTGCAGAAAAAAAAAAAAATACTTTATACCAATAAAAAAAAAAAAAAATGAAGGGGTTAAAAAAAAAAAAAAGGAAGGGGTTAAAAAAAAAAAGGTCCTGCGCCAAAAATTGAGCACAGATGTTGGTCAGTAACGTCTGTCACTGAACAGCGCTCAAAGGCAACAGGAATTTGATCAAAAAAAAAAAAAAAAATAGATCAACCCTGTGCCGAAAGAGATGATCAGTGATGTACGTCACTGATCAGCGCACAGCGGCCACAGGACACCCACAAAATCACAGTGTGTGTAAAAAAAAAAATTAAAAAAATACCCCACAGCACACACACAAAAAAAAAAGGTGATCAGTGATGCGACACTGATTACCAGTGAGGTGCAGCAGGTGCACAACCTTTGGTGCAACTGACAGGTATATATAAAAAAAAAAAAACCTCTGTACCCCCAAAAAAGTTGCTGATCACCTCAGATATAGTGATCAGCACAAAAGGCGGGGACAGCAGACACAAAATTTAGCACTCTCTATCACTATCTCTCTCTATCTCTCACTATCTAACACTATCTAACACTCTATGACACTGCAGCAGCAGCACTCACAGGTATATCTATATATAAAAAAAAACCTGCGCCCCCAAAAAGTTACTGATCAGTTAATTTATACTGATCAGCACAAAAGGAGGGGGCAGCAGTCAGTTATATAAAAAATATATAGCACAATCTGTCACTATCTCTCTCTATCTCTCTCTATCTCTCTCTCTCTATCTCTCTCTATCTCTCTATAACTATCACACTGCAGCAGCACAAAATATAGCACTCTGTCAGTAGGCCTCTCTCTCTATCTCTCTCTCTCTATCTCTCTCTCTCTATCTATAACTATATCACACTGCAGCAGCACAAAATATAGCACTCTCTGACACTATCTCTCTCTCTATCTCTCTCTATCTCTCTCTATCTCTCTCTATCTCTCTCTATCTCTCTCTCTCTATCTCTCTCTATCTCTCTCTATCTATCTCTATCTATCTCTCTATCTATCTAGCTAATACTAATACAGTGCAGCAGCACAATATCACAGTATGGCACAATTATTGCACAGGATCCAGGAAGCAATCAGCAGCGATCAGGTAAGTATTGCAGCAAGTATTTCTGGTCAGTATGGCGGCAGGGGGGTACGGTGACCGCACTGCACGCTTTCCAGACCGGAATGGCGTCTGCAGTGCAGTCACCGTTAGTTTAAATCTCCCTCCTTGGCTGTGATTGGTCCGTCGGTCCGACGGACCAATCACGGCCTTTGGGGGCGGGCGGGGTGAGGTGGGGTGACACCAGTGTCACCCTTACACCCCGCGGTGATTGGTGCTGTACTTTACAGCACCAATCACCTCTGATCCCGTGTCACCGGCGAACGTTATTCGCCGGTGACACAGGAAAACGCTGTGAATGGCTGTTCACACTGAACAGCCAATCACAGCGATCGCCGACGGGGGGGCGGCATCGCAGCCCCCCCGGGGCATGCACGGACATGTCTGCTGTCAGGGACAGCAGACATGTTGAAACTGTCACCGCGTCTATAGACGCGGTGACAGTTTAAATCCATGACGTACATTTACGCCATGTGTCGGGAAGTGCTTCCCGACCATGACGTAAATGTACGTCAAATGTCGGGAAGGGGTTAAAGACGCACCTTTCTGGCCCCACAAAAATGGGCATTTCAAATTAGAAACAAGTCAAATGAACAAAATAGTGTGAATAAGTAAGTATTTCAGGGGTGAGTTAGCAGGTTATTGGGGTAGTAAGTCCTGATTTTTTTGGAGGTTGCAGTGACCACTACGCCATTCAAAATAGGCAGGCTTTAGCATAAGCATTTAGGCCCCGTAGGATGATTTTAGCTAAAATGTGCCCCAAACACTCAAACCGGCTTGTATCTTGCAATGGAAAATATGGGAAACATGACTTAGACAGCAAATGATACACTGTATGCCATGTTTCCAAATTTTTATGCACAGTGGTTACAGCATGAAGTGAATGCATGTGAATATACACAGGTGCATTGCATTAAACAAGTCCAATGAGCGTGAAAAAAATGGCCGGCCTGCCTGCTTTCATCCATCATTTGTTCTAAATTTATAATTAATCAATGAGCTGAGGTGGAGTCTTAGCCAGTGGTACCATCAGGGGTGTGTAATGCACTTTAGGGTAGACAGCCAATCAGCTGCCAGATTCAATCTGTCAATCAAACACAGCAGCCAATCAGAGAGCTGGCCATTGATCAGCAGGCCCTTTATGACATCACAGACAGACCCACGGAACTCTCTGTGCTTGTCTGCTGGCTGGCTGTCAGTTGGGTGGGTGGGCGGCAGAGGGGGTGGATGTACGTCTCGTTTCTCCTGAAAATTGCGGTTTTTCGGCGTTTCCGGAAAAAGTAGCGGTCCGACGCGCAAAAGTGGGGTATCGTAGAAATCGCCTTTTAAAGACGCACCTTTCTGGCCCCACAAAAATGGGCATTTCAAATTAGAAACAAGTCAAATGAACAAAATAGTGTGAATAAGTAAGTATTTCAGGGGTGAGTTAGCAGGTTATTGGGGTAGTAAGTCCTGATTTTTTTGGAGGTTGCAGTGACCACTACGCCATTCAAAATAGGCAGGCTTTAGCATAAGCAGTTAGGCCCCGTAGGATGATTTTAGCTAAAATGTGCCCCAAACACTCAAACCGGCTTGTATCTTGCAATGGAAAATATGGGAAACATGACTTAGACAGCAAATGATACACTGTATGCCATGTTTCCAAATTTTTATGCACAGTGGTTACAGCGTGAAGCGAATGCATGTGAATATACAAAGGTGCATTGCATTAAACAAGTCCAATGAGCGTGAAAAAAATGGCCGGCCTGCCTGCTTTCATCCATCATTTGTTCTAAATTTATAATTAATCAATGAGCTGAGGTGGAGTCTTAGCCAGTGGTACCATCAGGGGTGTGTAATGCACTTTAGGGTAGACAGCCAATCAGCTGCCAGATTCAATCTGTCAATCAAACACAGCAGCCAATCAGAGAGCTGGCCATTGATCAGCAGGCCCTTTATGACATCACAGACAGACCCACGGAACTCTCTGTGCTTGTCTGCTGGCTGGCTGTCAGTTGGGTGGGTGGGCGGCAGAGGGGGAGGATGTACGTCTCGTTTCTCCTGAAAATTGCGGTTTTTCGGCGTTTCCGGAAAAAGTCGCGGTCCGACGCGCAAAAGTGGGGTATCGTAGAAATCGCCTTTTAAAGACGCACCTTTCTGGCCCCACAAAAATGGGCATTTCAAATTAGAAACAAGTCAAATGAACAAAATAGTGTGAATAAGTAAGTATTTCAGGGGTGAGTTAGCAGGTTATTGGGGTAGTAAGTCCTGATTTTTTTGGAGGTTGCAGTGACCACTACGCCATTCAAAATAGGCAGGCTTTAGCATAAGCAGTTAGGCCCCGTAGGATGATTTTAGCTAAAATGTGCCCCAAACACTCAAACCGGCTTGTATCTTGCAATGGAAAATATGGGAAACATGACTTAGACAGCAAATGATACACTGTATGCCATGTTTCCAAATTTTTATGCACAGTGGTTACAGCATGAAGCGAATGCATGTGAATATACAAAGGTGCATTGCATTAAACAAGTCCAATGAGCGTGAAAAAAATGGCCGGCCTGCCTGCTTTCATCCATCATTTGTTCTAAATTTATAATTAATCAATGAGCTGAGGTGGAGTCTTAGCCAGTGGTACCATCAGGGGTGTGTAATGCACTTTAGGGTAGACAGCCAATCAGCTGCCAGATTCAATCTGTCAATCAAACACAGCAGCCAATCAGAGAGCTGGCCATTGATCAGCAGGCCCTTTATGACATCACAGACAGACCCACGGAACTCTCTGTGCTTGTCTGCTGGCTGGCTGTCAGTTGGGTGGGTGGGCGGCAGAGGGGGAGGATGTACGTCTCGTTTCTCCTGAAAATTGCGGTTTTTCAGCGTTTCCGGAAAAAGTCGCGGTCCGACGCGCAAAAGTGGGGTATCGTAGAAATCGCCTTTTAAAGACGCACCTTTCTGGCCCCACAAAAATGGGCATTTCAAATTAGAAACAAGTCAAATGAACAAAATAGTGTGAATAAGTAAGTATTTCAGGGGTGAGTTAGCAGGTTATTGGGGTAGTAAGTCCTGATTTTTTTGGAGGTTGCAGTGACCACTACGCCATTCAAAATAGGCAGGCTTTAGCATAAGCATTTAGGCCCCGTAGGATGATTTTAGCTAAAATGTGCCCCAAACACTCAAACCGGCTTGTATCTTGCAATGGAAAATATGGGAAACATGACTTAGACAGCAAATGATACACTGTATGCCATGTTTCCAAATTTTTATGCACAGTGGTTACAGCATGAAGTGAATGCATGTGAATATACACAGGTCCATTGCATTAAACAAGTCCAATGAGCGTGAAAAAAATGGCCGGCCTGCCTGCTTTCATCCATCATTTGTTCTAAATTTATAATTAATCAATGAGCTGAGGTGGAGTCTTAGCCAGTGGTACCATCAGGGGTGTGTAATGCACTTTAGGGTAGACAGCCAATCAGCTGCCAGATTCAATCTGTCAATCAAACACAGCAGCCAATCAGAGAGCTGGCCATTGATCAGCAGGCCCTTTATGACATCACAGACAGACCCACGGAACTCTCTGTGCTTGTCTGCTGGCTGGCTGTCAGTTGGGTGGGTGGGCGGCAGAGGGGGAGGATGTACGTCTCGTTTCTCCTGAAAATTGCGGTTTTTCGGCGTTTCCGGAAAAAGTCGCGGTCCGACGCGCAAAAGTGGGGTATCGTAGAAATCGCCTTCTAAAGACGCACCTTTCTGGCCCCACAAAAATGGGCATTTCAAATTAGAAACAAGTCAAATGAACAAAATAGTGTGAATAAGTAAGTATTTCAGGGGTGAGTTAGCAGGTTATTGGGGTAGTAAGTCCTGATTTTTTTGGAGGTTGCATTGACCACTACGCCATTCAAAATAGGCAGGCTTTGGCATAAGCAGTTAGGCCCCGTAGGATGATTTTAGCTAAAATGTGCTCCAAACACTCAAACCGGCTTGTATCTTGCAATGGAAAATATGGGAAACATGACTTAGACAGCAAATGATACACTGTATGCCATGTTTCCAAATTTTTATGCACAGTGGTTACAGCATGAAGCGAATGCATGTGAATATACAAAGGTGCATTGCATTAAACAAGTCCAATGAGCGTGAAAAAAATGGCCGGCCTGCCTGCTTTCATCCATCATTTGTTCTAAATTTATAATTAATCAATGAGCTGAGGTGGAGTCTTAGCCAGTGGTACCATCAGGGGTGTGTAATGCACTTTAGGGTAGACAGCCAATCAGCTGCCAGATTCAATCTGTCAATCAAACACAGCAGCCAATCAGAGAGCTGGCCATTGATCAGCAGGCCCTTTATGACATCACAGACAGACCCACGGAACTCTATGTGCTTGTCTGCTGGCTGGCTGTCAGTTGGGTGGGTGGGCGGCAGAGGGGGAGGATGTACGTCTCGTTTCTCCTGAAAATTGCGGTTTTTCAGCGTTTCCGGAAAAAGTCGCGGTCCGACGCGCAAAAGTGGGGTATCGTAGAAATCGCCTTTTAAAGACGCACCTTTCTGGCCCCACAAAAATGGGCATTTCAAATTAGAAACAAGTCAAATGAACAAAATAGTGTGAATAAGTAAGTATTTCAGGGGTGAGTTAGCAGGTTATTGGGGTAGTAAGTCCTGATTTTTTTGGAGGTTGCAGTGACCACTACGCCATTCAAAATAGGCAGGCTTTAGCATAAGCATTTAGGCCCCGTAGGAGGATTTTAGCTAAAATGTGCCCCAAACACTCAAACCGGCTTGTATCTTGCAATGGAAAATATGGGAAACATGACTTAGACAGCAAATGATACACTGTATGCCATGTTTCCAAATTTTTATGCACAGTGGTTACAGCATGAAGTGAATGCATGTGAATATACACAGGTGCATTGCATTAAACAAGTCCAATGAGCGTGAAAAAAATGGCCGGCCTGCCTGCTTTCATCCATCATTTGTTCTAAATTTATAATTAATCAATGAGCTGAGGTGGAGTCTTAGCCAGTGGTACCATCAGGGGTGTGTAATGCACTTTAGGGTAGACAGCCAATCAGCTGCCAGATTCAATCTGTCAATCAAACACAGCAGCCAATCAGAGAGCTGGCCATTGATCAGCAGGCCCTTTATGACATCACAGACAGACCCACGGAACTCTCTGTGCTTGTCTGCTGGCTGGCTGTCAGTTGGGTGGGTGGGCGGCAGAGGGGGAGGATGTACGTCTCGTTTCTCCTGAAAATTGTGGTTTTTCGGCGTTTCCGGAAAAAGTCGCGGTCCGACGCGCAAAAGTGGGGTATCGTAGAAATCGCCTTTTAAAGACGCACCTTTCTGGCCCCACAAAAATGGGCATTTCAAATTAGAAACAAGTCAAATGAACAAAATAGTGTGAATAAGTAAGTATTTCAGGGGTGAGTTAGCAGGTTATTGGGGTAGTAAGTCCTGATTTTTTTGAAAGTTGCAGTGACCACTACGCCATTCAAAATAGGCAGGCTTTAGCATAAGCATTTAGGCCCCGTAGGATGATTTTAGCTAAAATGTGCCCCAAACACTCAAACCGGCTTGTATCTTGCAATGGAAAATATGGGAAACATGACTTAGACAGCAAATGATACACTGTATGCCATGTTTCCAAATTTTTATGCACAGTGGTTACAGCATGAAGTGAATGCATGTGAATATACACAGGTGCATTGCATTAAACAAGTCCAATGAGCGTGAAAAAAATGGCCGGCCTGCCTGCTTTCATCCATCATTTGTTCTAAATTTATAATTAATCAATGAGCTGAGGTGGAGTCTTAGCCAGTGGTACCATCAGGGGTGTGTAATGCACTTTAGGGTAGACAGCCAATCAGCTGCCAGATTCAATCTGTCAATCAAACACAGCAGCCAATCAGAGAGCTGGCCATTGATCAGCAGGCCCTTTATGACATCACAGACAGACCCACGGAACTCTCTGTGCTTGTCTGCTGGCTGGCTGTCAGTTGGGTGGGTGGGCGGCAGAGGGGGAGGATGTACGTCTCGTTTCTCCTGAAAATTGCGGTTTTTCAGCGTTTCCGGAAAAAGTCGCGGTCCGACGCGCAAAAGTGGGGTATCTTAGAAATCGCCTTTTAAAGACGCACCTTTCTGGCCCCACAAAAATGGGCATTTCAAATTAGAAACAAGTCAAATGAACAAAATAGTGTGAATAAGTAAGTATTTCAGGGGTTTGTTAGCAGGTTATTGGGGTAGTAAGTCCTGATTTTTTTGGAGGTTGCAGTGACCACTACGCCATTCAAAATAGGCAGGCTTTAGCATAAGCATTTAGGCCCCGTAGGATGATTTTAGCTAAAATGTGCCCCAAACACTCAAACCGGCTTGTATCTTGCAATGGAAAATATGGGAAACATGACTTAGACAGCAAATGATACACTGTATGCCATGTTTCCAAATTTTTATGCACAGTGGTTACAGCATGAAGTGAATGCATGTGAATATACACAGGTGCATTGCATTAAACAAGTCCAATGAGCGTGAAAAAAATGGCCGGCCTGCCTGCTTTCATCCATCATTTGTTCTAAATTTATAATTAATCAATGAGCTGAGGTGGAGTCTTAGCCAGTGGTACCATCAGGGGTGTGTAATGCACTTTAGGGTAGACAGCCAATCAGCTGCCAGATTCAATCTGTCAATCAAACACAGCAGCCAATCAGAGAGCTGGCCATTGATCAGCAGGCCCTTTATGACATCACAGACAGACCCACGGAACTCTCTGTGCTTGTCTGCTGGCTGGCTGTCAGTTGGGTGGGTGGGCGGCAGAGGGGGAGGATGTACGTCTCGTTTCTCCTGAAAATTGCGGTTTTTCGGCGTTTCCGGAAAAAGTCGCGGTCCGACGCGCAAAAGTGGGGTATCGTAGAAATCGCCTTTTAAAGACGCACCTTTCTGGCCCCACAAAAATGGGCATTTCAAATTAGAAACAAGTCAAATGAACAAAATAGTGTGAATAAGTAAGTATTTCAGGGGTGAGTTAGCAGGTTATTGGGGTAGTAAGTCCTGATTTTTTTGGAGGTTGCATTGACCACTACGCCATTCAAAATAGGCAGGCTTTGGCATAAGCAGTTAGGCCCCGTAGGATGATTTTAGCTAAAATGTGCCCCAAACACTCAAACCGGCTTGTATCTTGCAATGGAAAATATGGGAAACATGACTTAGACAGCAAATGATACACTGTATGCCATGTTTCCAAATTTTTATGCACAGTGGTTACAGCATGAAGCGAATGCATGTGAATATACAAAGGTGCATTGCATTAAACAAGTCCAATGAGCGTGAAAAAAATGGCCGGCCTGCCTGCTTTCATCCATCATTTGTTCTAAATTTATAATTAATCAATGAGCTGAGGTGGAGTCTTAGCCAGTGGTACCATCAGGGGTGTGTAATGCACTTTAGGGTAGACAGCCAATCAGCTGCCAGATTCAATCTGTCAATCAAACACAGCAGCCAATCAGAGAGCTGGCCATTGATCAGCAGGCCCTTTATGACATCACAGACAGACCCACGGAACTCTCTGTGCTTGTCTGCTGGCTGGCTGTCAGTTGGGTGGGTGGGCGGCAGAGGGGGAGGATGTACGTCTCGTTTCTCCTGAAAATTGCGGTTTTTCGGCGTTTCCGGAAAAAGTCGCGGTCCGACGCGCAAAAGTGGGGTATCGTAGAAATCACCTTTTAAAGACGCACCTTTCTGGCCCCACAAAAATGGGCATTTCAAATTAGAAACAAGTCAAATGAACAAAATAGTGTGAATAAGTAAGTATTTCAGGGGTGAGTTAGCAGGTTATTGGGGTAGTAAGTCCTGATTTTTTTGGAGGTTGCAGTGACCACTACGCCATTCAAAATAGGCAGGCTTTAGCATAAGCATTTAGGCCCCGTAGGATGATTTTAGCTAAAATGTGCCCCAAACACTCAAACCGGCTTGTATCTTGCAATGGAAAATATGGGAAACATGACTTAGACAGCAAATGATACACTGTATGCCATGTTTCCAAATTTTTATGCACAGTGGTTACAGCATGAAGTGAATGCATGTGAATATACACAGGTGCATTGCATTAAACAAGTCCAATGAGCGTGAAAAAAATGGCCGGCCTGCCTGCTTTCATCCATCATTTGTTCTAAATTTATAATTAATCAATGAGTTGAGGTGGAGTCTTAGCCAGTGGTACCATCAGGGGTGTGTAATGCACTTTAGGGTAGACAGCCAATCAGCTGCCAGATTCAATCTGTCAATCAAACACAGCAGCCAATCAGAGAGCTGGCCATTGATCAGCAGGCCCTTTATGACATCACAGACAGACCCACGGAACTCTCTGTGCTTGTCTGCTGGCTGGCTGTCAGTTGGGTGGGTGGGCGGCAGAGTGGGAGGATGTACGTCTCGTTTCTCCTGAAAATTGCGGTTTTTCGGCGTTTCCGGAAAAAGTCGCGGTCCGACGCGCAAAAGTGGGGTATCGTAGAAATCGCCTTTTAAAGACGCACCTTTCTGGCCCCACAAAAATGGGCATTTCAAATTAGAAACAAGTCAAATGAACAAAATAGTGTGAATAAGTAAGTATTTCAGGGGTGAGTTAGCAGGTTATTGGGGTAGTAAGTCCTGATTTTTTTGGAGGTTGCAGTGACCACTACGCCATTCAAAATAGGCAGGCTTTAGCATAAGCAGTTAGGCCCCGTAGGATGATTTTAGCTAAAATGTGCCCCAAACACTCAAACCGGCTTGTATCTTGCAATGGAAAATATGGGAAACATGACTTAGACAGCAAATGATACACTGTATGCCATGTTTCCAAATTTTTATGCACAGTGGTTACAGCATGAAGCGAATGCATGTGAATATACAAAGGTGCATTGCATTAAACAAGTCCAATGAGCATGAAAAAAAAGGCCGGCCTGCCTGCTTTCATCCATCATTTGTTCTAAATTTATAATTAATGAATGAGCTGAGGTGGGGTCTTAGCCAGTGGTACCATCAGGGGTGTGTAATGCACTTTAGGGTAGACAGCCAATCAGCTGCCAGATTCAATCTGTCAATCAAACACAGCAGCCAATCAGAGAGCTGGCCATTGATCAGCAGGCCCTTTATGACATCACAGACAGACCCACGGAACTCTCTGTGCTTGTCTGCTGGCTGGCTGTCAGTTGGGTGGGTGGGCGGCAGAGGGGGAGTATGTACGTCTCGTTTCTCCTGAAAATTGCGGTTTTTCGGCGTTTCCCGAAAAAGTCGCGGTCCGACGCGCAAAAGTGGGGTATCGTAGAAATCGCCTTTTAAAGACGCACCTTTCTGGCCCCACAAAAATGGGCATTTCAAATTAGAAACAAGTCAAATGAACAAAATAGTGTGAATAAGTAAGTATTTCAGGGGTGAGTTAGCAGGTTATTGGGGTAGTAAGTCCTGATTTTTTTGGAGGTTGCAGTGACCACTACGCCATTCAAAATAGGCAGGCTTTAGCATAAGCATTTAGGCCCCGTAGGATGATTTTAGCTAAAATGTGCCCCAAACACTCAAACCGGCTTGTATCTTGCAATGGAAAATATGGGAAACATGACTTAGACAGCAAATGATACACTGTATGCCATGTTTCCAAATTTTTATGCACAGTGGTTACAGCATGAAGTGAATGCATGTGAATATACACAGGTGCATTGCATTAAACAAGTCCAATGAGCGTGAAAAAAATGGCCGGCCTGCCTGCTTTCATCCATCATTTGTTCTAAATTTATAATTAATCAATGAGCTGAGGTGGAGTCTTAGCCAGTGGTACCATCAGGGGTGTGTAATGCACTTTAGGGTAGACAGCCAATCAGCTGCCAGATTCAATCTGTCAATCAAACACAGCAGCCAATCAGAGAGCTGGCCATTGATCAGCAGGCCCTTTATGACATCACAGACAGACCCACGGAACTCTCTGTGCTTGTCTGCTGGCTGGCTGTCAGTTGGGTGGGTGGGCGGCAGAGGGGGAGGATGTACGTCTCGTTTCTCCTGAAAATTGCGGTTTTTCGGCGTTTCCGGAAAAAGTCGCGGTCCGACGCGCAAAAGTGGGGTATCGTAGAAATCGCCTTTTAAAGACGCACCTTTCTGGCCCCACAAAAATGGGCATTTCAAATTAGAAACAAGTCAAATGAACAAAATAGTGTGAATAAGTAAGTATTTCAGGGGTGAGTTAGCAGGTTATTGGGGTAGTAAGTCCTGATTTTTTTGGAGGTTGCAGTGACCACTACGCCATTCAAAATAGGCAGGCTTTAGCATAAGCAGTTAGGCCCCGTAGGATGATTTTAGCTAAAATGTGCCCCAAACACTCAAACCGGCTTGTATCTTGCAATGGAAAATATGGGAAACATGACTTAGACAGCAAATGATACACTGTATGCCATGTTTCCAAATTTTTATGCACAGTGGTTACAGCATGAAGCGAATGCATGTGAATATACAAAGGTGCATTGCATTAAACAAGTCCAATGAGCATGAAAAAAAAGGCCGGCCTGCCTGCTTTCATCCATCATTTGTTCTAAATTTATAATTAATGAATGAGCTGAGGTGGAGTCTTAGCCAGTGGTACCATCAGGGGTGTGTAATGCACTTTAGGGTAGACAGCCAATCAGCTGCCAGATTCAATCTGTCAATCAAACACAGCAGCCAATCAGAGAGCTGGCCATTGATCAGCAGGCCCTTTATGACATCACAGACAGACCCACGGAACTCTCTGTGCTTGTCTGCTGGCTGGCTGTCAGTTGGGTGGGTGGGCGGCAGAGGGGGAGTATGTACGTCTCGTTTCTCCTGAAAATTGCGGTTTTTTGGCGTTTCCCGAAAAAGTCGCGGTCCGACGCGCAAAAGTGGGGTATCGTAGAAATCGCCTTTTAAAGACGCACCTTTCTGGCCCCACAAAAATGGGCATTTCAAATTAGAAACAAGTCAAATGAACAAAATAGTGTGAATAAGTAAGTATTTCAGGGGTGAGTTAGCAGGTTATTGGGGTAGTAAGTCCTGATTTTTTTGGAGGTTGCAGTGACCACTACGCCATTCAAAATAGGCAGGCTTTGGCATAAGCAGTTAGGCCCCGTAGGATGATTTTAGCTAAATTGTGCCCCAAACACTCAAACCGGCTTGTATCTTGCAATGGAAAATATGGGAAACATGACTTAGACAGCAAATGATACACTGTATGCCATGTTTCCAAATTTTTATGCACAGTGGTTACAGCATGAAGCGAATGCATGTGAATATACAAAGGTGCATTGCATTAAACAAGTCCAATGAGCGTGAAAAAAATGGCCGGCCTACCTGCTTTCATCCATCATTTGTTCTAAATTTATAATTAATCAATGAGCTGAGGTGGAGTCTTAGCCAGTGGTACCATCAGGGGTGTGTAATGCACTTTAGGGTAGACAGCCAATCAGCTGCCAGATTCAATCTGTCAATCAAACACAGCAGCCAATCAGAGAGCTGGCCATTGATCAGCAGGCCCTTTATGACATCACAGACAGACCCACGGAACTCTCTGTGCTTGTCTGCTGGCTGGCTGTCAGTTGGGTGGGTGGGCGGCAGAGGGGGAGGATGTACGTCTCGTTTCTCCTGAAAATTGCGGTTTTTCAGCGTTTCCGGAAAAAGTCGCGGTCCGACGCGCAAAAGTGGGGTATCGTAGAAATCGCCTTTTAAAGACGCACCTTTCTGGCCCCACAAAAATGGGCATTTCAAATTAGAAACAAGTCAAATGAACAAAATAGTGTGAATAAGTAAGTATTTCAGGGGTGAGTTAGCAGGTTATTGGGGTAGTAAGTCCTGATTTTTTTGGAGGTTGCAGTGACCACTACGCCATTCAAAATAGGCAGGCTTTAGCATAAGCAGTTAGGCCCCGTAGGATGATTTTAGCTAAAATGTGCCCCAAACACTCAAACCGGCTTGTATCTTGCAATGGAAAATATGGGAAACATGACTTAGACAGCAAATGATACACTGTATGCCATGTTTCCAAATTTTTATGCACAGTGGTTACAGCATGAAGTGAATGCATGTGAATATACACAGGTGCATTGCATTAAACAAGTCCAATGAGCGTGAAAAAAATGGCCGGCCTGCCTGCTTTCATCCATCATTTGTTCTAAATTTATAATTAATCAATGAGCTGAGGTGGAGTCTTAGCCAGTGGTACCATCAGGGGTGTGTAATGCACTTTAGGGTAGACAGCCAATCAGCTGCCAGATTCAATCTGTCAATCAAACACAGCAGCCAATCAGAGAGCTGGCCATTGATCAGCAGGCCCTTTATGACATCACAGACAGACCCACGGAACTCTCTGTGCTTGTCTGCTGGCTGGCTGTCAGTTGGGTGGGTGGGCGGCAGAGGGGGAGGATGTACGTCTCGTTTCTCCTGAAAATTGCGGTTTTTCTGCGTTTCCGGAAAAAGTCGCGGTCCGACGCGCAAAAGTGGGGTATCGTAGAAATCGCCTTTTAAAGACGCACCTTTCTGGCCCCACAAAAATGGGCATTTCAAATTAGAAACAAGTCAAATGAACAAAATAGTGTGAATAAGTAAGTATTTCAGGTGTGAGATAGCAGGTTATTGGGGTAGTAAGTCCTGATTTTTTTGGAGGTTGCAGTGACCACTACGCCATTCAAAATAGGCAGGCTTTAGCATAAGCAGTTAGGCCCCGTAGGATGATTTTAGCTAAAATGTGCCCCAAACACTCAAACCGGCTTGTATCTTGCAATGGAAAATATGGGAAACATGACTTAGACAGCAAATGATACACTGTATGCCATGTTTCCAAATTTTTATGCACAGTGGTTACAGCATGAAGTGAATGCATGTGAATATACACAGGTGCATTGCATTAAACAAGTCCAATGAGCGTGAAAAAAATGGCCGGCCTGCCTGCTTTCATCCATCATTTGTTCTAAATTTATAATTAATCAATGAGCTGAGGTGGAGTCTTAGCCAGTGGTACCATCAGGGGTGTGTAATGCACTTTAGGGTAGACAGCCAATCAGCTGCCAGATTCAATCTGTCAATCAAACACAGCAGCCAATCAGAGAGCTGGCCATTGATCAGCAGGCCCTTTATGACATCACAGACAGACCCACGGAACTCTCTGTGCTTGTCTGCTGGCTGGCTGTCAGTTGGGTGGGTGGGCGGCAGAGGGGGAGGATGTACGTCTCGTTTCTCCTGAAAATTGCGGTTTTTCGGCGTTTCCCGAAAAAGTCGCGGTCCGACGCGCAAAAGTGGGGTATCGTAGAAATCGCCTTTTAAAGACGCACCTTTCTGGCCCCACAAAAATGGGCATTTCAAATTAGAAACAAGTCAAATGAACAAAATAGTGTGAATAAGTAAGTATTTCAGGGGTGAGTTAGCAGGTTATTGGGGTAGTAAGTCCTGATTTTTTTGGAGGTTGCAGTGACCACTACGCCATTCAAAATAGGCAGGCTTTGGCATAAGCAGTTAGGCCCCGTAGGATGATTTTAGCTAAAATGTGCCCCAAACACTCAAACCGGCTTGTATCTTGCAATGGAAAATATGGGAAACATGACTTAGACAGCAAATGATACACTGTATGCCATGTTTCCAAATTTTTATGCACAGTGGTTACAGCATGAAGCGAATGCATGTGAATATACAAAGGTGCATTGCATTAAACAAGTACAATGAGCGTGAAAAAAATGGCCGGCCTGCCTGCTTTCATCCATCATTTGTTCTAAATTTATAATTAATCAATGAGCTGAGGTGGAGTCTTAGCCAGTGGTACCATCAGGGGTGTGTAATGCACTTTAGGGTAGACAGCCAATCAGCTGCCAGATTCAATCTGTCAATCAAACACAGCAGCCAATCAGAGAGCTGGCCATTGATCAGCAGGCCCTTTATGACATCACAGACAGACCCACGGAACTCTCTGTGCTTGTCTGCTGGCTGGCTGTCAGTTGGGTGGGTGGGCGGCAGAGGGGGAGGATGTACGTCTCGTTTCTCCTGAAAATTGCGGTTTTTCGGCGTTTCCGGAAAAAGTCGCGGTCCGACGCGCAAAAGTGGGGTATCGTAGAAATCGCCTTTTAAAGACGCACCTTTCTGGCCCCACAAAAATGGGCATTTCAAATTAGAAACAAGTCAAATGAACAAAATAGTGTGAATAAGTAAGTATTTCAGGGGTGAGTTAGCAGGTTATTGGGGTAGTAAGTCCTGATTTTTTTGGAGGTTGCATTGACCACTACGCCATTCAAAATAGGCAGGCTTTGGCATAAGCAGTTAGGCCCCGTAGGATGATTTTAGCTAAAATGTGCCCCAAACACTCAAACCGGCTTGTATCTTGCAATGGAAAATATGGGAAACATGACTTAGACAGCAAATGATACACTGTATGCCATGTTTCCAAATTTTTATGCACAGTGGTTACAGCATGAAGTGAATGCATGTGAATATACACAGGTGCATTGCATTAAACAAGTCCAATGAGCGTGAAAAAAATGGCCGGCCTGCCTGCTTTCATCCATCATTTGTTCTAAATTTATAATTAATCAATGAGCTGAGGTGGAGTCTTAGCCAGTGGTACCATCAGGGGTGTGTAATGCACTTTAGGGTAGACAGCCAATCAGCTGCCAGATTCAATCTGTCAATCAAACACAGCAGCCAATCAGAGAGCTGGCCATTGATCAGCAGGCCCTTTATGACATCACAGACAGACCCACGGAACTCTCTGTGCTTGTCTGCTGGCTGGCTGTCAGTTGGGTGGGTGGGCGGCAGAGGGGGAGGATGTACGTCTCGTTTCTCCTGAAAATTGTGTTTTTTCTGCGTTTCCGGAAAAAGTCGCGGTCCGACGCGCAAAAGTGGGGTATCGTAGAAATCGCCTTTTAAAGACGCACCTTTCTGGCCCCACAAAAATGGGCATTTCAAATTAGAAACAAGTCAAATTAACAAAATAGTGTGAATAAGTAAGTATTTCAGGGGTGAGTTAGCAGGTTATTGGGGTAGTAAGTCCTGATTTTTTTGGAGGTTGCAGTGACCACTACGCCATTCAAAATAGGCAGGCTTTGGCATAAGCAGTTAGGCCCCGTAGGATGATTTTAGCTAAAATGTGCCCCAAACACTCAAACCGGCTTGTATCTTGCAATGGAAAATATGGGAAACATGACTTAGACAGCAAATGATACACTGTATGCCATGTTTCCAAATTTTTATGCACAGTGGTTACAGCATGAAGCGAATGCATGTGAATATACAAAGGTGCATTGCATTAAACAAGTACAATGAGCGTGAAAAAAATGGCCGGCCTGCCTGCTTTCATCCATCATTTGTTCTAAATTTATAATTAATCAATGAGCTGAGGTGGAGTCTTAGCCAGTGGTACCATCAGGGGTGTGTAATGCACTTTAGGGTAGACAGCCAATCAGCTGCCAGATTCAATCTGTCAATCAAACACAGCAGCCAATCAGAGAGCTGGCCATTGATCAGCAGGCCCTTTATGACATCACAGACAGACCCACGGAACTCTCTGTGCTTGTCTGCTGGCTGGCTGTCAGTTGGGTGGGTGGGCGGCAGAGGGGGAGGATGTACGTCTCGTTTCTCCTGAAAATTGCGGTTTTTCGGCGTTTCCGGAAAAAGTCGCGGTCCGACGCGCAAAAGTGGGGTATCGTAGAAATCGCCTTTTAAAGACGCACCTTTCTGGCCCCACAAAAATGGGCATTTCAAATTAGAAACAAGTCAAATGAACAAAATAGTGTGAATAAGTAAGTATTTCAGGGGTGAGTTAGCAGGTTATTGGGGTAGTAAGTCCTGATTTTTTTGGAGGTTGCATTGACCACTACGCCATTCAAAATAGGCAGGCTTTGGCATAAGCAGTTAGGCCCCGTAGGATGATTTTAGCTAAAATGTGCCCCAAACACTCAAACCGGCTTGTATCTTGCAATGGAAAATATGGGAAACATGACTTAGACAGCAAATGATACACTGTATGCCATGTTTCCAAATTTTTATGCACAGTGGTTACAGCATGAAGTGAATGCATGTGAATATACACAGGTGCATTGCATTAAACAAGTCCAATGAGCGTGAAAAAAATGGCCGGCCTGCCTGCTTTCATCCATCATTTGTTCTAAATTTATAATTAATCAATGAGCTGAGGTGGAGTCTTAGCCAGTGGTACCATCAGGGGTGTGTAATGCACTTTAGGGTAGACAGCCAATCAGCTGCCAGATTCAATCTGTCAATCAAACACAGCAGCCAATCAGAGAGCTGGCCATTGATCAGCAGGCCCTTTATGACATCACAGACAGACCCACGGAACTCTCTGTGCTTGTCTGCTGGCTGGCTGTCAGTTGGGTGGGTGGGCGGCAGAGGGGGAGGATGTACGTCTCGTTTCTCCTGAAAATTGTGTTTTTTCTGCGTTTCCGGAAAAAGTCGCGGTCCGACGCGCAAAAGTGGGGTATCGTAGAAATCGCCTTTTAAAGACGCACCTTTCTGGCCCCACAAAAATGGGCATTTCAAATTAGAAACAAGTCAAATTAACAAAATAGTGTGAATAAGTAAGTATTTCAGGGGTGAGTTAGCAGGTTATTGGGGTAGTAAGTCCTGATTTTTTTGGAGGTTGCAGTGACCACTACGCCATTCAAAATAGGCAGGCTTTGGCATAAGCAGTTAGGCCCCGTAGGATGATTTTAGCTAAAATGTGCCCCAAACACTCAAACCGGCTTGTATCTTGCAATGGAAAATATGGGAAACATGACTTAGACAGCAAATGATACACTGTATGCCATGTTTCCAAATTTTTATGCACAGTGGTTACAGCATGAAGCGAATGCATGTGAATATACAAAGGTGCATTGCATTAAACAAGTCCAATGAGCGTGAAAAAAATGTCCGGCCTGCCTGCTTTCATCCATCATTTGTTCTAAATTTATAATTAATCAATGAGCTGAGGTGGAGTCTTAGCCAGTGGTACCATCAGGGGTGTGTAATGCACTTTAGGGTAGACAGCCAATCAGCTGCCAGATTCAATCTGTCAATCAAACACAGCAGCCAATCAGAGAGCTGGCCATTGATCAGCAGGCCCTTTATGACATCACAGACAGACCCACGGAACTCTCTGTGCTTGTCTGCTGGCTGGCTGTCAGTTGGGTGGGTGGGCGGCAGAGGGGGAGGATGTACGTCTCGTTTCTCCTGAAAATTGCGGTTTTTCAGCGTTTCCGGAAAAAGTCGCGGTCCGACGCGCAAAAGTGGGGTATCGCAGAAATCGCCTTTTAAAGACGCACCTTTCTGGCCCCACAAAAATGGGCATTTCAAATTAGAAACAAGTCAAATGAACAAAATAGTGTGAATAAGTAAGTATTTCAGGGGTGAGTTAGCAGGTTATTGGGGTAGTAAGTCCTGATTTTTTGGGAGGTTGCAGTGACCACTACGCCATTCAAAATAGGCAGGCTTTAGCATAAGCAGTTAGGCCCCGTAGGATGATTTTAGCTAAAATGTGCCCCAAACACTCAAACCGGCTTGTATCTTGCAATGGAAAATATGGGAAACATGACTTAGACAGCAAATGATACACTGTATGCCATGTTTCCAAATTTTTATGCACAGTGGTTACAGCATGAAGTGAATGCATGTGAATATACACAGGTGCATTGCATTAAACAAGTCCAATGAGCGTGAAAAAAATGGCCGGCCTGCCTGCTTTCATCCATCATTTGTTCTAAATTTATAATTAATCAATGAGCTGAGGTGGAGTCTTAGCCAGTGGTACCATCAGGGGTGTGTAATGCACTTTAGGGTAGACAGCCAATCAGCTGCCAGATTCAATCTGTCAATCAAACACAGCAGCCAATCAGAGAGCTGGCCATTGATCAGCAGGCCCTTTATGACATCACAGACAGACCCACGGAACTCTCTGTGCTTGTCTGCTGGCTGGCTGTCAGTTGGGTGGGTGGGCGGCAGAGGGGGAGGATGTACGTCTCGTTTCTCCTGAAAATTGCGGTTTTTCAGCGTTTACGGAAAAAGTCGCGGTCCGACGCGCAAAAGTGGGGTATCGTAGAAATCGCCTTTTAAAGACGCACCTTTCTGGCCCCACAAAAATGGGCATTTCAAATTAGAAACAAGTCAAATGAACAAAATAGTGTGAATAAGTAAGTATTTCAGGGGTGAGTTAGCAGGTTATTGGGGTAGTAAGTCCTGATTTTTTTGGAGGTTGCATTGACCACTACGCCATTCAAAATAGGCAGGCTTTGGCATAAGCAGTTAGGCCCCGTAGGATGATTTTAGCTAAAATGTGCCCCAAACACTCAAACCGGCTTGTATCTTGCAATGGAAAATATGGGAAACATGACTTAGACAGCAAATGATACACTGTATGCCATGTTTCCAAATTTTTATGCACAGTGGTTACAGCATGAAGCGAATGCATGTGAATATACAAAGGTGCATTGCATTAAACAAGTCCAATGAGCGTGAAAAAAATGGCCGGCCTGCCTGCTTTCATCCATCATTTGTTCTAAATTTATAATTAATCAATGAGCTGAGGTGGAGTCTTAGCCAGTGGTACCATCAGGGGTGTGTAATGCACTTTAGGGTAGACAGCCAATCAGCTGCCAGATTCAATCTGTCAATCAAACACAGCAGCCAATCAGAGAGCTGGCCATTGATCAGCAGGCCCTTTATGACATCACAGACAGACCCACGGAACTCTCTGTGCTTGTCTGCTGGCTGGCTGTCAGTTGGGTGGGTGGGCGGCAGAGGGGGAGGATGTACGTCTCGTTTCTCCTGAAAATTGCGGTTTTTCAGCGTTTCCGGAAAAAGTCGCGGTCCGACGCGCAAAAGTGGGGTATCGTAGAAATCGCCTTTTAAAGACGCACCTTTCTGGCCCCACAAAAATGGGCATTTCAAATTAGAAACAAGTCAAATGAACAAAATAGTGTGAATAAGTAAGTATTTCAGGGGTGAGTTAGCAGGTTATTGGGGTAGTAAGTCCTGATTTTTTTGGAGGTTGCATTGACCACTACGCCATTCAAAATAGGCAGGCTTTAGCATAAGCAGTTAGGCTCCGTAGGATGATTTTAGCTAAAATGTGCCCCAAACACTCAAACCGGCTTGTATCTTGCAATGGAAAATATGGGAAACATGACTTAGACAGCAAATGATACACTGTATGCCATGTTTCCAAATTTTTATGCACAGTGGTTACAGCATGAAGCGAATGCATGTGAATATACAAAGGTGCATTGCATTAAACAAGTCCAATGAGCGTGAAAAAAATGGCCGGCCTGCCTGCTTTCATCCATCATTTGTTCTAAATTTATAATTAATCAATGAGCTGAGGTGGAGTCTTAGCCAGTGGTACCATCAGGGGTGTGTAATGCACTTTAGGGTAGACAGCCAATCAGCTGCCAGATTCAATCTGTCAATCAAACACAGCAGCCAATCAGAGAGCTGGCCATTGATCAGCAGGCCCTTTATGACATCACAGACAGACCCACGGAACTCTCTGTGCTTGTCTGCTGGCTGGCTGTCAGTTGGGTGGGTGGGCGGCAGAGGGGGAGGATGTACGTCTCGTTTCTCCTGAAAATTGCGGTTTTTCGGCGTTTCCGGAAAAAGTCGCGGTCCGACGCGCAAAAGTGGGGTATTGTAGAAATCGCCTTTTAAAGACGCACCTTTCTGGCCCCACAAAAATGGGCATTTCAAATTAGAAACAAGTCAAATGAACAAAATAGTGTGAATAAGTAAGTATTTCAGGGGTGAGTTAGCAGGTTATTGGGGTAGTAAGTCCTGATTTTTTTGGAGGTTGCAGTGACCACTACGCCATTCAAAATAGGCAGGCTTTAGCATAAGCAGTTAGGCCCCGTAGGATGATTTTAGCTAAAATGTGCCCCAAACACTCAAACCGGCTTGTATCTTGCAATGGAAAATATGGGAAACATGACTTAGACAGCAAATGATACACTGTATGCCATGTTTCCAAATTTTTATGCACAGTGGTTACAGCATGAAGTGAATGCATGTGAATATACACAGGTGCATTGCATTAAACAAGTCCAATGAGCGTGAAAAAAATGGCCGGCCTGCCTGCTTTCATCCATCATTTGTTCTAAATTTATAATTAATCAATGAGCTGAGGTGGAGTCTTAGCCAGTGGTACCATCAGGGGTGTGTAATGCACTTTAGGGTAGACAGCCAATCAGCTGCCAGATTCAATCTGTCAATCAAACACAGCAGCCAATCAGAGAGCTGGCCATTGATCAGCAGGCCCTTTATGACATCACAGACAGACCCACGGAACTCTCTGTGCTTGTCTGCTGGCTGGCTGTCAGTTGGGTGGGTGGGCGGCAGAGGGGGAGGATGTACGTCTCGTTTCTCCTGAAAATTGCGGTTTTTCAGCGTTTCCGGAAAAAGTCGCGGTCCGACGCGCAAAAGTGGGGTATCGTAGAAATCGCCTTTTAAAGACGCACCTTTCTGGCCCCACAAAAATGGGCATTTCAAATTAGAAACAAGTCAAATGAACAAAATAGTGTGAATAAGTAAGTATTTCAGGGGTGAGTTAGCAGGTTATTGGGGTAGTAAGTCCTGATTTTTTTGGAGGTTGCAGTGACCACTACGCCATTCAAAATAGGCAGGCTTTAGCATAAGCATTTAGGCCCCGTAGGATGATTTTAGCTAAAATGTGCCCCAAACACTCAAACCGGCTTGTATCTTGCAATGGAAAATATGGGAAACATGACTTAGACAGCAAATGATACACTGTATGCCATGTTTCCAAATTTTTATGCACAGTGGTTACAGCATGAAGTGAATGCATGTGAATATACACAGGTGCATTGCATTAAACAAGTCCAATGAGCATGAAAAAAATGGCCGGCCTGCCTGCTTTCATCCATCATTTGTTCTAAATTTATAATTAATCAATGAGCTGAGGTGGAGTCTTAGCCAGTGGTACCATCAGGGGTGTGTAATGCACTTTAGGGTAGACAGCCAATCAGCTGCCAGATTCAATCTGTCAATCAAACACAGCAGCCAATCAGAGAGCTGGCCATTGATCAGCAGGCCCTTTATGACATCACAGACAGACCCACGGAACTCTCTGTGCTTGTCTGCTGGCTGGCTGTCAGTTGGGTGGGTGGGCGGCAGAGGGGGAGGATGTACGTCTCGTTTCTCCTGAAAATTGCGGTTTTTCGGCGTTTCCGGAAAAAGTCGCGGTCCGACGCGCAAAAGTGGGGTATCGTAGAAATCGCCTTTTAAAGACGCACCTTTCTGGCCCCACAAAAATGGGCATTTCAAATTAGAAACAAGTCAAATGAACAAAATAGTGTGAATAAGTAAGTATTTCAGGGGTGAGTTAGCAGGTTATTGGGGTAGTAAGTCCTGATTTTTTTGGAGGTTGCAGTGACCACTACGCCATTCAAAATAGGCAGGCTTTGGCATAAGCAGTTAGGCCCCGTAGGATGATTTTAGCTAAAATGTGCCCCAAACACTCAAACCGGCTTGTATCTTGCAATGGAAAATATGGGAAACATAACTTAGACAGCAAATGATACACTGTATGCCATGTTTCCAAATTTTTATGCACAGTGGTTACAGCATGAAGCGAATGCATGTGAATATACAAAGGTGCATTGCATTAAACAAGTCCAATGAGCGTGAAAAAAATGGCCGGCCTGCCTGCTTTCATCCATCATTTGTTCTAAATTTATAATTAATCAATGAGCTGAGGTGGAGTCTTAGCCAGTGGTACCATCAGGGGTGTGTAATGCACTTTAGGGTAGACAGCCAATCAGCTGCCAGATTCAATCTTTCAATCAAACACAGCAGCCAATCAGAGAGCTGGCCATTGATCAGCAGGCCCTTTATGACATCACAGACAGACCCACGGAACTCTCTGTGCTTGTCTGCTGGCTGGCTGTCAGTTGGGTGGGTGGGCGGCAGAGGGGGAGGATGTACGTCTCGTTTCTCCTGAAAATTGCGGTTTTTCGGCGTTTCCGGAAAAAGTCGCGGTCCGACGCGCAAAAGTGGGGTATCGTAGAAATCGCCTTTTAAAGACGCACCTTTCTGGCCCCACAAAAATGGGCATTTCAAATTAGAAACAAGTCAAATGAACAAAAGTGTGAATAAGTAAGTATTTCAGGGGTGAGTTAGCAGGTTATTGGGGTAGTAAGTCCTGATTTTTTTGGAGGTTGCAGTGACCACTACGCCATTCAAAATAGGCAGGCTTTAGCATAAGCAGTTAGGCCCCGTAGGATGATTTTAGCTAAAATGTGCCCCAAACACTCAAACCGGCTTGTATCTTGCAATGGAAAATATGGGAAACATGACTTAGACAGCAAATGATACACTGTATGCCATGTTTCCAAATTTTTATGCACAGTGGTTACAGCATGAAGTGAATGCATGTGAATATACACAGGTGCATTGCATTAAACAAGTCCAATGAGCGTGAAAAAAATGGCCGGCCTGCCTGCTTTCATCCATCATTTGTTCTAAATTTATAATTAATCAATGAGCTGAGGTGGAGTCTTAGCCAGTGGTACCATCAGGGGTGTGTAATGCACTTTAGGGTAGACAGCCAATCAGCTGCCAGATTCAATCTGTCAATCAAACACAGCAGCCAATCAGAGAGCTGGCCATTGATCAGCAGGCCCTTTATGACATCACAGACAGACCCACGGAACTCTCTGTGCTTGTCTGCTGGCTGGCTGTCAGTTGGGTGGGTGGGCGGCAGAGGGGGAGGATGTACGTCTCGTTTCTCCTGAAAATTGCGGTTTTTCGGCGTTTCCGGAAAAAGTCGCGGTCCGACGCGCAAAAGTGGGGTATCGTAGAAATCGCCTTTTAAAGACGCACCTTTCTGGCCCCACAAAAATGGGCATTTCAAATTAGAAACAAGTCAAATGAACAAAATAGTGTGAATAAGTAAGTATTTCAGGGGTGAGTTAGCAGGTTATTGGGGTAGTAAGTCCTGATTTTTTTGGAGGTTGCAGTGACCACTACGCCATTCAAAATAGGCAGGCTTTAGCATAAGCATTTAGGCCCCATAGGATGATTTTAGCTAAAATGTGCCCCAAACACTCAAACCGGCTTGTATCTTGCAATGGAAAATATGGGAAACATGACTTAGACAGCAAATGATACACTGTATGCCATGTTTCCAAATTTTTATGCACAGTGGTTACAGCATGAAGTGAATGCATGTGAATATACACAGGTGCATTGCATTAAACAAGTCCAATGAGCGTGAAAAAAATGGCCGGCCTGCCTGCTTTCATCCATCATTTGTTCTAAATTTATAATTAATCAATGAGCTGAGGTGGAGTCTTAGCCAGTGGTACCATCAGGGGTGTGTAATGCACTTTAGGGTAGACAGCCAATCAGCTGCCAGATTCAATCTGTCAATCAAACACAGCAGCCAATCAGAGAGCTGGCCATTGATCAGCAGGCCCTTTATGACATCACAGACAGACCCATGGAACTCTCTGTGCTTGTCTGCTGGCTGGCTGTCAGTTGGGTGGGTGGGCGGCAGAGGGGGAGGATGCACGTCTCGTTTCTCCTGAAAATTGCGGTTTTTCGGCGTTTCCGGAAAAAGTCGCGGTCCGACGCGCAAAAGTGGGGTATCGTAGAAATCGCCTTTTAAAGACGCACCTTTCTGGCCCCACAAAAATGGGCATTTCAAATTAGAAACAAGTCAAATGAACAAAATAGTGTGAATAAGTAAGTATTTCAGGGGTGAGTTAGCAGGTTATTGGGGTAGTAAGTCCTGATTTTTTTGGAGGTTGCAGTGACCACTACGCCATTCAAAATAGGCAGGCTTTAGCATAAGCAGTTAGGCCCCGTAGGATGATTTTAGCTAAAATGTGCCCCAAACACTCAAACCGGCTTGTATCTTGCAATGGAAATGTCACGGCTAAAGGGCTGGATGGAGTCGTGTGGTGCACAGGAACCGGAGACGGACCAGGAGGAGTAGGATTGAAACGTGCAGGTTTAATAACGGATTTCATAAATGATAAACTTCACTCAAATACTTCTTTAAGTGACAGTTGGAATAAATTAAATAGAGTCCAGCACAATACTAATAACGGGCAGGGAAATCTGGAAACGTATACTTGGTGAGCCAGAGTACATAGATGAGGATCCGGAAGGAGGTTGATTTGATGACAGAAGAAATGGATCCGGATGACTGAAAGATGATGGAATGAATGAGTTGTATGAAGGAGGACAGCGGGAAGCTGTGCAGGGTAATTCTGGGACACAAGCAGGAACAAGCACTAGGTAGGACTTGCAGCATTGGTGTCAGGAGAAAACTTCCTTGTAGCAAGATGCAGGGAGCAAGGCACCAGAGTCAGGAGAGAAAGAGCCAGGATCCGGGAATCAGCTAGGAGTTGTGAATGACTCCAAAGACTCATTGCACTGACACTGAACAGCCTAGGCAGATCCCCTATATCCCCAGGGGATGGCTGCCATTGGCTGTCAGCACAGGATGAGGAGGGAACCTCCACTCTGGGCCAATCTGTCTCCTGCCCTCAACCAAGATGGCGACGCCGGCCTCCCGGCACCACTACTGCTGCCATCCCTACCCAGAGCTGCCGCTACCCGCACACCGCAGACCGGAGCCTGCACACGCTAGCCGGCGGCGGGCGCGGATGGGTGAGTACTGTACCCGCCGCGCTCCGTCGCGGCTACGTGTGACAGTACCCCCCCTTTTCAGGGTGACCCCAGGGCGCCTATGGGCCTTGTGCGGATTTCTCTGGAGAAATTGCTTTACCAGTTTTGGAGCATGCAAATCAATGGAATCCACCCAAGAGTTCTCTTCGGGACCAAACCCAACCCATTCCACCAGATACTGGGTACGAGAATTGCGGCAACGAGAGTCTATAATGCGTCTTACCTCGAATTCAGCCCCACTTTCGGAGTTAATCTTGGGCGGTTTGGGAATCTTCTTTTGATAAGAGTTCAACCTTAAAGGCTTGAGGAGGGACACATGGAAGGAATTCGAAATCCTTAGGGAAGGAGGAAGTTGAAGTCTATAAGCGACAGGATTAATGACTTGGATGATAGGGTATGGCCCAATGAATCGGGGAGCCAGCTTCATAGAGGGCAGACGGAGGCGTATATGGCGGGTAGACAGCCATACCCGGTCTCCGACTTTCAATCTGGGCGCTGCCCTTCTTTTCCTGTCTGCCATCCTCTTGTATCGGGCGGAAGATTTAAGAAGAGCGGTGTGGACATCCGACCAGATTTTAGCAAAGCGTTGTAATGAAGTGGTTGCTGCAGGAACTTCGGAAGAGGATAATTCTGAGAAATCCGGAGATCGTGGATGTTTGCCGAATACTGTAAAGAAGGGGGTGGTTCCGGAGGAAGAGTGATAGGAGTTGTTATGCATATATTCTGCCCACGGGAGAAGATCCACCCAGTCATCTTGGGAAGACGAGACAAACAGTCGGATAAAGGCCTCCAAGTCTTGATTCACCCGTTCTGTCTGGCCGTTGGTCTGGGGATGAAAGGCAGTGGAAAACTTGAGTTTGACCTGTACCGCGGCACAGAGAGCTCTCCAGAACTTTGCAACGAACTGTACTCCGCGGTCGGATACAATCTCTTTGGGCAGTCCGTGAAGTTTAAAAATGGTTGAGATGAATAGCTGAGCCAGTACTGGAGCAGAGGGGAGACCTTTTAGTGGGAAAAAATGGACCATTTTCGAGAATCGGTCGACCACTACCCAGATTGCGGTATGACCTTTTGAGGGAGGTAGTTCGCAAATGAAGTCCATTGACAGATGGGTCCATGGTTCTGTGGGAATGGTTAGAGGGCGGAGAGGACCAGCGGGAGTTGTTCTGGGCACTTTATGCTGAGCACATCTTACACAAGAGGCAACGAAGTTGGTTACGTCGTGGCGGATGGTTGGCCACCAATAAGAACGTGACAGGAACATCAAGGTCTTTTGTGCTCCTGCGTGCCCTGCGAAGCGGGAAGAATGTGCCCATGACAATATTTTCTTGCGAAGTTCGGGGGGAACGAACGTTTTACCTGGAGGAGGAGATGGCTGTACGGTTACTTGGGCGAAGACCAGCGGATCGAGGATTGGACGAGGAGGTGTCTCTAGGTCAGAGGTCGTCTCAAAGGAGCGGGATAGAGCGTCTGCCTTAGTATTCGTGGTTCCAGGTCGGAATTTAATTTGGAAATCAAAGCGTTCAAAAAACATGGCCCAACGGGCTTGGCGGGCAGTAAGGCACTGAGCCTGTTTAAGAAAGGACAGATTTTTGTGGTCTGAATACACGGTGATCTTATGTCGTGCCCCCTCCAGAAGGTATCGCCACTCCTCTAACGCAGTTTTGACTGCAAGCAACTCCTGTTCCCCGATGGGGTAATTCTTCTCTGCTGGGAGGAATTTTTTGGAGAGGAAGGCACAAGGGTGTAATTCTTGATCCTCACCTTTTTGTGACAAGATGGCCCCGATCCCTTCTGAGGATGCGTCCACCTCGAGAATGAAGGGCCTGTCGAGGTCTGGTTGGAGGAGGATTGGTGCCGTCATGAATGCTCTCTTTAACTGCTGGAAGGCAGAGGATGCTTCTGGCGACCATCGGCTTGGATCAGCTCCCTTGCAAGTGAGAGCAGTGAGGGGAGCAGCGATAGTAGAGAAGTTCCGGATAAATCGCCGGTAATAGTTTGAGAACCCTAGGAATCTCTGAATTCCTTTGAGTGTTGTGGGGGCTGCCCAGTCTTGGATGGCTCTCACCTTCTCTGGGTCCATTTCTATCCCAGTGGCGGAGAGAATGTGACCCAAGAATGGAATGGACGTGACCTCAAAAACGCACTTCTCCAACTTGCAGAACAGTTGATTTTGGCGAAGACGTCGTAGGACTTCGGACACTGTCTGTCTGTGAAGTTGGAGATTTGGAGAGAAGATGAGTATATCGTCTAGATAGACTACGATGGAGTGGTACAGCAAGTCCCGAAAGATATCATTTACAAACTGTTGGAAGACAGCGGGGGCGTTACAAAGGCCGAAGGGCATCACCAGGTATTCATAGTGGCCGTCGCGCGTGTTAAAAGCCGTCTTCCACTCGTCACCTGGACGGATCCGGATCAAATTGTAGGCCCCTCGCAGGTCCAATTTAGTAAAGATTGCTGCCCCTCTGATCTTGTCGAATAGTTCTGCGATAAGGGGTAAGGGATAGCGGTTTTTAATGGTGATGTCGTTCAGGCCCCTATAGTCGATACATGGCCGAAGACCGCCATCTTTCTTTTTCACAAAGAAAAACCCGGCCCCGGCCGGAGAAGTAGATGGTCGAATGAAACCTTTGTTTAAGTTCTCTTGAATGTACGAGGACATGGCCTCAGTCTCAGGTAGCGACAGGGGATAGATGCGGCCACGAGGAGGGAATTTCCCGGCCACCAGCTCTATCGGGCAGTCCCAAGGACGGTGAGGAGGCAGGGTGTCGGCACCACCTTTACTGAATACATCTGTAAATGAACGATATGGTGCGGGTATCGACAAGGGTGGAGCTGAAGAGGATGAAGGACAGTTACCCTCACGTTGTGGATGGGTCTGGTAGACCGGAAGGATCTGAGGAATGCAAGTAGACTGGCAATCTGTTCCCCAGGCCTTGACCTCCATATTGGTCCAATCGATGTGTGGGTTATGTTTGGAGAGCCAGGGAAGGCCCAGGACCATTTGGTGTGAGGACTGTGGAAGAATGAAGAATTCGAGGGTCTCTTGATGTAGAGCTCCTATGAGCAGTGTCACCGGGGTGGTCTGATGGGTGATTTGTCCACTACGAATTCGACTCCCATCCACTGCAGTGAGGACCAGCGAGTGATCCAGGGGTTGCACAGGCAGGGCATGTTGGGTAACAAAAGAAGAAGAAAGGAAGTTTCCCGCTGCTCCAGAGTCCAATAGGGCCTGAACTCTTTTCCTCCCTTGGGGACACACAAGGGTAACCGGAATGGTGGAATCAGAAGAAGAGGGAGATGGAAGCAAGACTCCTAATCGGACCTCCCTCGGGGAGATTAGGAGCGGTCGTTTCCCGGCCGCAGCGGGCAGGAAGCCAATAAGTGAGCTGAGGAGCCACAGTACATGCATAGATTCTCTCGCCGTCTTCGGGACTTCTCTTCGAGAGAGAGACGGGAGCGGTTGATTTGCATGGGCTCATCTGTTGACACCGCAGGAGGCGGGGCTGGTTTGGAGGCTGGTGCGACATTGGAAGGAAATCGAGGGCGAAGGCGATCAGAGCGATTCCTCTCAAGTTGGCGTTCTTGGAGTCGCAGATCGACTTTGTTACATAATGAAATGAGTTCAGCCAGGGTGGAAGGAGAATCGCGAGTTGCTAACTCGTCCTTGATGCGCCCGGCTAGGCCGTTCCAGAAGGCAGAAACGAGAGCCTCTTCGTTCCATCTGAGTTCGGAAGCCAGGGTTTGAAATTGTACGACATATTGTCCCACTGGGCGACTGCCCTGACGAATCCTTAGGATCTCCGTGGCTGCGGAGGACACTCTGCCAGGCTCGTCGAAGATGCGACGGAAGGAGGCCACAAATTCTTCATAGTTATTGAGGATGGGATCCGCACGCTCCCAAAGGGGGGACACCCACTCCAGGGCTGGACCCGCCAGTAGGGACACGATGTAAGCCACCCGAGTCTTGGGAGAGGGGAAATTGGAAGGCTGGAGGGTAAAATGGACGTCACATTGATTCAGGAATCCTCGACACCCCCTCGGGGACCCGTCATATTTACTGGGGGTTGACAGGTGTAGCTGGTGAGGAGCAGCTGGCCCAGGGGGAGCAGCAGGGGCCGAAGCTCCGGAGGTTGGTGCTGCTGAAACTGAGGGAGCCGCCTGAGGTGATGACAAGGTCTGGAGAAATTGAGCCACTTGACGCTGGGTAGTCTCTACTTGTTCCAATCGAGCCATGATGCCTTGAAGAACATCCGTCATGGAGGCCTGTGCTTCACCCGATTCCATCGGGTCAGTGCAAACTGTCACGGCTAAAGGGCTGGATGGAGTCGTGTGGTGCACAGGAACCGGAGACGGACCAGGAGGAGTAGGATTGAAACGTGCAGGTTTAATAACGGATTTCATAAATGATAAACTTCACTCAAATACTTCTTTAAGTGACAGTTGGAATAAATTAAATAGAGTCCAGCACAATACTAATAACGGGCAGGGAAATCTGGAAACGTATACTTGGTGAGCCAGAGTACATAGATGAGGATCCGGAAGGAGGTTGATTTGATGACAGAAGAAATGGATCCGGATGACTGAAAGATGATGGAATGAATGAGTTGTATGAAGGAGGACAGCGGGAAGCTGTGCAGGGTAATTCTGGGACACAAGCAGGAACAAGCACTAGGTAGGACTTGCAGCATTGGTGTCAGGAGAAAACTTCCTTGTAGCAAGATGCAGGGAGCAAGGCACCAGAGTCAGGAGAGAAAGAGCCAGGATCCGGGAATCAGCTAGGAGTTGTGAATGACTCCAAAGACTCATTGCACTGACACTGAACAGCCTAGGCAGATCCCCTATATCCCCAGGGGATGGCTGCCATTGGCTGTCAGCACAGGATGAGGAGGGAACCTCCACTCTGGGCCAATCTGTCTCCTGCCCTCAACCAAGATGGCGACGCCGGCCTCCCGGCACCACTACTGCTGCCATCCCTACCCAGAGCTGCCGCTACCCGCACACCGCAGACCGGAGCCTGCACACGCTAGCCGGCGGCGGGCGCGGATGGGTGAGTACTGTACCCGCCGCGCTCCGTCGCGGCTACGTGTGACAGGAAAATATGGGAAACATGACTTAGACAGCAAATGATACACTGTATGCCATGTTTCCAAATTTTTATGCACAGTGGTTACAGCATGAAGTGAATGCATGTGAATATACACAGGTGCATTGCATTAAACAAGTCCAATGAGCGTGAAAAAAATGGCCGGCCTGCCTGCTTTCATCCATCATTTGTTCTAAATTTATAATTAATCAATGAGCTGAGGTGGAGTCTTAGCCAGTGGTACCATCATGGGTGTGTAATGCACTTTAGGGTAGACAGCCAATCAGCTGCCAGATTCAATCTGTCAATCAAACACAGCAGCCAATCAGAGAGCTGGCCATTGATCAGCAGGCCCTTTATGACATCACAGACAGACCCACGGAACTCTCTGTGCTTGTCTGCTGGCTGGCTGTCAGTTGGGTGGGTGGGCGGCAGAGGGGGAGGATGTACGTCTCGTTTCTCCTGAAAATTGCGGTTTTTCGGCGTTTCCGGAAAAAGTCGCGGTCCGACGCGCAAAAGTGGGGTATCGTAGAAATCGCCTTTTAAAGACGCACCTTTCTGGCCCCACAAAAATGGGCATTTCAAATTAGAAACAAGTCAAATGAACAAAATAGTGTGAATAAGTAAGTATTTCAGGGGTGAGTTAGCAGGTTATTGGGGTAGTAAGTCCTGATTTTTTTGGAGGTTGCATTGACCACTACGCCATTCAAAATAGGCAGGCTTTGGCATAAGCAGTTAGGCCCCGTAGGATGATTTTAGCTAAAATGTGCCCCAAACACTCAAACCGGCTTGTATCTTGCAATGGAAAATATGGGAAACATGACTTAGACAGCAAATGATACACTGTATGCCATGTTTCCAAATTTTTATGCACAGTGGTTACAGCATGAAGCGTATGCATGTGAATATACAAAGGTGCATTGCATTAAACAAGTCCAATGAGCGAAAAAAAAATGGCCGGCCTGCCTGCTTTCATCCATCATTTGTTCTAAATTTATAATTAATCAATGAGCTGAGGTGGAGTCTTAGCCAGTGGTACCATCAGGGGTGTGTAATGCACTTTAGGGTAGACAGCCAATCAGCTGCCAGATTCAATCTGTCAATCAAACACAGCAGCCAATCAGAGAGCTGGCCATTGATCAGCAGGCCCTTTATGACATCACAGACAGACCCACGGAACTCTCTGTGCTTGTCTGCTGGCTGGCTGTCAGTTGGGTGGGTGGGCGGCAGAGGGGGAGGATGTACGTCTCGTTTCTCCTGAAAATTGCGGTTTTTCAGCGTTTCCGGAAAAAGTCGCGGTCCGACGCGCAAAAGTGGGGTATCGTAGAAATCGCCTTTTAAAGACGCACCTTTCTGGCCCCACAAAAATGGGCATTTCAAATTAGAAACAAGTCAAATGAACAAAATAGTGTGAATAAGTAAGTATTTCAGGGGTGAGTTAGCAGGTTATTGGGGTAGTAAGTCCTGATTTTTTTGGAGGTTGCAGTGACCACTACGCCATTCAAAATAGGCAGGCTTTAGCATAAGCAGTTAGGCCCCGTAGGATGATTTTAGCTAAAATGTGCCCCAAACACTCAAACCGGCTTGTATCTTGCAATGGAAAATATGGGAAACATGACTTAGACAGCAAATGATACACTGTATGCCATGTTTCCAAATTTTTATGCACAGTGGTTACAGCATGAAGTGAATGCATGTGAATATACACAGGTGCATTGCATTAAACAAGTCCAATGAGCGTGAAAAAAATGGCCGGCCTGCCTGCTTTCATCCATCATTTGTTCTAAATTTATAATTAATCAATGAGCTGAGGTGGAGTCTTAGCCAGTGGTACCATCAGGGGTGTGTAATGCACTTTAGGGTAGACAGCCAATCAGCTGCCAGATTCAATCTGTCAATCAAACACAGCAGCCAATCAGAGAGCTGGCCATTGATCAGCAGGCCCTTTATGACATCACAGACAGACCCACGGAACTCTCTGTGCTTGTCTGCTGGCTGGCTGTCAGTTGGGTGGGTGGGCGGCAGAGGGGGTGGATGTACGTCTCGTTTCTCCTGAAAATTGCGGTTTTTCGGCGTTTCCGGAAAAAGTCGCGGTCCGACGCGCAAAAGTGGGGTATCGTAGAAATCGCCTTTTAAAGACGCACCTTTCTGGCCCCACAAAAATGGGCATTTCAAATTAGAAACAAGTCAAATGAACAAAATAGTGTGAACAAGTAAGTATTTCAGGGGTGAGTTAGCAGGTTATTGCGGTAGCAAGTCCTGATTTTTTTGGAGGTTGCAGTGACCACTACGCCATTCAAAATAGGCAGGCTTTAGCATAAGCAGTTAGGCCCCGTAGGATGATTTTAGCTAAAATGTGCCCCAAACACTCAAACCGGCTTGTATCTTGCAATGGAAAATATGGGAAACATGACTTAGACAGCAAATGATACACTGTATGCCATGTTTCCAAATTTTTATGCACAGTGGTTACAGCATGAAGCGAATGCATGTGAATATACAAAGGTGCATTGCATTAAACAAGTCCAATGAGCGTGAAAAAAATGGCCGGCCTGCCTGCTTTCATCCATCATTTGTTCTAAATTTATAATTAATCAATGAGCTGAGGTGGAGTCTTAGCCAGTGGTACCATCAGGGGTGTGTAATGCACTTTAGGGTAGACAGCCAATCAGCTGCCAGATTCAATCTGTCAATCAAACACAGCAGCCAATCAGAGAGCTGGCCATTGATCAGCAGGCCCTTTATGACATCACAGACAGACCCACGGAACTCTCTGTGCTTGTCTGCTGGCTGGCTGTCAGTTGGGTGGGTGGGCGGCAGAGGGGGAGGATGTACGTCTTGTTTCTCCTGAAAATTGCGGTTTTTCTGCGTTTCCGGAAAAAGTCGCGGTCCGACGCGCAAAAGTGGGGTATCGTAGAAATCGCCTTTTAAAGACGCACC
This sequence comes from Crinia signifera, assembly GCF_055691185.1. Lineage (NCBI taxonomy): Eukaryota > Metazoa > Chordata > Amphibia > Anura > Myobatrachidae > Crinia > Crinia signifera. The sequence goes on from NW_028142675.1 coordinate 347,863, forward strand.
TTTCTGGCCCCACAAAAATGGGCATTTCAAATTAGAAACAAGTCAAATGAACAAAATATTGTGAATAAGTAAGTATTTCAGGGGTGAGTTAGCAGGTTATTGGGGTAGTAAGTCCTGATTTTTTTGGAGGTTGCATTGACCACTACGCCATTCAAAATAGGCAGGCTTTGGCATAAGCAGTTAGGCCCCGTAGGATGATTTTAGCTAAAATGTGCCCCAAACACTCAAACCGGCTTGTATCTTGCAATGGAAAATATGGGAAACATGACTTAGACAGCAAATGATACACTGTATGCCATGTTTCCAAATTTCTATGCACAGTGGTTACAGCATGAAGCGAATGCATGTGAATATACAAAGGTGCATTGCCTTAAACAAGTCCAATGAGCGTGAAAAAAATGTCCGGCCTGCCTGCTTTCATCCATCATTTGTTCTAAATCTATAATTAATCAATGAGCTGAGGTGGAGTCTTAGCCAGTGGTACCATCAGGGGTGTGTAATGCACTTTAGGGTAGACAGCCAAATCTGTCAATCAAACACAGCAGCCAATCAGAGAGCTGGCCATTGATCAGCAGGCCCTTTATGACATCACAGACAGACCCACGGAACTCTCTGTGCTTGTCTGCTGGCTGGCTGTCAGTTGGGTGGGTGGGCGGCAGAGGGGGAGGATGTACGTCTAGTTTCTCCTGAAAATTGCGGTTTTTCGGCGTTTCCGGAAAAAGTCGCGGTCCGACGCGCAAAAGTGGGGTATCGTAGAAATCGCCTTTTAAAGACGCACCTTTTTGGCCCCACAAAAATGGGCATTTCAAATTAGAAACAAGTCAAATGAACAAAATAGTGTGAATAAGTAAGTATTTCAGGGGTGAGTTAGCAGGTTATTGGGGTAGTAAGTCCTGATTTTTTTGGAGGTTGCAGTGACCACTACGACATTCAAAATAGGCAGGCTTTGGCATAAGCAGTTAGGTCCCGTAGGATGATTTTAGCTAAAATGTGCCCCAAACACTCAAACCGGCTTGTATCTTGCAATGGAAAATATGGGAAACATGACTTAGACAGCAAATGATACACTGTATGCCATGTTTCCAAATTTTTATGCACAGTGGTTACAGCATGAAGCGAATGCATGTGAATATACAAAGGTGCATTGCATTAAACAAGTCCAATGAGCGTGAAAAAAATGGCTGGCCTGCCTGCTTTCATCCATCATTTGTTCTAAATTTATAATTAATCAATGAGCTGAGGTGGAGTCTTAGCCAGTGGTACCATCAGGGGTGTGTAATGCACTTTAGGGTAGACAGCCAATCAGCTGCCAGATTCAACCTGTCAATCAAACACAGCAGCCAATCAGAGAGCTGGCCATTGATCAGCAGGCCCTTTATGACATCACAGACAGACCCACGGAACTCTCTGTGCTTGTCTGCTGGCTGGCTGTCAGTTGGGTGGGTGGGCGGCAGAGGGGGAGGATGTACGTCTCGTTTCTCCTGAAAATTGCGGTTTTTCGGCGTTTCCGGAAAAAGTCGCGGTCCGACGCGCAAAAGTCGGGTATCGTAGAAATCGCCTTTTAAAGACGCACCTTTCTGGCCCCACAAAAATGGGCATTTCAAATTAGAAACAAGTCAAATGAACAAAATAGTGTGAATAAGTAAGTATTTCAGGGGTGAGTTAGCAGGTTATTGGGGTAGTAAGTCCTGATTTTTTTGGAGGTTGCATTGACCACTACGCCATTCAAAATAGGCAGGCTTTGGCATAAGCAGTTAGGCCCCGTAGGATGATTTTAGCTAAAATGTGCCCCAAACACTCAAACCGGCTTGTATCTTGCAATGGAAAATATGGGAAACATGACTTAGACAGCAAATGATACACTGTATGCCATGTTTCCAAATTTTTATGCACAGTGGTTACAGCATGAAGCGAATGCATGTGAATATACAAAGGTGCATTGCATTAAACAAGTCCAATGAGCGTGAAAAAAATGGCCGGCCTGCCTGCTTTCATCCATCATTTGTTCTAAATTTATAATTAATCAATGAGCTGAGGTGGAGTCTTAGCCAGTGGTACCATCAGGGGTGTGTAATGCACTTTAGGGTAGACAGCCAATCAGCTGCCAGATTCAATCTGTCAATCAAACACAGCAGCCAATCAGAGAGCTGGCCATTGATCAGCAGGCCCTTTATGACATCACAGACAGACCCACGGAACTCTCTGTGCTTGTCTGCTGGCTGGCTGTCAGTTGGGTGGGTGGGCGGCAGAGGGGGAGGATGTACGTCTCGTTTCTCCTGAAAATTGCGGTTTTTCAGCGTTTCCGGAAAAAGTCGCGGTCCGACGCGCAAAAGTGGGGTATCGTAGAAATCGCCTTTTAAAGACGCACCTTTCTGGCCCCACAAAAATGGGCATTTCAAATTAGAAACAAGTCAAATGAACAAAATAGTGTGAATAAGTAAGTATTTCAGGGGTGAGTTAGCAGGTTATTGGGGTAGTAAGTCCTGATTTTTTTGGAGGTTGCAGTGACCACTACGCCATTCAAAATAGGCAGGCTTTAGCATAAGCATTTAGGCCCCGTAGGATGATTTTAGCTAAAATGTGCCCCAAACACTCAAACCGGCTTGTATCTTGCAATGGAAAATATGGGAAACATGACTTAGACAGCAAATGATACACTGTATGCCATGTTTCCAAATTTTTATGCACAGTGGTTACAGCATGAAGTGAATGCATGTGAATATACACAGGTGCATTGCATTAAACAAGTCCAATGAGCGTGAAAAAAATGGCCGGCCTGCCTGCTTTCATCCATCATTTGTTCTAAATTTATAATTAATCAATGAGCTGAGGTGGAGTCTTAGCCAGTGGTACCATCAGGGGTGTGTAATGCACTTTAGGGTAGACAGCCAATCAGCTGCCAGATTCAATCTGTCAATCAAACACAGCAGCCAATCAGAGAGCTGGCCATTGATCAGCAGGCCCTTTATGACATCACAGACAGACCCACGGAACTCTCTGTGCTTGTCTGCTGGCTGGCTGTCAGTTGGGTGGGTGGGCGGCAGAGGGGGAGGATGTACGTCTCGTTTCTCCTGAAAATTGCGGTTTTTCGACGTTTCCGGAAAAAGTCGCGGTCCGACGCGCAAAAGTGGGGTATCGTAGAAATCGCCTTTTAAAGACGCACCTTCCTGGCCCCACAAAAATGGGCATTTCAAATTAGAAACAAGTCAAATGAACAAAATAGTGTGAATAAGTAAGTATTTCAGGGGTGAGTTAGCAGGTTATTGGGGTAGTAAGTCCTGATTTTTTTGGAGGTTGCAGTGACCACTACGCCATTCAAAATAGGCAGGCTTTAGCATAAGCAGTTAGGCCCCGTAGGATGATTTTAGCTAAAATGTGCCCCAAACACTCAAACCGGCTTGTATCTTGCAATGGAAAATATGGGAAACATGACTTAGACAGCAAATGATACACTGTATGCCATGTTTCCAAATTTTTATGCACAGTGGTTACAGCATGAAGTGAATGCATGTGAATATACACAGGTGCATTGCATTAAACAAGTCCAATGAGCGTGAAAAAAATGGCCGGCCTGCCTGCTTTCATCCATCATTTGTTCTAAATTTATAATTAATCAATGAGCTGAGGTGGAGTCTTAGCCAGTGGTACCATCAGGGGTGTGTAATGCACTTTAGGGTAGACAGCCAATCAGCTGCCAGATTCAATCTGTCAATCAAACACAGCAGCCAATCAGAGAGCTGGCCATTGATCAGCAGGCCCTTTATGACATCACAGACAGACCCACGGAACTCTCTGTGCTTGTCTGCTGGCTGGCTGTCAGTTGGGTGGGTGGGCGGCAGAGGAGGTGGATGTACGTCTCGTTTCTCCTGAAAATTGCGGTTTTTCAGCGTTTCCGGAAAAAGTCGCGGTCCGACGCGCAAAAGTGGGGTATCGTAGAAATCGCCTTTTAAAGACGCACCTTTCTGGCCCCACAAAAATGGGCATTTCAAATTAGAAACAAGTCAAATGAACAAAATAGTGTGAATAAGTAAGTATTTCAGGGGTGAGTTAGCAGGTTATTGGGGTAGTAAGTCCTGATTTTTTTGGAGGTTGCAGTGACCACTACGCCATTCAAAATAGGCAGGCTTTAGCATAAGCAGTTAGGCCCCGTAGGATGATTTTAGCTAAAATGTGCCCCAAACACTCAAACCGGCTTGTATCTTGCAATGGAAAATATGGGAAACATGACTTAGACAGCAAATGATACACTGTATGCCATGTTTCCAAATTTTTATGCACAGTGGTTACAGCATGAAGTGAATGCATGTGAATATACACAGGTGCATTGCATTAAACAAGTCCAATGAGCGTGAAAAAAATGGCCGGCCTGCCTGCTTTCATCCATCATTTATTCTAAATTTATAATTAATCAATGAGCTGAGGTGGAGTCTTAGCCAGTGGTACCATCAGGGGTGTGTAATGCACTTTAGGGTAGACAGCCAATCAGCTGCCAGATTCAATCTGTCAATCAAACACAGCAGCCAATCAGAGAGCTGGCCATTGATCAGCAGGCCCTTTATGACATCACAGACAGACCCACGGAACTCTCTGTGCTTGTCTGCTGGCTGGCTGTCAGTTGGGTGGGTGGGCGGCAGAGGGGGTGGATGTACGTCTCGTTTCTCCTGAAAATTGCGGTTTTTCGGCGTTTCCGGAAAAAGTCGGGGTCCGACGCGCAAAAGTGGGGTATCGTAGAAATCGCCTTTTAAAGACGCACCTTTCTGGCCCCACAAAAATGGGCATTTCAAATTAGAAACAAGTCAAATGAACAAAATAGTGTGAATAAGTAAGTATTTCAGGGGTGAGTTAGCAGGTTATTGGGGTAGTAAGTCCTGATTTTTTTGGAGGTTGCAGTGACCACTACGCCATTCAAAATAGGCAGGCTTTGGCATAAGCAGTTAGGCCCCGTAGGATGATTTTAGCTAAAATGTGCCCCAAACACTCAAACCGGCTTGTATCTTGCAATGGAAAATATGGGAAACATGACTTAGACAGCAAATGATACACTGTATGCCATGTTTCCAAATTTTTATGCACAGTGGTTACAGCATGAAGCGAATGCATGTGAATATACAAAGGTGCATTGCATTAAACAAGTCCAATGAGCGTGAAAAAAATGGCCGGCCTGCCTGCTTTCATCCATCATTTGTTCTAAATTTATAATTAATCAATGAGCTGAGGTGGAGTCTTAGCCAGTGGTACCATCAGGGGTGTGTAATGCACTTTAGGGTAGACAGCCAATCAGCTGCCAGATTCAATCTGTCAATCAAACACAGCAGCCAATCAGAGAGCTGGCCATTGATCAGCAGGCCCTTTATGACATCACAGACAGACCCACGGAACTCTCTGTGCTTGTCTGCTGGCTGGCTGTCAGTTGGGTGGGTGGGCGGCAGAGGGGGAGGATGTACGTCTCGTTTCTCCTGAAAATTGCGGTTTTTCTGCGTTTCTGGAAAAAGTCGCGGTCCGACGCGCAAAAGTGGGGTATCGTAGAAATCGCCTTTTAAAGACGCACCTTTCTGGCCCCACAAAAATGGGCATTTCAAATTAGAAACAAGTCAAATGAACAAAATATTGTGAATAAGTAAGTATTTCAGGGGTGAGTTAGCAGGTTATTGGGGTAGTAAGTCCTGATTTTTTTGGAGGTTGCAGTGACCACTACGCCATTCAAAATAGGCAGGCTTTAGCATAAGCAGTTAGGCCCCGTAGGATGATTTTAGCTAAAATGTGCCCCAAACACTCAAACCGGCTTGTATCTTGCAATGGAAAATATGGGAAACATGACTTAGACAGCAAATGATACACTGTATGCCATGTTTCCAAATTTTTATGCACAGTGGTTACAGCATGAAGTGAATGCATTTGACTATACACAGGTGCATTGCATTAAACAAGTCCAATGAGCGTGAAAAAAATGGCCGGCCTGCCTGCTTTCATCCATCATTTGTTCTAAATTTATAATTAATCAATGAGCTGAGGTGGAGTCTTAGCCAGTGGTACCATCAGGGGTGTGTAATGCACTTTAGGGTAGACAGCCAATCAGCTGCCAGATTCAATCTGTCAATCAAACACAGCAGCCAATCAGAGAGCTGGCCATTGATCAGCAGGCCCTTTATGACATCACAGACAGACCCAGGGAACTCTCTGTGCTTGTCTGCTGGCTGGCTGGCTGTCAGTTGGGTGGGTGGGCGGCAGAGGGGGAGGATGTACGTCTTGTTTCTCCTGAAAATTGCGATTTTTCGGCGTTTCCGGAAAAAGTCGCGGTCCGACGCGCAAAAGTGGGGTATCGTAGAAATCGCCTTTTAAAGACGCACCTTTCTGGCCCCACAAAAATGGGCATTTCAAATTAGAAACAAGTCAAATGAACAAAATAGTGTGAATAAGTAAGTATTTCAGGGGTGAGTTAGCAGGTTATTGGGGTAGTAAGTCCTGATTTTTTTGGAGGTTGCATTGACCACTACGCCATTCAAAATAGGCAGGCTTTGGCATAAGCAGTTAGGCCCCGTAGGATGATTTTAGCTAAAATGTGCCCCAAACACTCAAACCGGCTTGTATCTTGCAATGGAAAATATGGGAAACATGACTTAGACAGCAAATGATACACTGTATGCCATGTTTCCAAATTTTTATGCACAGTGGTTACAGCATGAAGCGAATGCATGTGAATATACAAAGGTGCATTGCATTAAACAAGTCCAATGAGCGTGAAAAAAATGGCCGGCCTGCCTGCTTTCATCCATCATTTGTTCTAAATTTATAATTAATCAATGAGCTGAGGTGGAGTCTTAGCCAGTGGTACCATCAGGGGTGTGTAATGCACTTTAGGGTAGACAGCCAATCAGCTGCCAGATTCAATCTGTCAATCAAACACAGCAGCCAATCAGAGAGCTGGCCATTGATCAGCAGGCCCTTTATGACATCACAGACAGACCCACGGAACTCTCTGTGCTTGTCTGCTGGCTGGCTGTCAGTTGGGTGGGCGGAAGAGGGGGAGGATGTACGTCTCGTTTCTCCTGAAAATTGCGGTTTTTCAGCGTTTCCGGAAAAAGTCGTGGTCCGACGCGCAAAAGTGGGGTATCGTAGAAATCGCCTTTTAAAGACGCACCTTTCTGGCCCCACAAAAATGGGCATTTCAAATTAGAAACAAGTCAAATGAACAAAATAGTGTGAATAAGTAAGTATTTCAGGGGTGAGTTAGCAGGTTATTAAGTCCTGATTTTTAAGTCCTGATTTTTTTGGAGGTTGCAGTGACCACTACGCCATTCAAAATAGGCAGGCTTTAGCATAAGCATTTTGGCCCCGTAGGATGATTTTAGCTAAAATGTGCCACAAACACTCAAACCGGCTTGTATCTTGCAATGGAAAATATGGGAAACATGACTTAGACAGCAAATGATACACTGTATGCCATGTTTCCAAATTTTTATGCACAGTGGTTACAGCATGAAGTGAATGCATGTGAATATACACAGGTGCATTGCATTAAACAAGTCCAATGAGCGTGAAAAAAATGGCCGGCCTGCCTGCTTTAATCCATCATTTGTTCTAAATTTATAATTAATCAATGAGCTGAGGTGGAGTCTTAGCCAGTGGTACCATCAGGGGTGTGTAATGCACTTTAGGGTAGACAGCCAATCAGCTGCCAGATTCAATCTGTCAATCAAACACAGCAGCCAATCAGAGAGCTGGCCATTGATCAGCAGGCCCTTTATGACATCACAGACAGACCCACGGAACTCTCTGTGCTTGTCTGCTGGCTGGCTGTCAGTTGGGTGGGTGGGCGGCAGAGGGGGAGGATGTACGTCTCGTTTCTCCTGAAAATTGCGTTTTTTCGGCGTTTCCGGAAAAAGTCGCGGTCCGACGAGCAAAAGTGGGGTATCGTAGAAATCGCCTTTTAAAGACGCACCTTTCTGGCCCCACAAAAATGGGCATTTCAAATTAGAAACAAGTCAAATGAACAAAATAGTGTGAATAAGTAAGTATTTCAGGGGTGAGTTAGCAGGTTATTGGGGTAGTAAGTCCTGATTTTTTTGGAGGTTGCATTGACCACTACGCCATTCAAAATAGGCAGGCTTTGGCATAAGCAGTTAGGCCCCGTAGGATGATTTTAGCTAAAATGTGCCCCAAACACTCAAACCGGCTTGTATCTTGCAATGGAAAATATGGGAAACATGACTTAGACAGCAAATGATACACTGTATGCCATGTTTCCAAATTTGTATGCACAGTGGTTACAGCATGAAGCGAATGCATGTGAATATACAAAGGTGCATTGCATTAAACAAGTCCAATGAGCGTGAAAAAAATGGCCGGCCTGCCTGCTTTCATCCATCATTTGTTCTAAATTTATAATTAATCAATGAGCTGAGGTGGAGTCTTAGCCAGTGGTACCATCAGGGTTGTGTAATGCACTTTAGGGTAGACAGCCAATCAGCTGCCAGATTCAATCTGTCAATCAAACACAGCAGCCAATCAGAGAGCTGGCCATTGATCAGCAGGCCCTTTATGACATCACAGACAGACCCACGGAACTCTCTGTGCTTGTCTGCTGGCTGGCTGTCAGTTGGGTGGGTGGGCGGCAGAGGGGGAGGATGTACGTCTCGTTTCTCCTGAAAATTGCGGTTTTTCGGCGTTTCCGGAAAAAGTCGCGGTCCGACGCGCAAAAGTGGGGTATCGTAGAAATCGCCTTTTAAAGACGCACCTTTCTGGCCCCACAAAAATGGGCATTTCAAATTAGAAACAAGTCAAATGAACAAAATAGTGTGAATAAGTAAGTATTTCAGGGGTGAGTTAGCAGGTTATTGGGGTAGTAAGTCCTGATTTTTTTGGAGGTTGCAGTGACCACTACGCCATTCAAAATAGGCAGGCTTTAGCATAAGCATTTAGGCCCCGTAGGATGATTTTAGCTAAAATGTGCCCCAAACACTCAAACCGGCTTGTATCTTGCAATGGAAAATATGGGAAACATGACTTAGACAGCAAATGATACACTGTATGCCATGTTTCCAAATTTTTATGCACAGTGGTTACAGCATGAAGTGAATGCATGTGAATATACACAGGTGCATTGCATTAAACAAGTCCAATGAGCGTGAAAAAAATGGCCGGCTTGCCTGCTTTCATCCATCATTTGTTCTAAATCTATAATTAATCAATGAGCTGAGGTGGAGTCTTAGCCAGTGGTACCATCAGGGGTGTGTAATGCACTTTAGGGTAGACAGCCAATCAGCTGCCAGATTCAATCTGTCAATCAAACACAGCAGCCAATCAGAGAGCTGGCCATTGATCAGCAGGCCCTTTATGACATCACAGACAGACCCACGGAACTCTCTGTGCTTGTCTGCTGGCTGGCTGTCAGTTGGGTGGGTGGGCGGCAGAGGGGGAGGATGTACGTCTCGTTTCTCCTGAAAATTGCGGTTTTTCGGCGTTTCCGGAAAAAGTCGCGGTCCGACGCGCAAAAGTGGGGTATCGTAGAAATCGCCTTTTAAAGACGCACCTTTCTGGCCCCACAAAAATGGGCATTTCAAATTAGAAACATGTCAAATGAACAAAATAGTGTGAATAAGTAAGTATTTCAGGGGTGAGTTAGCAGGTTATTGGGGTAGTAAGTCCTGATTTTTTTGGAGGTTGCAGTGACCACTACGCCATTCAAAATAGGCAGGCTTTAGCATAAGCAGTTAGGCCCCGTAGGATGATTTTAGCTAAAATGTGCCCCAAACACTCAAACCGGCTTGTATCTTGCAATGGAAAATATGGGAAACATGACTTAGACAGCAAATGATACACTGTATGCCATGTTTCCAAATTTTTATGCACAGTGGTTACAGCATGAAGCGAATGCATGTGAATATACAAAGGTGCATTGCATTAAACAAGTCCAATGAGCGTGAAAAAAATGGCCGGCCTGCCTGCTTTCATCCATCATTTGTTCTAAATTTATAATTAATCAATGAGCTGAGGTGGAGTCTTAGCCAGTGGTACCATCAGGGGTGTGTAATGCACTTTAGGGTAGACAGCCAATCAGCTGCCAGATTCAATCTGTCAATCAAACACAGCAGCCAATCAGAGAGCTGGCCATTGATCAGCAGGCCCTTTATGACATCACAGACAGACCCACGGAACTCTCTGTGCTTGTCTGCTGGCTGGCTGTCAGTTGGGTGGGTGGGCGGCAGAGGGGGAGGATGTACGTCTCGTTTCTCCTGAAAATTGCGGTTTTTCGGCGTTTCCGGAAAAAGTCGCCGTCCGACGCGCAAAAGTGGGGTATCGTAGAAATCGCCTTTTAAAGACGCACCTTTCTGGCCCCACAAAAATGGGCATTTCAAATTAGAAACAAGTCAAATGAACAAAATAGTGTGAATAAGTAAGTATTTCAGGGGTGAGTTAGCAGGTTATTGGGGTAGTAAGTCCTGATTTTTTTGGAGGTTGCAGTGACCACTACGCCATTCAAAATAGGCAGGCTTTAGCATAAGCAGTTAGGCCCCGTAGGATGATTTTAGCTAAAATGTGCCCCAAACACTCAAACCGGCTTGTATCTTGCAATGGAAAATATGGGAAACATGACTTAGACAGCAAATGATACACTGTATGCCATGTTTCCAAATTTTTATGCACAGTGGTTACAGCATGAAGCGAATGCATGTGAATATACAAAGGTGCATTGCATTAAACAAGTCCAATGAGCGTGAAAAAAATGGCCGGCCTGCCTGCTTTCATCCATCATTTGTTCTAAATTTATAATTAATCAATGAGCTGAGGTGGAGTCTTAGCCAGTGGTACCATCAGGGGTGTGTAATGCACTTTAGGGTAGACAGCCAATCAGCTGCCAGATTCAATCTGTCAATCAAACACAGCAGCCAATCAGAGAGCTGGCCATTGATCAGCAGGCCCTTTATGACATCACAGACAGACCCACGGAACTCTCTGTGCTTGTCTGCTGGCTGGCTGTCAGTTGGGTGGGTGGGCGGCAGAGGGGGAGGATGTACGTCTCGTTTCTCCTGAAAATTGCGTTTTTTCAGCGTTTCCGGAAAAAGTCGCGGTCCGACGCGCAAAAGTGGGGTATCGTAGAAATCGCCTTTTAAAGACGCACCTTTCTGGCCCCACAAAAATGGGCATTTCAAATTAGAAACAAGTCAAATGAACAAAATAGTGTGAATAAGTAAGTATTTCAGGGGTGAGTTAGCAGGTTATTGGGGTAGTAAGTCCTGATTTTTTTGGAGGTTGCATTGACCACTACGCCATTCAAAATAGGCAGGCTTTGGCATAAGCAGTTAGGCCCCGTAGGATGATTTTAGCTAAAATGTGCCCCAAACACTCAAACCGGCTTGTATCTTGCAATGGAAAATATGGGAAACATGACTTAGACAGCAAATGATACACTGTATGCCATGTTTCCAAATTTTTATGCACAGTGGTTACAGCATGAAGCGAATGCATGTGAATATACAAAGGTGCATTGCATTAAACAAGTCCAATGAGCGTGAAAAAAATGGCCGGCCTGCCTGCTTTCATCCATCATTTGTTCTACATTTATAATTAATCAATGAGCTGAGGTGGAGTCTTAGCCAGTGGTACCATCAGGGGTGTGTAATGCACTTTAGGGTAGACAGCCAATCAGCTGCCAGATTCAATCTGTCAATCAAACACAGCAGCCAATCAGAGAGCTGGCCATTGATCAGCAGGCCCTTTATGACATCACAGACAGACCCACGGAACTCTCTGTGCTTGTCTGCTGGCTGGCTGTCAGTTGGGTGGGTGGGCGGCAGAGGGGGAGGATGTACGTCTCGTTTCTCCTGAAAATTGCGGTTTTTCGGCGTTTCCGGAAAAAGTCGCGGTCCGACGCGCAAAAGTGGGGTATCGTAGAAATCGCCTTTTAAAGACGCACCTTTCTGGCCCCACAAAAATGGGCATTTCAAATTAGAAACATGTCAAATGAACAAAATAGTGTGAATAAGTAAGTATTTCAGGGGTGAGTTAGCAGGTTATTGGGGTAGTAAGTCCTGATTTTTTTGGAGGTTGCAGTGACCACTACGCCATTCAAAATAGGCAGGCTTTAGCATAAGCAGTTAGGCCCCGTAGGATGATTTTAGCTAAAATGTGCCCCAAACACTCAAACCGGCTTGTATCTTGCAATGGAAAATATGGGAAACATGACTTAGACAGCAAATGATACACTGTATGCCATGTTTCCAAATTTTTATGCACAGTGGTTACAGCATGAAGCGAATGCATGTGAATATACAAAGGTGCATTGCATTAAACAAGTCCAATGAGCGTGAAAAAAATGGCCGGCCTGCCTGCTTTCATCCATCATTTGTTCTAAATTTATAATTAATCAATGAGCTGAGGTGGAGTCTTAGCCAGTGGTACCATCAGGGGTGTGTAATGCACTTTAGGGTAGACAGCCAATCAGCTGCCAGATTCAATCTGTCAATCAAACACAGCAGCCAATCAGAGAGCTGGCCATTGATCAGCAGGCCCTTTATGACATCACAGACAGACCCACGGAACTCTCTGTGCTTGTCTGCTGGCTGGCTGTCAGTTGGGTGGGTGGGCGGCAGAGGGGGAGGATGTACGTCTCGTTTCTCCTGAAAATTGCGGTTTTTCGGCGTTTCCGGAAAAAGTCGCCGTCCGACGCGCAAAAGTGGGGTATCGTAGAAATCGCCTTTTAAAGACGCACCTTTCTGGCCCCACAAAAATGGGCATTTCAAATTAGAAACAAGTCAAATGAACAAAATAGTGTGAATAAGTAAGTATTTCAGGGGTGAGTTAGCAGGTTATTGGGGTAGTAAGTCCTGATTTTTTTGGAGGTTGCAGTGACCACTACGCCATTCAAAATAGGCAGGCTTTAGCATAAGCAGTTAGGCCCCGTAGGATGATTTTAGCTAAAATGTGCCCCAAACACTCAAACCGGCTTGTATCTTGCAATGGAAAATATGGGAAACATGACTTAGACAGCAAATGATACACTGTATGCCATGTTTCCAAATTTTTATGCACAGTGGTTACAGCATGAAGCGAATGCATGTGAATATACAAAGGTGCATTGCATTAAACAAGTCCAATGAGCGTGAAAAAAATGGCCGGCCTGCCTGCTTTCATCCATCATTTGTTCTAAATTTATAATTAATCAATGAGCTGAGGTGGAGTCTTAGCCAGTGGTACCATCAGGGGTGTGTAATGCACTTTAGGGTAGACAGCCAATCAGCTGCCAGATTCAATCTGTCAATCAAACACAGCAGCCAATCAGAGAGCTGGCCATTGATCAGCAGGCCCTTTATGACATCACAGACAGACCCACGGAACTCTCTGTGCTTGTCTGCTGGCTGGCTGTCAGTTGGGTGGGTGGGCGGCAGAGGGGGAGGATGTACGTCTCGTTTCTCCTGAAAATTGCGTTTTTTCAGCGTTTCCGGAAAAAGTCGCGGTCCGACGCGCAAAAGTGGGGTATCGTAGAAATCGCCTTTTAAAGACGCACCTTTCTGGCCCCACAAAAATGGGCATTTCAAATTAGAAACAAGTCAAATGAACAAAATAGTGTGAATAAGTAAGTATTTCAGGGGTGAGTTAGCAGGTTATTGGGGTAGTAAGTCCTGATTTTTTTGGAGGTTGCATTGACCACTACGCCATTCAAAATAGGCAGGCTTTGGCATAAGCAGTTAGGCCCCGTAGGATGATTTTAGCTAAAATGTGCCCCAAACACTCAAACCGGCTTGTATCTTGCAATGGAAAATATGGGAAACATGACTTAGACAGCAAATGATACACTGTATGCCATGTTTCCAAATTTTTATGCACAGTGGTTACAGCATGAAGCGAATGCATGTGAATATACAAAGGTGCATTGCATTAAACAAGTCCAATGAGCGTGAAAAAAATGGCCGGCCTGCCTGCTTTCATCCATCATTTGTTCTACATTTATAATTAATCAATGAGCTGAGGTGGAGTCTTAGCCAGTGGTACCATCAGGGGTGTGTAATGCACTTTAGGGTAGACAGCCAATCAGCTGCCAGATTCAATCTGTCAATCAAACACAGCAGCCAATCAGAGAGCTGGCCATTGATCAGCAGGCCCTTTATGACATCACAGACAGACCCACGGAACTCTCTGTGCTTGTCTGCTGGCTGGCTGTCAGTTGGGTGGGTGGGCGGCAGAGGGGGAGGATGTACGTCTCGTTTCTCCTGAAAATTGCGGTTTTTCAGCGTTTCCGGAAAAAGTCGCGGTCCGACGCGCAAAAGTGGGGTGTCGTAGAAATCGCCTTTTAAAGACGCACCTTTCTGGCCCCACAAAAATGGGCATTTCAAATTAGAAACAAGTCAAATGAACAAAATAGTGTGAATAAGTAAGTATTTCAGGGGTGAGTTAGCAGGTTATTGGGGTAGTAAGTCCTGATTTTTTTGGAGGTTGCAGTGACCACTACGCCATTCAAAATAGGCAGGCTTTAGCATAAGCATTTAGGCCCCGTAGGATGATTTTAGCTAAAATGTGCCCCAAACACTCAAACCGGCTTGTATCTTGCAATGGAAAATATGGGAAACATGACTTAGACAGCAAATGATACACTGTATGCCATGTTTCCAAATTTTTATGCACAGTGGTTACAGCATGAAGTGAATGCATGTGAATATACACAGGTGCATTGCATTAAACAAGTCCAATGAGCGTGAAAAAAATGGCCGGCTTGCCTGCTTTCATCCATCATTTGTTCTAAATCTATAATTAATCAATGAGCTGAGGTGGAGTCTTAGCCAGTGGTACCATCAGGGGTGTGTAATGCACTTTAGGGTAGACAGCCAATCAGCTGCCAGATTCAATCTGTCAATCAAACACAGCAGCCAATCAGAGAGCTGGCCATTGATCAGCAGGCCCTTTATGACATCACAGACAGACCCACGGAACTCTCTGTGCTTGTCTGCTGGCTGGCTGTCAGTTGGGTGGGTGGGCGGCAGAGGGGGAGGATGTACGTCTCGTTTCTCCTGAAAATTGCGGTTTTTCGGCGTTTCCGGAAAAAATCGTGGTCCGACGCGCAAAAGTGGGGTATCGTAGAAATCGCCTTTTAAAGACGCACCTTTTTGGCCCCACAAAAATGGGCATTTCAAATTAGAAACAAGTCAAATGAACAAAATAGTGTGAATAAGTAAGTATTTCAGGGGTGAGTTAGCAGGTTATTGGGGTAGTAAGTCCTGATTTTTTTGGAGGTTGCAGTGACCACTACGCCATTCAAAATAGGCAGGCTTTAGCATAAGCAGTTAGGCCCCGTAGGATGATTTTAGCTAAAATGTGCCCCAAACACTCAAACCGGCTTGTATCTTGCAATGGAAAATATGGGAAACATGACTTAGACAGCAAATGATACACTGTATGCCATGTTTCCAAATTTTTATGCACAGTGGTTACAGCATGAAGCGAATGCATGTGAATATACAAAGGTGCATTGCATTAAACAAGTCCAATGAGCGTGAAAAAAATGGCCGGCCTGCCTGCTTTCATCCATCATTTGTTCTAAATTTATAATTAATCAATGAGCTGAGGTGGAGTCTTAGCCAGTGGTACCATCAGGGGTGTGTAATGCACTTTAGGGTAGACAGCCAATCAGCTGCCAGATTCAATCTGTCAATCAAACACAGCAGCCAATCAGAGAGCTGGCCATTGATCAGCAGGCCCTTTATGACATCACAGACAGACCCACGGAACTCTCTGTGCTTGTCTGCTGGCTGGCTGTCAGTTGGGTGGGTGGGCGGCAGAGGGGGAGGATGTACGTCTCGTTTCTCCTGAAAATTGCGGTTTTTCGGCGTTTCCGGAAAAAGTCGCCGTCCGACGCGCAAAAGTGGGGTATCGTAGAAATCGCCTTTTAAAGACGCACCTTTCTGGCCCCACAAAAATGGGCATTTCAAATTAGAAACAAGTCAAATGAACAAAATAGTGTGAATAAGTAAGTATTTCAGGGGTGAGTTAGCAGGTTATTGGGGTAGTAAGTCCTGATTTTTTTGGAGGTTGCAGTGACCACTACGCCATTCAAAATAGGCAGGCTTTAGCATAAGCAGTTAGGCCCCGTAGGATGATTTTAGCTAAAATGTGCCCCAAACACTCAAACCGGCTTGTATCTTGCAATGGAAAATATGGGAAACATGACTTAGACAGCAAATGATACACTGTATGCCATGTTTCCAAATTTTTATGCACAGTGGTTACAGCATGAAGCGAATGCATGTGAATATACAAAGGTGCATTGCATTAAACAAGTCCAATGAGCGTGAAAAAAATGGCCGGCCTGCCTGCTTTCATCCATCATTTGTTCTAAATTTATAATTAATCAATGAGCTGAGGTGGAGTCTTAGCCAGTGGTACCATCAGGGGTGTGTAATGCACTTTAGGGTAGACAGCCAATCAGCTGCCAGATTCAATCTGTCAATCAAACACAGCAGCCAATCAGAGAGCTGGCCATTGATCAGCAGGCCCTTTATGACATCACAGACAGACCCACGGAACTCTCTGTGCTTGTCTGCTGGCTGGCTGTCAGTTGGGTGGGTGGGCGGCAGAGGGGGAGGATGTACGTCTCGTTTCTCCTGAAAATTGCGTTTTTTCGGCGTTTCCGGAAAAAGTCGCGGTCCGACGCGCAAAAGTGGGGTATCGTAGAAATCGCCTTTTAAAGACGCACCTTTCTGGCCCCACAAAAATGGGCATTTCAAATTAGAAACAAGTCAAATGAACAAAATAGTGTGAATAAGTAAGTATTTCAGGGGTGAGTTAGCAGGTTATTGGGGTAGTAAGTCCTGATTTTTTTGGAGGTTGCATTGACCACTACGCCATTCAAAATAGGCAGGCTTTGGCATAAGCAGTTAGGCCCCGTAGGATGATTTTAGCTAAAATGTGCCCCAAACACTCAAACCGGCTTGTATCTTGCAATGGAAAATATGGGAAACATGACTTAGACAGCAAATGATACACTGTATGCCATGTTTCCAAATTTTTATGCACAGTGGTTACAGCATGAAGCGAATGCATGTGAATATACAAAGGTGCATTGCATTAAACAAGTCCAATGAGCGTGAAAAAAATGGCCGGCCTGCCTGCTTTCATCCATCATTTGTTCTAAATTTATAATTAATCAATGAGCTGAGGTGGAGTCTTAGCCAGTGGTACCATCAGGGGTGTGTAATGCACTTTAGGGTAGACAGCCAATCAGCTGCCAGATTCAATCTGTCAATTAAACACAGCAGCCAATCAGAGAGCTGGCCATTGATCAGCAGGCCCTTTATGACATCACAGACAGACCCACGGAACTCTCTGTGCTTGTCTGCTGGCTGGCTGTCAGTTGGGTGGGTGGGCGGCAGAGGGGGAGGATGTACGTCTCGTTTCTCCTGAAAATTGCGGTTTTCCGGCGTTTCCGGAAAAAGTCGCGGTCCGACGCGCAAAAGTGGGGTATCGTAGAAATCGCCTTTTAAAGACGCACCTTTCTGGCCCGACAAAAATGGGCATTTCAAATTAGAAACAAGTCAAATGAACAAAATAGTGCGAATAAGTAAGTATTTCAGGGGTGAGTTAGCAGGTTATTGGGGTAGTAAGTCCTGATTTTTTTGGAGGTTGCAGTGACCACTACGCCATTCAAAATAGGCAGGCTTTGGCATAAGCAGTTAGGCCCCGTAGGATGATTTTAGCTAAAATGTGCCCCAAACACTCAAACCGGCTTGTATCTTGCAATGGAAAATATGGGAAACATGACTTAGACAGCAAATGATACACTGTATGCCATGTTTCCAAATTTTTATGCACAGTGGTTACAGCATGAAGTGAATGCATGTGAATATACACAGGTGCATTGCATTAAACAAGTCCAATGAGCGTGAAAAAAATGGCCGGCCTGCCTGCTTTCATCCATCATTTGTTCTAAATTTATAATTAATCAATGAGCTGAGGTGGAGTCTTAGCCAGTGGTACCATCAGGGGTGTGTAATGCACTTTAGGGTAGACAGCCAATCAGCTGCCAGATTCAATCTGTCAATCAAACACAGCAGCCAATCAGAGAGCTGGCCATTGATCAGCAGGCCCTTTATGACATCACAGACAGACCCACGGAACTCTCTGTGCTTGTCTGCTGGCTGGCTGTCAGTTGGGTGGGTGGGCGGCAGAGGTGGAGGATGTACGTCTCGTTTCTCCTGAAAATTGCGGTTTTTCGGCGTTTCCGGAAAAAGTCGCGGTCCGACGCGCAAAAGTGGGGTATCGTAGAAATCGCCTTTTAAAGACGCACCTTTCTGGCCCCACAAAAATGGGCATTTCAAATTAGAAACAAGTCAAATGAACAAAATAGTGTGAATAAGTAAGTATTTCAGGGGTGAGTTAGCAGGTTATTGGGGTAGTAAGTCCTGATTTTTTTGGAGGTTGCAGTGACCATTACGCCATTCAAAATAGGCAGGCTTTGGCATAAGCAGTTAGGCCCCGTAGGATGATTTTAGCTAAAATGTGCCCTAAACACTCAAACCGGCTTGTATCTTGCAATGGAAAATATGGGAAACATGACTTAGACAGCAAATGATACACTGTATGCCATGTTTCCAAATTTTTATGCACAGTGGTTACAGCATGAAGCGAATGCATGTGAATATACAAAGGTGCATTGCATTAAACAAGTCCAATGAGCGTGAAAAAAATGGCCGGCCTGCCTGCTTTCATCCATCATTTGTTCTAAATTTATAATTAATCAATGAGCTGAGGTGGAGTCTTAGCCAGTGGTACCATCAGGGGTGTGTAATGCACTTTAGGGTAGACAGCCAATCAGCTGCCAGATTCAATCTGTCAATCAAACACAGCAGCCAATCAGAGAGCTGGCCATTGATCAGCAGGCCCTTTATGACATCACAGACAGACCCACGGAACTCTCTGTGCTTGTCTGCTGGCTGGCTGTCAGTTGGGTGGGTGGGCGGCAGAGGGGGAGGATGTACGTCTCGTTTCTCCTGAAAATTGCGGTTTTTCAGCGTTTCCGGAAAAAGTCACGGTCCGACGCGCAAAAGTGGGGTATCGTAGAAATCGCCTTTTAAAGACGCACCTTTCTGGCCCCACAAAAATGGGCATTTCAAATTAGAAACAAGTCAAATGAACAAAATAGTGTGAATAAGTAAGTATTTCAGGGGTGAGTTAGCAGGTTATTGGGGTAGTAAGTCCTGATTTTTTTGGAGGTTGCAGTGACCACTACGCCATTCAAAATAGGCAGGCTTTAGCATAAGCATTTAGGCCCCGTAGGATGATTTTAGCTAAAATGTGCCCCAAACACTCAAACCGGCTTGTATCTTGCAATGGAAAATATGGGAAACATGACTTAGACAGCAAATGATACACTGTATGCCATGTTTCCAAATTTTTATGCACAGTGGTTACAGCATGAAGTGAATGCATTTGACTATACACAGGTGCATTGCATTAAACAAGTCCAATGAGCGTGAAAAAAATGGCCGGCCTGCCTGCTTTCATCCATCATTTGTTCTAAATTTATAATTAATCAATGAGCTGAGGTGGAGTCTTAGCCAGTGGTACCATCAGGGGTGTGTAATGCACTTTAGAGTAGACAGCCAATCAGCTGCCAGATTCAATCTGTCAATCAAACACAGCAGCCAATCAGAGAGCTGGCCATTGATCAGCAGGCCCTTTATGACATCACAGACAGACCCACGGAACTCTCTGTGCTTGTCTGCTGGCTGGCTGTCAGTTGGGTGGGTGGGCGGCAGAGGGGGAGGATGTACGTCTCGTTTCTCCTGAAAATTGCGATTTTTCGGCGTTTCCGGAAAAAGTCGCGGTCCGACGCGCAAAAGTGGGGTATCGTAGAAATCGCCTTTTAAAGACGCACCTTTCTGGCCCCACAAAAATGGGCATTTCAAATTAGAAACAAGTCAAATGAACAAAATAGTGTGAATAAGTAAGTATTTCAGGGGTGAGTTAGCAGGTTATTGGGGTAGTAAGTCCTGATTTTTTTGGAGGTTGCATTGACCACTACGCCATTCAAAATAGGCAGGCTTTGGCATAAGCAGTTAGGCCCCGTAGGATGATTTTAGCTAAAATGTGCCCCAAACACTCAAACCGGCTTGTATCTTGCAATGGAAAATATGGGAAACATGACTTAGACAGCAAATGATACACTGTATGCCATGTTTCCAAATTTTTATGCACAGTGGTTACAGCATGAAGCGAATGCATGTGAATATACAAAGGTGCATTGCATTAAACAAGTCCAATGAGCGTGAAAAAAATGGCCGGCCTGCCTGCTTTCATCCATCATTTGTTCTAAATTTATAATTAATCAATGAGCTGAGGTGGAGTCTTAGCCAGTGGTACCATCAGGGGTGTGTAATGCACTTTAGGGTAGACAGCCAATCAGCTGCCAGATTCAATCTGTCAATCAAACACAGCAGCCAATCAGAGAGCTGGCCATTGATCAGCAGGCCCTTTATGACATCACAGACAGACCCACGGAACTCTCTGTGCTTGTCTGCTGGCTGGCTGTCAGTTGGGTGGGTGGGCGGCAGAGGGGGAGGATGTACGTCTCGTTTCTCCTGAAAATTGCGGTTTTTCAGCGTTTCCGGAAAAAGTCGTGGTCCGACGCGCAAAAGTGGGGTATCGTAGAAATCGCCTTTTAAAGACGCACCTTTCTGGCCCCACAAAAATGGGCATTTCAAATTAGAAACAAGTCAAATGAACAAAATAGTGTGAATAAGTAAGTATTTCAGGGGTGAGTTAGCAGGTTATTGGGGTAGTAAGTCCTGATTTTTTTGGAGGTTGCAGTGACCACTACGCCATTCAAAATAGGCAGGCTTTAGCATAAGCATTTAGGCCCCGTAGGATGATTTTAGCTAAAATGTGCCCCAAACACTCAAACCGGCTTGTATCTTGCAATGGAAAATATGGGAAACATGACTTAGACAGCAAATGATACACTGTATGCCATGTTTCCAAATTTTTATGCACAGTGGTTACAGCATGAAGTGAATGCATGTGAATATACACAGGTGCATTGCATTAAACAAGTCCAATGAGCGTGAAAAAAATGGCCGGCCTGCCTGCTTTCATCCATCATTTGTTCTAAATTTATAATTAATCAATGAGCTGAGGTGGAGTCTTAGCCAGTGGTACCATCAGGGGTGTGTAATGCACTTTAGGGTAGACAGCCAATCAGCTGCCAGATTCAATCTGTCAATCAAACACAGCAGCCAATCAGAGAGCTGGCCATTGATCAGCAGGCCCTTTATGACATCACAGACAGACCCACGGAACTCTCTGTGCTTGTCTGCTGGCTGGCTGTCAGTTGGGTGGGTGGGCGGCAGAGGGGGAGGATGTACGTCTCGTTTCTCCTGAAAATTGCGTTTTTTCGGCGTTTCCGGAAAAAGTCGCGGTCCGACGCGCAAAAGTGGGGTATCGTAGAAATCGCCTTTTAAAGACGCACCTTTCTGGCCCCACAAAAATGGGCATTTCAAATTAGAAACAAGTCAAATGAACAAAATAGTGTGAATAAGTAAGTATTTCAGGGGTGAGTTAGCAGGTTATTGGGGTAGTAAGTCCTGATTTTTTTGGAGGTTGCATTGACCACTACGCCATTCAAAATAGGCAGGCTTTGGCATAAGCAGTTAGGCCCCGTAGGATGATTTTAGCTAAAATGTGCCCCAAACACTCAAACCGGCTTGTATCTTGCAATGGAAAATATGGGAAACATGACTTAGACAGCAAATGATACACTGTATGCCATGTTTCCAAATTTTTATGCACAGTGGTTACAGCATGAAGCGAATGCATGTGAATATACAAAGGTGCATTGCATTAAACAAGTCCAATGAGCGTGAAAAAAATGGCCGGCCTGCCTGCTTTCATCCATCATTTGTTCTAAATTTATAATTAATCAATGAGCTGAGGTGGAGTCTTAGCCAGTGGTACCATCAGGGGTGTGTAATGCACTTTAGGGTAGACAGCCAATCAGCTGCCAGATTCAATCTGTCAATCAAACACAGCAGCCAATCAGAGAGCTGGCCATTGATCAGCAGGCCCTTTATGACATCACAGACAGACCCACGGAACTCTCTGTGCTTGTCTGCTGGCTGGCTGTCAGTTGGGTGGGTGGGCGGCAGAGGGGGAGGATGTACGACTCGTTTCTCCTGAAAATTGCGGTTTTTCAGCGTTTCCGGAAAAAGTCGCGGTCCGACGCGCAAAAGTGGGGTATCGTAGAAATCGCCTTTTAAAGACGCACCTTTCTGGCCCCACAAAAATGGGCATTTCAAATTAGAAACAAGTCAAATGAACAAAATAGTGTGAATAAGTAAGTATTTCAGGGGTGAGTTAGCAGGTTATTGGGGTAGTAAGTCCTGATTTTTTTGGAGGTTGCAGTGACCACTACGCTATTCAAAATAGGCAGGCTTTAGCATAAGCATTTAGGCCCCGTAGGATGATTTTAGCTAAAATGTGCCCCAAACACTCAAACCGGCTTGTATCTTGCAATGGAAAATATGGGAAACATGACTTAGACAGCAAATGATACACTGTATGCCATGTTTCCAAATTTTTATGCACAGTGGTTACAGCATGAAGTGAATGCATGTGAATATACACAGGTGCATTGCATTAAACAAGTCCAATGAGCGTGAAAAAAATGGCCGGCTTGCCTGCTTTCATCCATCATTTGTTCTAAATTTATAATTAATCAATGAGCTGAGGTGGAGTCTTAGCCAGTGGTACCATCAGGGGTGTGTAATGCACTTTAGGGTAGACAGCCAATCAGCTGCCAGATTCAATCTGTCAATCAAACACAGCAGCCAATCAGAGAGCTGGCCATTGATCAGCAGGCCCTTTATGACATCACAGAAAGACCCACGGAACTCTCTGTGCTTGTCTGCTGGCTGGCTGTCAGTTGGGTGGGTGGGCGGCAGAGGGGGAGGATGTACGTCTCGTTTCTCCTGAAAATTGCGTTTTTTCGGCGTTTCCGGAAAAAGTCGCGGTCCGACGCGCAAAAGTGGGGTATCGTAGAAATCGCCTTTTAAAGACGCACCTTTCTGGCCCCACAAAAATGGGCATTTCAAATTAGAAACAAGTCAAATGAACAAAATAGTGTGAATAAGTAAGTATTTCAGGGGTGAGTTAGCAGGTTATTGGGGTAGTAAGTCCTGATTTTTTTGGAGGTTGCAGTGACCACTACGCCATTCAAAATAGGCAGGCTTTAGCATAAGCATTTAGGCCCCGTAGGATGATTTTAGCTAAAATGTGCCCCAAACACTCAAACCGGCTTGTATCTTGCAATGGAAAATATGGGAAACATGACTTAGACAGCAAATGATACACTGTATGCCATGTTTCCAAATTTTTATGCACAGTGGTTACAGCATGAAGTGAATGCATGTGAATATACACAGGTGCATTGCATTAAACAAGTCCAATGAGCGTGAAAAAAATGGCCGGCCTGCCTGCTTTCATCCATCATTTGTTCTAAATTTATAATTAATCAATGAGCTGAGGTGGAGTCTTAGCCAGTGGTACCATCAGGGGTGTGTAATGCACTTTAGGGTAGACAGCCAATCAGCTGCCAGATTCAATCTGTCAATCAAACACAGCAGCCAATCAGAGAGCTGGCCATTGATCAGCAGGCCCTTTATGACATCACAGACAGACCCACGGAACTCTCTGTGCTTGTCTGCTGGCTGGCTGTCAGTTGGGTGGGTGGGCGGCAGAGGGGGAGGATGTACGTCTCGTTTCTCCTGAAAATTGCGGTTTTTCGGCGTTTCCGGAAAAAGTCGCGGTCCGACGCGCAAAAGTGGGGTATCGTAGAAATCGCCTTTTAAAGACGCACCTTTCTGGCCCCACAAAAATGGGCATTTCAAATTAGAAACAAGTCAAATGAACAAAATAGTGTGAATAAGTAAGTATTTCAGGGGTGAGTTAGCAGGTTATTGGGGTAGTAAGTCCTGATTTTTTTGGAGGTTGCATTGACCACTACGCCATTCAAAATAGGCAGGCTTTGGCATAAGCAGTTAGGCCCCGTAGGATGATTTTAGCTAAAATGTGCCCCAAACACTCAAACCGGCTTGTATCTTGCAATGGAAAATATGGGAAACATGACTTAGACAGCAAATGATACACTGTATGCCATGTTTCCAAATTTTTATGCACAGTGGTTACAGCATGAAGCGAATGCATGTGAATATACAAAGGTGCATTGCATTAAACAAGTCCAATGAGCGTGAAAAAAATGGCCGGCCTGCCTGCTTTCATCCATCATTTGTTCTAAATTTATAATTAATCAATGAGCTGAGGTGGAGTCTTAGCCAGTGGTACCATCAGGGGTGTGTAATGCACTTTAGGGTAGACAGCCAATCAGCTGCCAGATTCAATCTGTCAATCAAACACAGCAGCCAATCAGAGAGCTGGCCATTGATCAGCAGGCCCTTTATGACATCACAGACAGACCCACGGAACTCTCTGTGCTTGTCTGCTGGCTGGCTGTCAGTTGGGTGGGTGGGCGGCAGAGGGGGAGGATGTACGTCTCGTTTCTCCTGAAAATTGCGGTTTTTCAGCGTTTCCGGAAAAAGTCGCGGTCCGACGCGCAAAAGTGGGGTATCGTAGAAATCGCCTTTTAAAGACGCACCTTTCTGGCCCCACAAAAATGGGCATTTCAAATTAGAAACAAGTCAAATGAACAAAATAGTGTGAATAAGTAAGTATTTCAGGGGTGAGTTAGCAGGTTATTGGGGTAGTAAGTCCTGATTTTTTTGGAGGTTGCAGTGACCACTACGCCATTCAAAATAGGCAGGCTTTAGCATAAGCATTTAGGCCCCGTAGGATGATTTTAGCTAAAATGTGCCCCAAACACTCAAACCGGCTTGTATCTTGCAATGGAAAATATGGGAAACATGACTTAGACAGCAAATGATACACTGTATGCCATGTTTCCAAATTTTTATGCACAGTGGTTACAGCATGAAGTGAATGCATGTGAATATACACAGGTGCATTGCATTAAACAAGTCCAATGAGCGTGAAAAAAATGGCCGGCTTGCCTGCTTTCATCCATCATTTGTTCTAAATTTATAATTAATCAATGAGCTGAGGTGGAGTCTTAGCCAGTGGTACCATCAGGGGTGTGTAATGCACTTTAGGGTAGACAGCCAATCAGCTGCCAGATTCAATCTGTCAATCAAACACAGCAGCCAATCAGAGAGCTGGCCATTGATCAGCAGGCCCTTTATGACATCACAGAAAGACCCACGGAACTCTCTGTGCTTGTCTGCTGGCTGGCTGTCAGTTGGGTGGGTGGGCGGCAGAGGGGGAGGATGTACGTCTCGTTTCTCCTGAAAATTGCGGTTTTTCGGCGTTTCCGGAAAAAGTCGCGGTCCGACGCGCAAAAGTGGGATATCGTAGAAATCGCCTTTTAAAGACGCACCTTTCTGGCCCCACAAAAATGGGCATTTCAAATTAGAAACAAGTCAAATGAACAAAATAGTGTGAATAAGTAAGTATTTCAGGGGTGAGTTAGCAGGTTATTGGGGTAGTAAGTCCTGATTTTTTTGGAGGTTGCAGTGACCACTACGCCATTCAAAATAGGCAGGCTTTAGCATAAGCAGTTAGGCCCCGTAGGATGATTTTAGCTAAAATGTGCCCCAAACACTCAAACCGGCTTGTATCTTGCAATGGAAAATATGGGAAACATGACTTAGACAGCAAATGATACACTGTATGCCATGTTTCCAAATTTTTATGCACAGTGGTTACAGCATGAAGCGAATGCATGTGAATATACAAAGGTGCATTGCATTAAACAAGTCCAATGAGCGTGAAAAAAATGGCCGGCCTGCCTGCTTTCATCCATCATTTGTTCTAAATTTATAATTAATCAATGAGCTGAGGTGGAGTCTTAGCCAGTGGTACCATCAGGGGTGTGTAATGCACTTTAGGGTAGACAGCCAATCAGCTGCCAGATTCAATCTGTCAATCAAACACAGCAGCCAATCAGAGAGCTGGCCATTGATCAGCAGGCCCTTTATGACATCACAGACAGACCCACGGAACTCTCTGTGCTTGTCTGCTGGCTGGCTGTCAGTTGGGTGGGTGGGCGGCAGAGGGGGAGGATGTACGTCTCGTTTCTCCTGAAAATTGCGGTTTTTCAGCGTTTCCGGAAAAAGTCGTGGTCCGACGCGCAAAAGTGGGGTATCGTAGAAATCGCCTTTTAAAGACGCACCTTTCTGGCCCCACAAAAATGGGCATTTCAAATTAGAAACAAGTCAAATGAACAAAATAGTGTGAATAAGTAAGTATTTCAGGGGTGAGTTAGCAGGTTATTGGGGTAGTAAGTCCTGATTTTTTTGGAGGTTGCAGTGACCACTACGCCATTCAAAATAGGCAGGCTTTAGCATAAGCATTTAGGCCCCGTAGGATGATTTTAGCTAAAATGTGCCCCAAACACTCAAACCGGCTTGTATCTTGCAATGGAAAATATGGGAAACATGACTTAGACAGCAAATGATACACTGTATGCCATGTTTCCAAATTTTTATGCACAGTGGTTACAGCATGAAGTGAATGCATGTGAATATACACAGGTGCATTGCATTAAACAAGTCCAATGAGCGTGAAAAAAATGGCCGGCCTGCCTGCTTTCATCCATCATTTGTTCTAAATTTATAATTAATCAATGAGCTGAGGTGGAGTCTTAGCCAGTGGTACCATCAGGGGTGTGTAATGCACTTTAGGGTAGACAGCCAATCAGCTGCCAGATTCAATCTGTCAATCAAACACAGCAGCCAATCAGAGAGCTGGCCATTGATCAGCAGGCCCTTTATGACATCACAGACAGACCCACGGAACTCTCTGTGCTTGTCTGCTGGCTGGCTGTCAGTTGGGTGGGTGGGCGGCAGAGGGGGAGGATGTACGTCTCGTTTCTCCTGAAAATTGCGTTTTTTCGGCGTTTCCGGAAAAAGTTGCGGTCCGACGCGCAAAAGTGGGGTATCGTAGAAATCGCCTTTTAAAGACGCACCTTTCTGGCCCCACAAAAATGGGCATTTCAAATTAGAAACAAGTCAAATGAACAAAATAGTGTGAATAAGTAAGTATTTCAGGGGTGAGTTAGCAGGTTATTGGGGTAGTAAGTCCTGATTTTTTTGGAGGTTGCATTGACCACTACGCCATTCAAAATAGGCAGGCTTTGGCATAAGCAGTTAGGCCCCGTAGGATGATTTTAGCTAAAATGTGCCCCAAACACTCAAACCGGCTTGTATCTTGCAATGGAAAATATGGGAAACATGACTTAGACAGCAAATGATACACTGTATGCCATGTTTCCAAATTTTTATGCACAGTGGTTACAGCATGAAGCGAATGCATGTGAATATACAAAGGTGCATTGCATTAAACAAGTCCAATGAGCGTGAAAAAAATGGCCGGCCTGCCTGCTTTCATCCATCATTTGTTCTAAATTTATAATTAATCAATGAGCTGAGGTGGAGTCTTAGCCAGTGGTACCATCAGGGGTGTGTAATGCACTTTAGGGTAGACAGCCAATCAGCTGCCAGATTCAATCTGTCAATCAAACACAGCAGCCAATCAGAGAGCTGGCCATTGATCAGCAGGCCCTTTATGACATCACAGACAGACCCACGGAACTCTCTGTGCTTGTCTGCTGGCTGGCTGTCAGTTGGGTGGGTGGGCGGCAGAGGGGGAGGATGTACGTCTCGTTTCTCCTGAAAATTGCGGTTTTTCAGCGTTTCCGGAAAAAGTCGCGGTCCGACGCGCAAAAGTGGGGTATCGTAGAAATCGCCTTTTAAAGACGCACCTTTCTGGCCCCACAAAAATGGGCATTTCAAATTAGAAACAAGTCAAATGAACAAAATAGTGTGAATAAGTAAGTATTTCAGGGGTGAGTTAGCAGGTTATTGGGGTAGTAAGTCCTGATTTTTTTGGAGGTTGCAGTGACCACTACGCCATTCAAAATAGGCAGGCTTTAGCATAAGCATTTAGGCCCCGTAGGATGATTTTAGCTAAAATGTGCCCCAAACACTCAAACCGGCTTGTATCTTGCAATGGAAAATATGGGAAACATGACTTAGACAGCAAATGATACACTGTATGCCATGTTTCCAAATTTTTATGCACAGTGGTTACAGCATGAAGCGAATGCATGTGAATATACACAGGTGCATTGCATTAAACAAGTCCAATGAGCGTGAAAAAAATGGCCGGCTTGCCTGCTTTCATCCATCATTTGTTCTAAATTTATAATTAATCAATGAGCTGAGGTGGAGTCTTAGCCAGTGGTACCATCAGGGGTGTGTAATGCACTTTAGGGTAGACAGCCAATCAGCTGCCAGATTCAATCTGTCAATCAAACACAGCAGCCAATCAGAGAGCTGGCCATTGATCAGCAGGCCCTTTATGACATCACAGACAGACCCACGGAACTCTCTGTGCTTGTCTGCTGGCTGGCTGTCAGTTGGGTGGGTGGGCGGCAGAGGGGGAGGATGTACGTCTCGTTTCTCCTGAAAATTGCGGTTTTTCGGCGTTTCCGGAAAAAGTCGCGGTCCGACGCGCAAAAGTGGGATATCGTAGAAATCGCCTTTTAAAGACGCACCTTTCTGGCCCCACAAAAATAGGCATTTCAAATTAGAAACAAGTCAAATGAACAAAATAGTGTGAATAAGTAAGTATTTCAGGGGTGAGTTAGCAGGTTATTGGGGTAGTAAGTCCTGATTTTTTTGGAGGTTGCAGTGACCACTACGCCATTCAAAATAGGCAGGCTTTAGCATAAGCAGTTAGGCCCTGTAGGATGATTTTAGCTAAAATGTGCCCCAAACACTCAAACCGGCTTGTATCTTGCAATGGAAAATATGGGAAACATGACTTAGACAGCAAATGATACACTGTATGCCATGTTTCCAAATTTTTATGCACAGTGGTTACAGCATGAAGCGAATGCATGTGAATATACAAAGGTGCATTGCATTAAACAAGTCCAATGAGCGTGAAAAAAATGGCCGGCCTGCCTGCTTTCATCCATCATTTGTTCTAAATTTATAATTAATCAATGAGCTGAGGTGGAGTCTTAGCCAGTGGTACCATCAGGGGTGTGTAATGCACTTTAGGGTAGACAGCCAATCAGCTGCCAAATTCAATCTGTCAATCAAACACAGCAGCCAATCAGAGAGCTGGCCATTGATCAGCAGGCCTTTTTATGACATCACAGACAGACCCACGGAACTCTCTGTGCTTGTCTGCTGGCTGGCTGTCAGTTGGGTGGGTGGGCGGCAGAGGGGGAGGATGTACGTCTCGTTTCTCCTGAAAATTGCGGTTTTTCGGCGTTTCCGGAAAAAGTCGCCGTCCGACGCGCAAAAGTGGGGTATCGTAGAAATCGCCTTTTAAAGACGCACCTTTCTGGCCCCACAAAAATGGGCATTTCAAATTAGAAACAAGTCAAATGAACAAAATAGTGTGAATAAGTAAGTATTTCAGGGGTGAGTTAGCAGGTTATTGGGGTAGTAAGTCCTGATTTTTTTGGAGGTTGCAGTGACCACTACGCCATTCAAAATAGGCAGGCTTTAGCATAAGCAGTTAGGCCCCGTAGGATGATTTTAGCTAAAATGTGCCCCAAACACTCAAACCGGCTTGTATCTTGCAATGGAAAATATGGGAAACATGACTTAGACAGCAAATGATACACTGTATGCCATGTTTCCAAATTTTTATGCACAGTGGTTACAGCATGAAGCGAATGCATGTGAATATACAAAGGTGCATTGCATTAAACAAGTCCAATGAGCGTGAAAAAAATGGCCGGCCTGCCTGCTTTCATCCATCATTTGTTCTAAATTTATAATTAATCAATGAGCTGAGGTGGAGTCTTAGCCAGTGGTACCATCAGGGGTGTGTAATGCACTTTAGGGTAGACAGCCAATCAGCTGCCAGATTCAATCTGTCAATCAAACACAGCAGCCAATCAGAGAGCTGGCCATTGATCAGCAGGCCCTTTATGACATCACAGACAGACCCACGGAACTCTCTGTGCTTGTCTGCTGGCTGGCTGTCAGTTGGGTGGGTGGGCGGCAGAGGGGGAGGATGTACGTCTCGTTTCTCCTGAAAATTGCGGTTTTTCAGCGTTTCCGGAAAAAGTCGCGGTCCGACGCGCAAAAGTGGGGTATCGTAGAAATCGCCTTTTAAAGACGCACCTTTCTGGCCCCACAAAAATGGGCATTTCAAATTAGAAACAAGTCAAATGAACAAAATAGTGTGAATAAGTAAGTATTTCAGGGGTGAGTTAGCAGGTTATTGGGGTAGTAAGTCCTGATTTTTTTGGAGGTTGCAGTGACCACTACGCCATTCAAAATAGGCAGGCTTTAGCATAAGCATTTAGGCCCCGTAGGATGATTTTAGCTAAAATGTGCCCCAAACACTCAAACCGGCTTGTATCTTGCAATGGAAAATATGGGAAACATGACTTAGACAGCAAATGATACACTGTATGCCATGTTTCCAAATTTTTATGCACAGTGGTTACAGCATGAAGCGAATGCATGTGAATATACACAGGTGCATTGCATTAAACAAGTCCAATGAGCGTGAAAAAAATGGCCGGCTTGCCTGCTTTCATCCATCATTTGTTCTAAATTTATAATTAATCAATGAGCTGAGGTGGAGTCTTAGCCAGTGGTACCATCAGGGGTGTGTAATGCACTTTAGGGTAGACAGCCAATCAGCTGCCAGATTCAATCTGTCAATCAAACACAGCAGCCAATCAGAGAGCTGGCCATTGATCAGCAGGCCCTTTATGACATCACAGACAGACCCACGGAACTCTCTGTGCTTGTCTGCTGGCTGGCTGTCAGTTGGGTGGGTGGGCGGCAGAGGGGGAGGATGTACGTCTCGTTTCTCCTGAAAATTGCGGTTTTTCGGCGTTTCCGGAAAAAGTCGCGGTCCGACGCGCAAAAGTGGGATATCGTAGAAATCGCCTTTTAAAGACGCACCTTTCTGGCCCCACAAAAATAGGCATTTCAAATTAGAAACAAGTCAAATGAACAAAATAGTGTGAATAAGTAAGTATTTCAGGGGTGAGTTAGCAGGTTATTGGGGTAGTAAGTCCTGATTTTTTTGGAGGTTGCAGTGACCACTACGCCATTCAAAATAGGCAGGCTTTAGCATAAGCAGTTAGGCCCCGTAGGATGATTTTAGCTAAAATGTGCCCCAAACACTCAAACCGGCTTGTATCTTGCAATGGAAAATATGGGAAACATGACTTAGACAGCAAATGATACACTGTATGCCATGTTTCCAAATTTTTATGCACAGTGGTTACAGCATGAAGCGAATGCATGTGAATATACAAAGGTGCATTGCATTAAACAAGTCCAATGAGCGTGAAAAAAATGGCCGGCCTGCCTGCTTTCATCCATCATTTGTTCTAAATTTATAATTAATCAATGAGCTGAGGTGGAGTCTTAGCCAGTGGTACCATCAGGGGTGTGTAATGCACTTTAGGGTAGACAGCCAATCAGCTGCCAAATTCAATCTGTCAATCAAACACAGCAGCCAATCAGAGAGCTGGCCATTGATCAGCAGGCCTTTTTATGACATCACAGACAGACCCACGGAACTCTCTGTGCTTGTCTGCTGGCTGGCTGTCAGTTGGGTGGGTGGGCGGCAGAGGGGGAGGATGTACGTCTCGTTTCTCCTGAAAATTGCGGTTTTTCGGCGTTTCCGGAAAAAGTCGCCGTCCGACGCGCAAAAGTGGGGTATCGTAGAAATCGCCTTTTAAAGACGCACCTTTCTGGCCCCACAAAAATGGGCATTTCAAATTAGAAACAAGTCAAATGAACAAAATAGTGTGAATAAGTAAGTATTTCAGGGGTGAGTTAGCAGGTTATTGGGGTAGTAAGTCCTGATTTTTTTGGAGGTTGCAGTGACCACTACGCCATTCAAAATAGGCAGGCTTTAGCATAAGCAGTTAGGCCCCGTAGGATGATTTTAGCTAAAATGTGCCCCAAACACTCAAACCGGCTTGTATCTTGCAATGGAAAATATGGGAAACATGACTTAGACAGCAAATGATACACTGTATGCCATGTTTCCAAATTTTTATGCACAGTGGTTACAGCATGAAGCGAATGCATGTGAATATACAAAGGTGCATTGCATTAAACAAGTCCAATGAGCGTGAAAAAAATGGCCGGCCTGCCTGCTTTCATCCATCATTTGTTCTAAATTTATAATTAATCAATGAGCTGAGGTGGAGTCTTAGCCAGTGGTACCATCAGGGGTGTGTAATGCACTTTAGGGTAGACAGCCAATCAGCTGCCAGATTCAATCTGTCAATCAAACACAGCAGCCAATCAGAGAGCTGGCCATTGATCAGCAGGCCCTTTATGACATCACAGACAGACCCACGGAACTCTCTGTGCTTGTCTGCTGGCTGGCTGTCAGTTGGGTGGGTGGGTGGGCGGCAGAGGGGGAGGATGTACGTCTCGTTTCTCCTGAAAATTCCGGTTTTTCGGCGTTTCCGGAAAAAGTCGCGGTCCGACGCGCAAAAGTGGGGTATCGTAGAAATCGCCTTTTAAAGACGCACCTTTCTGGCCCCACAAAAATGGGCATTTCAAATTAGAAACAAGTCAAATGAACAAAATAGTGTGAATAAGTAAGTATTTCAGGGGTGAGTTAGCAGGTTATTGGGGTAGTAAGTCCTGATTTTTTTGGAGGTTGCAGTGACCACTACGCCATTCAAAATAGGCAGGCTTTAGCATAAGCAGTTAGGCCCCGTAGGATGATTTTAGCTAAAATGTGCCCCAAACACTCAAACCGGCTTGTATCTTGCAATGGAAAATATGGGAAACATGACTTAGACAGCAAATGATACACTGTATGCCATGTTTCCAAATTTTTATGCACAGTGGTTACAGCATGAAGCGAATGCATGTGAATATACAAAGGTGCATTGCATTAAACAAGTCCAATGAGCGTGAAAAAAATGGCCGGCCTGCCTGCTTTCATCCATCATTTGTTCTAAATTTATAATTAATCAATGAGCTGAGGTGGAGTCTTAGCCAGTGGTACCATCAGGGGTGTGTAATGCACTTTAGGGTAGACAGCCAATCAGCTGCCAGATTCAATCTGTCAATCAAACACAGCAGCCAATCAGAGAGCTGGCCATTGATCAGCAGGCCCTTTATGACATCACAGACAGACCCACGGAACTCTCTGTGCTTGTCTGCTGGCTGGCTGTCAGTTGGGTGGGTGGGCGGCAGAGGGGGAGGATGTACGTCTCGTTTCTCCTGAAAATTGCGGTTTTTCGGCGTTTCCGGAAAAAGTCGCGGTCCGACGCGCAAAAGTGGGGTATCGTAGAAATCGCCTTTTATAGACGCACCTTTCTGGCCCCACAAAAATGGGCATTTCAAATTAGAAACAAGTCAAATGAACAAAATAGTGTGAATAAGTAAGTATTTCAGGGGTGAGTTAGCAGGTTATTGGGGTAGTAAGTCCTGATTTTTTTGGAGGTTGCAGTGACCACTACGCCATTCAAAATAGGCAGGCTTTAGCATAAGCAGTTAGGCCCCGTAGGATGATTTTAGCTAAAATGTGCCCCAAACACTCAAACCGGCTTGTATCTTGCAATGGAAAATATGGGAAACATGACTTAGACAGCAAATGATACACTGTATGCCATGTTTCCAAATTTTTATGCACAGTGGTTACAGCATGAAGCGAATGCATGTGAATATACAAAGGTGCATTGCATTAAACAAGTCCAATGAGCGTGAAAAAAATGGCCGGCCTGCCTGCTTTCATCCATCATTTGTTCTAAATTTATAATTAATCAATGAGCTGAGGTGGAGTCTTAGCCAGTGGTACCATCAGGGGTGTGTAATGCACTTTAGGGTAGACAGCCAATCAGCTGCCAGATTCAATCTGTCAATCAAACACAGCAGCCAATCAGAGAGCTGGCCATTGATCAGCAGGCCCTTTATGACATCACAGACAGACCCACGGAACTCTCTGTGCTTGTCTGCTGGCTGGCTGTCAGTTGGGTGGGTGGGCGGCAGAGGGGGAGGATGTACGTCTCGTTTCTCCTGAAAATTGCGGTTTTTCGGCGTTTCCGGAAAAAGTCGCGGTCCGACGCGCAAAAGTGGGGTATCGTAGAAATCGCCTTTTAAAGACGCACCTTTCTGGCCACACAAAAATGGGCATTTCAAATTAGAAACAAGTCAAATGAACAAAATAGTGTGAATAAGTAAGTATTTCAGGGGTGAGTTAGCAGGTTATTGGGGTAGTAAGTCCTGATTTTTTTGGAGGTTGCAGTGACCACTACGCCATTCAAAATAGGCAGGCTTTAGCATAAGCAGTTAGGCCCCGTAGGATGATTTGAGCTAAAATGTGCCCCAAACACTCAAACCGGCTTGTATCTTGCAATGGAAAATATGGGAAACATGACTTAGCCAGCAAATGATACACTGTATGCCATGTTTCCAAATTGTTATGCACAGTGGTTACAGCATGAAGCGAATGCATGTGAATATACAAAGGTGCATTGCATTAAACAAGTCCAATGAGCGTGAAAAAAATGTCCGGCCTGCCTGCTTTCATCCATCATTTGTTCTAAATTTATAATTAATCAATGAGCTGAGGTGGAGTCTTAGCCAGTGGTACCATCAGGGGTGTGTAATGCACTTTAGGGCAGACAGCCAATCAGCTGCCAGATTCAATCTGTCAATCAAACACAGCAGCCAATCAGAGAGCTGGCCATTGATCAGCAGGCCCTTTATGACATCACAGACAGACCCACGGAACTCTCTGTGCTTGTCTGCTGGCTGGCTGTCAGTTGGGTGGGTGGGCGGCAGAGGGGGAGGATGTACGTCTCGTTTCTCCTGAAAATTGCGTTTTTTCTGCGTTTCCGGAAAAAGTCGCGGTCCAACGCGCAAAAGTGGGGTATCGTAGAAATCGCCTTTTATAGACGCACCTTTCTGGCCCCACAAAAATGGGCATTTCAAATTAGAAACAAGTCAAATGAACAAAATAGTGTGAATAAGTAAGTATTTCAGGGGTGAGTTAGCAGGTTATTGGGGTAGTAAGTCCTGATTTTTTTGGAGGTTGCAGTGACCACTACGCCATTCAAAATAGGCAGGCTTTAGCATAAGCAGTTAGGCCCCGTAGGATGATTTTAGCTAAAATGTGCCCCAAACACTCAAACCGGCTTGTATCTTGCAATGGAAAATATGGGAAACATGACTTAGACAGCAAATGATACACTGTATGCCATGTTTCCAAATTTTTATGCACAGTGGTTACAGCATGAAGCGAATGCATGTGAATATACAAAGGTGCATTGCATTAAACAAGTCCAATGAGCGTGAAAAAAATGGCCGGCCTGCCTGCTTTCATCCATCATTTGTTCTAAATTTATAATTAATCAATGAGCTGAGGTGGAGTCTTAGCCAGTGGTACCATCAGGGGTGTGTAATGCACTTTAGGGTAGACAGCCAATCAGCTGCCAGATTCAATCTGTCAATCAAACACAGCAGCCAATCAGAGAGCTGGCCATTGATCAGCAGGCCCTTTATGACATCACAGACAGACCCACGGAACTCTCTGTGCTTGTCTGCTGGCTGGCTGTCAGTTGGGTGGGTGGGCGGCAGAGGGGGAGGATGTACGTCTCGTTTCTCCTGAAAATTGCGGTTTTTCGGCGTTTCCGGAAAAAGTCGCGGTCCGACGCGCAAAAGTGGGGTATCGTAGAAATCGCCTTTTAAAGACGCACCTTTCTGGCCCCACAAAAATGGGCATTTCAAATTAGAAACAAGTCAAATGAACAAAATAGTGTGAATAAGTAAGTATTTCAGGGGTGAGTTAGCAGGTTATTGGGGTAGTAAGTCCTGATTTTTTTGGAGGTTGCAGTGACCACTACGCCATTCAAAATAGGCAGGCTTTAGCATAAGCAGTTAGGCCCCGTAGGATGATTTTAGCTAAAATGTGCCCCAAACACTCAAACCGGCTTGTATCTTGCAATGGAAAATATGGGAAACATGACTTAGCCAGCAAATGATACACTGTATGCCATGTTTCCAAATTGTTATGCACAGTGGTTACAGCATGAAGCGAATGCATGTGAATATACAAAGGTGCATTGCATTAAACAAGTCCAATGAGCGTGAAAAAAATGTCCGGCCTGCCTGCTTTCATCCATCATTTGTTCTAAATTTATAATTAATCAATGAGCTGAGGTGGAGTCTTAGCCAGTGGTACCATCAGGGGTGTGTAATGCACTTTAGGGTAGACAGCCAATCAGCTGCCAGATTCAATCTGTCAATCAAACACAGCAGCCAATCAGAGAGCTGGCCATTGATCAGCAGGCCCTTTATGACATCACAGACAGACCCACGGAACTCTCTGTGCTTGTCTGCTGGCTGGCTGTCAGTTGGGTGGGTGGGCGGCAGAGGGGGAGGATGTACGTCTCGTTTCTCCTGAAAATTGCGGTTTTTCGGCGTTTCCGGAAAAAGTCGCGGTCCGACGCGCAAAAGTGGGGTATCGTAGAAATCGCCTTTTAAAGACGCACCTTTCTGGCCCCACAAAAATGGGCATTTCAAATTAGAAACAAGTCAAATGAACAAAATAGTGTGAATAAGTAAGTATTTCAGGGGTGAGTTAGCAGGTTATTGGGGTAGTAAGTGCTGATTTTTTTGGAGGTTGCAGTGACCACTACGCCATTCAAAATAGGCAGGCTTTAGCATAAGCAGTTAGGCCCCGTAGGATGATTTTAGCTAAAATGTGCCCCAAACACTCAAACCGGCTTGTATCTTGCAATGGAAAATATGGGAAACATGACTTAGACAGCAAATGATACACTGTATGCCATGTTTCCAAATTTTTATGCACAGTGGTTACAGCATGAAGCGAATGCATGTGAATATACAAAGGTGCATTGCATTAAACAAGTCCAATGAGCGTGAAAAAAATGGCCGGCCTGCCTGCTTTCATCCATCATTTGTTCTAAATTTATAATTAATCAATGAGCTGAGGTGGAGTCTTAGCCAGTGGACTTTTTCCGGAAACGCCGAAAAACCGCAATTTTCTCCTGAAAATTGCGGTTTTTCGGCGTTTCCGGAAAAAGTCGCGGTCCGACGCGCAAAAGTGGGGTATCGTAGAAATCGCCTTTTAAAGACGCACCTTTCTGGCCCCACAAAAATGGGCATTTCAAATTAGAAACAAGTCAAATGAACAAAATAGTGTGAATAAGTAAGTATTTCAGGGGTGAGTTAGCAGGTTATTGGGGTAGTAAGTCCTGATTTTTTTGGAGGTTGCAGTGACCACTACGCCATTCAAAATAGGCAGGCTTTAGCATAAGCAGTTAGGCCCCGTAGGATGATTTTAGCTAAAATGTGCCCCAAACACTCAAACCGGCTTGTATCTTGCAATGGAAAATATGGGAAACATGACTTAGCCAGCAAATGATACACTGTATGCCATGTTTCCAAATTGTTATGCACAGTGGTTACAGCATGAAGCGAATGCATGTGAATATACAAAGGTGCATTGCATTAAACAAGTCCAATGAGCGTGAAAAAAATGTCCGGCCTGCCTGCTTTCATCCATCATTTGTTCTAAATTTATAATTAATCAATGAGCTGAGGTGGAGTCTTAGCCAGTGGTACCATCAGGGGTGTGTAATGCACTTTAGGGTAGACAGCCAATCAGCTGCCAGATTCAATCTGTCAATCAAACACAGCAGCCAATCAGAGAGCTGGCCATTGATCAGCAGGCCCTTTATGACATCACAGACAGACCCACGGAACTCTCTGTGCTTGTCTGCTGGCTGGCTGTCAGTTGGGTGGGTGGGCGGCAGAGGGGGAGGATGTACGTCTCGTTTCTCCTGAAAATTGCGGTTTTTCTGCGTTTCCGGAAAAAGTCGCGGTCCGACGCGCAAAAGTGGGGTATCGTAGAAATCGCCTTTTATAGACGCACCTTTCTGGCCCCACAAAAATGGGCATTTCAAATTAGAAACAAGTCAAATGAACAAAATAGTGTGAATAAGTAAGTATTTCAGGGGTGAGTTAGCAGGTTATTGGGGTAGTAAGTCCTGATTTTTTTGGAGGTTGCAGTGACCACTACGCCATTCAAAATAGGCAGGCTTTAGCATAAGCAGTTAGGGCCCGTAGGATGATTTTAGCTAAAATGTGCCCCAAACACTCAAACCGGCTTGTATCTTGCAATGGAAAATATGGGAAACATGACTTAGACAGCAAATGATACACTGTATGCCGTGTTTCCAAATTTTTATGCACAGTGGTTACAGCATGAAGCGAATGCATGTGAATATACAAAGGTGCATTGCATTAAACAAGTCCAATGAGCGTGAAAAAAATGGCCGGCCTGCCTGCTTTCATCCATCATTTGTTCTAAATTTATAATTAATCAATGAGCTGAGGTGGAGTCTTAGCCAGTGGTACCATCAGGGGTGTGTAATGCACTTTAGGGTAGACAGCCAATCAGCTGCCAGATTCAATCTGTCAATCAAACACAGCAGCCAATCAGAGAGCTGGCCATTGATCAGCAGGCCCTTTATGACATCACAGACAGACCCACGGAACTCTCTGTGCTTGTCTGCTGGCTGGCTGTCAGTTGGGTGGGTGGGCGGCAGAGGGGGAGGATGTACGTCTCGTTTCTCCTGAAAATTGCGGTTTTTCGGCGTTTCTGGAAAAAGTCGCGGTCCGACGCGCAAAAGTGGGGTATCGTAGAAATCGCCTTTTAAAGACGCACCTTTCTGGCCCCACAAAAATGATAATTTCAAATTAGAAACAAGTCAAATGAACAAAATAGTGTGAATAAGTAAGTATTTCAGGGGTGAGTTAGCAGGTTATTGGGGTAGTAAGTCCTGATTTTTTTGGAGGTTGCAGTGACCACTACGCCATTCAAAATAGGCAGGCTTTAGCATAAGCAGTTAGGCCCCGTAGGATGATTTTAGCTAAAATGTGCCCCAAACACTCAAACCGGCTTGTATCTTGCAATGGAAAATATGGGAAACATGACTTAGACAGCAAATGATACACTGTATGCCATGTTTCCAAATTTTTATGCACAGTGGTTACAGCATGAAGCGAATGCATGTGAATATACAAAGGTGCATTGCATTAAACAAGTCCAATGAGCGTGAAAAAAATGGACGGCCTGCCTGCTTTCATCCATCATTTGTTCTAAATTTATAATTAATCAATGAGCTGAGGTGGAGTCTTAGCCAGTGGTACCATCAGGGGTGTGTAATGCACTTTAGGGTAGACAGCCAATCAGCTGCCAGATTCAATCTGTCAATCAAACACAGCAGCCAATCAGAGAGCTGGCCATTGATCAGCAGGCCCTTTATGACATCACAGACAGACCCACGGAACTCTCTGTGCTTGTCTGCTGGCTGGCTGTCAGTTGGGTGGGTGGGCGGCAGAGGGGGAGGATGTACGTCTCGTTTCTCCTGAAAATTGCGGTTTTT
Source organism: Crinia signifera (assembly GCF_055691185.1). Lineage (NCBI taxonomy): Eukaryota > Metazoa > Chordata > Amphibia > Anura > Myobatrachidae > Crinia > Crinia signifera. The sequence continues at coordinate 387,350 of NW_028142675.1, forward strand.
TGGCGTTTCCGGAAAAAGTCGCGGTCCGACGCGCAAAAGTGGGGTATCGTAGAAATCGCCTTTTAAAGACGCACCTTTCTGGCCCCACAAAAATGGGCATTTCTAATTAGAAACAAGTCAAATGAACAAAATAGTGTGAATAAGTAAGTATTTCAGGGGTGAGTTAGCAGGTTATTGGGGTAGTAAGTCCTGATTTTTTTGGAGGTTGCAGTGACCACTACGCCATTCAAAATAGGCAGGCTTTAGCATAAGCAGTTATGCCCCGTAGGATGATTTTAGCTATAATGTGCCCCAAACACTCAAACCGGCTTGTATCTTGCAATGGAAAATATGGGAAACATGACTTAGACAGCAAATGATACACTGTATGCCATGTTTCCAAATTTGTATGCACAGTGGTTACAGCATGAAGCTAATGCATGTGAATATACAAAGGTGCATTGCATTAAACAAGTCCAATGAGCGTGAAAAAATGGCCGGCCTGCCTGCTTTCATCCATCATTTGTTCTAAATTTATAATTAATCAATGAGCTGAGGTGGAGTCTTAGCCAGTGGTACCATCAGGGGTGTGTAATGCACTTTAGGGTAGACAGCCAATCAGCTGCCAGATTCAATCTGTCAATCAAACACAGCAGCCAATCAGAGAGCTGGCCATTGATCAGCAGGCCCTTTATGACATCACAGACAGACCCACGGAACTCTCTGTGCTTGTCTGCTGGCTGGCTGTCAGTTGGGTGGGTGGGCGGCAGAGGGGGAGGATGTACGTCTCGTTTCTTCTGAAAATTGCGGTTTTTCGGCGTTTCCGGAAAAAGTCGCGGTCCGACGCGCAAAAGTGGGGTATCGTAGAAATCGCCTTTTAAAGACGCACCTTTCTGGCCCCACAAAAATGGGCATTTCAAATTAGAAACAAGTCAAATGAACAAAATAGTGTGAATAAGTAAGTATTTCAGGGGTGAGTTAGCAGGTTATTGGGGTAGTAAGTCCTGATTTTTTTGGAGGTTGCAGTGACCACTACGCCATTCAAAATAGGCAGGCTTTAGCATAAGCAGTTAGGCCCCGTAGGATGATTTTAGCTAAAATGTGCCCCAAACACTCAAACCGGCTTGTATCTTGCAATGGAAAATATGGGAAACATGACTTAGACAGCAAATGATACACTGTATGCCATGTTTCCAAATTTTTATGCACAGTGGTTACAGCATGAAGCGAATGCATGTGAATATACAAAGGTGCATTGCATTAAACAAGTCCAATGAGCGTGAAAAAAATGACCGGCCTGCCTGCTTTCATCCATCATTTGTTCTAAATTTATAATTAATCAATGAGCTGAGGTGGAGTCTTAGCCAGTGGTACCATCAGGGGTGTGTAATGCACTTTAGGGTAGACAGCCAATCAGCTGCCAGATTCAATCTGTCAATCAAACACAGCAGCCAATCAGAGAGCTGGCCATTGATCAGCAGGCCCTTTATGACATCACAGACAGACCCACGGAACTCTCTGTGCTTGTCTGCTGGCTGGCTGTCAGTTGGGTGGGTGGGCGGCAGAGGGGGAGGATGTACGTCTCGTTTCTCCTGAAAATTGCGGTTTTTCGGCGTTTCCGGAAAAAGTCGCGGTCCGACGCGCAAAAGTGGGGTATCGTAGAAATCGCCTTTTAAAGACGCACCTTTCTGGCCCCACAAAAATGGGCATTTCAAATTAGAAACAAGTCAAATGAACAAAATAGTGTGAATAAGTAAGTATTTCAGGGGTGAGTTAGCAGGTTATTGGGGTAGTAAGTCCTGATTTTTTTGGAGGTTGCAGTGACCACTACGCCATTCAAAATAGGCAGGCTTTAGCATAAGCAGTTAGGCCCCGTAGGATGATTTTAGCTAAAATGTTCCCCAAACACTCAAACCGGCTTGTATCTTGCAATGGAAAATATGGGAAACATGACTTAGACAGCAAATGATACACTGTATGCCATGTTTCCAAATTTTTATGCACAGTGGTTACAGCATGAAGCGAATGCATGTGAATATACAAAGGTGCATTGCATTAAACAAGTCCAATGTGCGTGAAAAAAATGGCCGGCCTGCCTGCTTTCATCCATCATTTGTTCTAAATTTATAATTAATCAATGAGCTGAGGTGGAGTCTTAGCCAGTGGTACCATCAGGGGTGTGTAATGCACTTTAGGGTAGACAGCCAATCAGCTGCCAGATTCAATCTGTCAATCAAACACAGCAGCCAATCAGAGAGCTGGCCATTGATCAGCAGGCCCTTTATGACATCACAGACAGACCCACAGAACTCTCTGTGCTTGTCTGCTGGCTGGCTGTCAGTTGGGTGGGTGGGCGGCAGAGGGGGAGTTTGTACGTCTCGTTTCTCCTGAAAATTGCGTTTTTTCGGCGTTTCCGGAAAAAGTCGCGGTCCGACGCGCAAAAGTGGGGTATCGTAGAAATCACCTTTTAAAGACGCACCTTTCTGGCCCCACAAAAATGGGCATTTCAAATTAGAAACAAGTCAAATGAACAAAATAGTGTGAATAAGTAAGTATTTCAGGGGTGAGTTAGCAGGTTATTGGGGTAGTAAGTCCTGATTTTTTTGGAGGTTGCAGTGACCACTACGCCATTCAAAATAGGCAGGCTTTAGCATAAGCAGTTAGGCCCCGTAGGATGATTTTAGCTAAAATGTGCCCCAAACACTCAAACCGGCTTGTATCTTGCAATCGAAAATATGGGAAACATGACTTAGACAGCAAATGATACACTGTATGCCATGTTTCCAAATTTTTATGCACAGTGGTTACAGCATGAAGCGAATGCATGTGAATATACAAAGGTGCATTGCATTAAACAAGTCCAATGAGCGTAAAAAAAAATTGCCGGCCTGCCTGCTTTCATCCATCATTTGTTCTAAATTTATAATTAATCAATGAGCTGAGGTGGAGTCTTAGCCAGTGGTACCATCAGGGGTGTGTAATGCACTTTAGGGTAGACAGCCAATCAGCTGCCAGATTCAATCTGTCATTCAAACACAGCAGCCAATCAGAGAGCTGGCCATTGATCAGCAGGCCCTTTATGACATCACAGACAGACCCATGGAACTCTCTGTGCTTGTCTGCTGGCTGGCTGTCAGTTGGGTGGGTGGGCGGCAGAGGGGGAGGATGTACGTCTCGTTTCTCCTGAAAATTGCGGTTTTTCTGCGTTTCCGGAAAAAGTCGCGGTCCGACGCGCAAAAGTGGGGTATCGTAGAAATCGCCTTTTAAAGACGCACCTTTCTGGCCCCACAAAAATGGGCATTTCAAATTAGAAACAAGTCAAATGAACAAAATAGTGTGAATAAGTAAGTATTTCAGGGGTGAGTTAGCAGGTTATTGGGGTAGTAAGTGCTGATTTTTTTGGAGGTTGCAGTGACCACTACGCCATTCAAAATAGGCAGGCTTTGGCATAAGCAGTTAGGCCCCGTAGGATGATTTTAGCTAAAATGTGCCCCAAACACTCAAACCGGCTTGTATCTTTCAATGGAAAATATGGGAAACATGACTTAGACAGCAAATGATACACTGTATGCCATGTTTCCAAATTTTTATGCACAGTGGTTACAGCATGAAGCGAATGCATGTGAATATACAAAGGTGCATTGCATTAAACAAGTCCAATGAGCGTGAAAAAAATGGCCGGCCTGCCTGTTTTCATCCATCATTTGTTCTAAATTTATAATTAATCAATGAGCTGAGGTGGAGTCTTAGCCAGTGGTACCATCAGGGGTGTGTAATGCACTTTAGGGTAGACAGCCAATCAGCTGCCAGATTCAATCTGTCAATCAAACACAGCAGCCAATCAGAGAGCTGGCCATTGATCAGCAGGCCCTTTATGACATCACAGACAGACCCACGGAACTCTCTGTGCTTGTCTGCTGGCTGGCTGTCAGTTGGGTGGGTGGGCGGCAGAGGGGGAGGATGTACGTCTCGTTTCTCCTGAAAATTGCGGTTTTTCGGCGTTTCCGGAAAAAAGTCGCGGTCCGACGCGCAAAAGTGGGGTATCGTAGAAATCGCCTTTTAAAGACGCACCTTTCTGGCCCCACAAAAATGGGCATTTCAAATTAGAAACAAGTCAAATGAACAAAATAGTGTGAATAAGTAAGTATTTCAGGGGTGAGTTAGCAGGTTATTGGGGTAGTAAGTCCTGATTTTTTTGGAGGTTGCAGTGACCACTACGCCATTCAAAATAGGCAGGCTTTAGCATAAGCAGTTAGGCCCCGTAGGATGATTTTAGCTAAAATGTTCCCCAAACACTCAAACCGGCTTGTATCTTGCAATGGAAAATATGGGAAACATGACTTAGACAGCAAATGATACACTGTATGCCATGTTTCCAAATTTTTATGCACAGTGGTTACAGCATGAAGCGAATGCATGTGAATATACAAAGGTGCATTGCATTAAACAAGTCCAATGAGCGTGAAAAAAATGGCCGGCCTGCCTGCTTTCATCCATCATTTGTTCTAAATTTATAATTAATCAATGAGCTGAGGTGGAGTCTTAGCCAGTGGTACCATCAGGGGTGTGTAATGCACTTTAGGGTAGACAGCCAATCAGCTGCCAGATTCAATCTGTCAATCAAACACAGCAGCCAATCAGAGAGCTGGCCATTGATCAGCAGGCCCTTTATGACATCACAGACAGACCCACGGAACTCTCTGTGCTTGTCTGCTGGCTGGCTGTCAGTTGGGTGGGTGGGCGGCAGAGGGGGAGGATGTACGTCTCGTTTCTCCTGAAAATTGCGGTTTTTCGGCGTTTCCGGAAAAAGTCACGGTCCGACGCGCAAAAGTGGGGTATCGTAGAAATCGCCTTTTATAGACGCACCTTTCTGGCCCCACAAAAATGGGCATTTCAAATTAGAAACAAGTCAAATGAACAAAATAGTGTGAATAAGTAAGTATTTCAGGGGTGAGTTAGCAGGTTATTGGGGTAGTAAGTCCTGATTTTTTTGGAGGTTGCAGTGACCACTACGCCATTCAAAATAGGCAGGCTTTGGCATAAGCAGTTAGGCCCCGTAGGATGATTTTAGCTAAAATGTGCCCCAAACACTCAAACCGGCTTGTATCTTGCAATGGAAAATATGGGAAACATGACTTAGACAGCAAATGATACACTGTATGCCATGTTTCCAAATTTTTATGCACAGTGGTTACAGCATGAAGCGAATGCATGTGAATATACAAAGGTGCATTGCATTAAACAAGTCCAATGAGCGTGAAAAAAATGGCCGGCCTGCCTGCTTTCATCCATCATTTGTTCTAAATTTATAATTAATCAATGAGCTGAGGTGGAGTCTTAGCCAGTGGTACCATCAGGGGTGTGTAATGCACTTTAGGGTAGACAGCCAATCAGCTGCCAGATTCAATCTGTCAATCAAACACAGCAGCCAATCAGAGAGCTGGCCATTGATCAGCAGGCCCTTTATGACATCACAGACAGACCCACGGAACTCTCTGTGCTTGTCTGCTGGCTGGCTGTCAGTTGGGTGGGTGGGCGGCAGAGGGGGAGGATGTACATCTCGTTTCTCCTGAAAATTGCGGTTTTTCAGCGTTTCCGGAAAAAGTCGCGGTCCGACGCGCAAAAGTGGGGTATCGTAGAAATCGCCTTTTAAAGACGCACCTTTCTGGCCCCACAAAAATGGGCATTTCAAATTAGAAACAAGTCAAATGAACAAAATAGTGTGAATAAGTAAGTATTTCAGGGGTGAGTTAGCAGGTTATTGGGGTAGTAAGTCCTGATTTTTTTGGAGGTTGCAGTGACCACTACGCCATTCAAAATAGGCAGGCTTTAGCATAAGCATTTAGGCCCCGTAGGATGATTTTAGCTAAAATGTGCCCCAAACACTCAAACCGGCTTGTATCTTGCAATGGAAAATATGGGAAACATGACTTAGACAGCAAATGATACACTGTATGCCATGTTTCCAAATTTTTATGCACAGTGGTTACAGCATGAAGTGAATGCATGTGAATATACACAGGTGCATTGCATTAAACAAGTCCAATGAGCGTGAAAAAAATGGCTGGCCTGCCTGCTTTCATCCATCATTTGTTCTAAATTTATAATTAATCAATGAGCTGAGGTGGAGTCTTAGCCAGTGGTACCATCAGGGGTGTGTAATGCACTTTAGGGTAGACAGCCAATCAGCTGCCAGATTCAATCTGTCAATCAAACACAGCAGCCAATCAGAGAGCTGGCCATTGATCAGCAGGCCCTTTATGACATCACAGACAGACCCACGGAACTCTCTGTGCTTGTCTGCTGGCTGCCTGTCAGTTGGGTGGGTGGGCGGCAGAGGGGGAGGATGTACGTCTCGTTTCTCCTGAAAATTGCGGTTTTTCGGCGTTTCCGGAAAAAGTCGCGGTCCGACGCGCAAAAGTGGGGTATCGTAGAAATCGCCTTTTAAAGACGCACCTTTCTGGCCCCACAAAAATGGGCATTTCAAATTAGAAACAAGTCAAATGAACAAAATAGTGTGAATAAGTAAGTATTTCAGGGGTGAGTTAGCAGGTTATTGGGGTAGTAAGTCCTGATTTTTTTGGAGGTTGCAGTGACCACTACGCCATTCAAAATAGGCAGGCTTTGGCATAAGCAGTTAGGCCCCGTAGGATGATTTTAGCTAAAATGTGCCCCAAACACTCAAACCGGCTTGTATCTTGCAATGGAAAATATGGGAAACATGACTTAGACAGCAAATGATACACTGTATGCCATGTTTCCAAATTTTTATGCACAGTGGTTACAGCATGAAGCGAATGCATGTGAATATACAAAGGTGCATTGCATTAAACAAGTCCAATGAGCGTGAAAAAAATGGCCGGCCTGCCTGCTTTCATCCATCATTTGTTCTAAATTTATAATTAATCAATGAGCTGAGGTGGAGTCTTAGCCAGTGGTACCATCAGGGGTGTGTAATGCACTTTAGGGTAGACAGCCAATCAGCTGCCAGATTCAATCTGTCAATCAAACACAGCAGCCAATCAGAGAGCTGGCCATTGATCAGCAGGCCCTTTATGACATCACAGACAGACCCACGGAACTCTCTGTGCTTGTCTGCTGGCTGGCTGTCAGTTGGGTGGGTGGGCGGCAGAGGGGGAGGATGTACGTCTCGTTTCTCCTGAAAATTGCGGTTTTTCAGCGTTTCCGGAAAAAGTCGCGGTCCGACGCGCAAAAGTGGGGTATCGTAGAAATCGCCTTTTAAAGACGCACCTTTCTGGCCCCACAAAAATGGGCATTTCAAATTAGAAACAAGTCAAATGAACAAAATAGTGTGAATAAGTAAGTATTTCAGGGGTGAGTTAGCAGGTTATTGGGGTAGTAAGTCCTGATTTTTTTGGAGGTTGCAGTGACCACTACGCCATTCAAAATAGGCAGGCTTTAGCATAAGCATTTAGGCCCCGTAGGATGATTTTAGCTAAAATGTGCCCCAAACACTCAAACCGGCTTGTATCTTGCAATGGAAAATATGGGAAACATGACTTAGACAGCAAATGATACACTGTATGCCATGTTTCCAAATTTTTATGCACAGTGGTTACAGCATGAAGCGAATGCATGTGAATATACAAAGGTGCATTGCATTAAACAAGTCCAATGAGCGTGAAAAAAATGGCCGGCCTGCCTGTTTTCATCCATCATTTGTTCTAAATTTATAATTAATCAATGAGCTGAGGTGGAGTCTTAGCCAGTGGTACCATCAGGGGTGTGTAATGCACTTTAGGGTAGACAGCCAATCAGCTGCCGGATTCAATCTGTCAATCAAACACAGCAGCCAATTAGAGAGCTGGCCATTGATCATCAGGCCCTTTATGACATCACAGACAGACCCACGGAACTCTCTGTGCTTGTCTGCTGGCTGGCTGTCAGTTGGGTGGGTGGGCGGCAGAGGGGGAGGATGTACGTCTCGTTTCTCCTGAAAATTGCGGTTTTTCGGCGTTTCCGGAAAAAGTCGCGGTCCGACGCGCAAAAGTGGGGTATCGTAGAAATCGCCTTTTAAAGACGCACCTTTCTGGCCCCACAAAAATGGGCATTTCAAATTAGAAACAAGTCAAATGAACAAAATAGTGTGAATAAGTAAGTATTTCAGGGGTGAGTTAGCAGGTTATTGGGGTAGTAAGTCCTGATTTTTTTGGAGGTTGCAGTGACCACTACGCCATTCAAAATAGGCAGGCTTTAGCATAAGCAGTTAGGGCCCGTAGGATGATTTTAGCTAAAATGTGCCCCAAACACTCAAACCGGCTTGTATCTTGCAATGGAAAATATGGGAAACATGACTTAGACAGCAAATGATACACTGTATGCCATGTTTCCAAATTTTTATGCACAGTGGTTACAGCATGAAGCGAATGCATGTGAATATACAAAGGTGCATTGCATTAAACAAGTCCAATGAGCGTGAAAAAAATGTCCGGCCTGCCTGCTTTCATCCATCATTTGTTCTAAATTTATAATTAATCAATGAGCTGAGGTGGAGTCTTAGCCAGTGGTACCATCAGGGGTGTGTAATGCACTTTAGGGTAGACAGCCAATCAGCTGCCAGATTCAATCTGTCAATCAAACACAGCAGCCAATCAGAGAGCTGGCCATTGATCAGCAGGCCCTTTATGACATCACAGACAGACCCACGGAACTCTCTGTGCTTGTCTGCTGGCTGGCTGTCAGTTGGGTGGGTGGGCGGCAGAGGGGGAGGATGTACGTCTCGTTTCTCCTGAAAATTGCGGTTTTTCGGCGTTTCCGGAAAAAGTCGCGGTCCGACGCGCAAAAGTGGGGTATCGTAGAAATCGCCTTTTAAAGACGCACCTTTCTGGCCCCACAAAAATGGGCATTTCAAATTAGAAACAAGTCAAATGAACAAAATAGTGTGAATAAGTAAGTATTTCAGGGGTGAGTTAGCAGGTTATTGGGGTAGTAAGTCCTGATTTTTTTGGAGGTTGCAGTGACCACTACTCCATTCAAAATAGGCAGGCTTTGGCATAAGCAGTTAGGCCCCGTAGGATGATTTTAGCTAAAATGTGCCCCAAACACTCAAACCGGCTTGTATCTTGCAATGGAAAATATGGGAAACATGACTTAGACAGCAAATGATACACTGTATGCCATGTTTCCAAATTTTTATGCACAGTGGTTACAGCATGAAGCGAATGCATGTGAATATACAAAGGTGCATTGCATTAAACAAGTCCAATGAGCGTGAAAAAAATGGCCGGCCTGCCTGCTTTCATCCATCATTTGTTCTAAATTTATAATTAATCAATGAGCTGAGGTGGAGTCTTAGCCAGTGGTACCATCAGGGGTGTGTAATGCACTTTAGGGTAGACAGCCAATCAGCTGCCAGATTCAATCTGTCAATCAAACACAGCAGCCAATCAGAGAGCTGGCCATTGATCAGCAGGCCCTTTATGACATCACAGACAGACCCACGGAACTCTCTGTGCTTGTCTGCTGGCTGGCTGTCAGTTGGGTGGGTGGGCGGCAGAGGGGGAGGATGTACGTCTCGTTTCTCCTGAAAATTGCGGTTTTTCAGCGTTTCCGGAAAAAGTCGCGGTCCGACGCGCAAAAGTGGGGTATCGTAGAAATCGCCTTTTAAAGACGCACCTTTCTGGCCCCACAAAAATGGGCATTTCAAATTAGAAACAAGTCAAATGAACAAAATAGTGTGAATAAGTAAGTATTTCAGGGGTGAGTTAGCAGGTTATTGGGGTAGTAAGTCCTGATTTTTTTGGAGGTTGCAGTGACCACTACGCCATTCAAAATAGGCAGGCTTTAGCATAAGCATTTAGGCCCCGTAGGATGATTTTAGCTAAAATGTGCCCCAAACACTCAAACCGGCTTGTATCTTGCAATGGAAAATATGGGAAACATGACTTAGACAGCAAATGATACACTGTGTGCCATGTTTCCAAATTTTTATGCACAGTGGTTACAGCATGAAGTGAATGCATGTGAATATACACAGGTGCATTGCATTAAACAAGTCCAATGAGCGTGGAAAAAATGGCCGGCCTGCCTGCTTTCATCCATCATTTGTTCTAAATTTATAATTAATCAATGAGCTGAGGTGGAGTCTTAGCCAGTGGTACCATCAGGGGTGTGTAATGCACTTTAGGGTAGACAGCCAATCAGCTGCCAGATTCAATCTGTCATTCAAACACAGCAGCCAATCAGAGAGCTGGCCATTGATCAGCAGGCCCTTTATGACATCACAGACAGACCCATGGAACTCTCTGTGCTTGTCTGCTGGCTGGCTGTCAGTTGGGTGGGTGGGCGGCAGAGGGGGAGGATGTACGTCTCGTTTCTACTGAAAATTGCGGTTTTTCGGCGTTTCCGGAAAAAGTCGCGGTCCGACGCGCAAAAGAGGGCTATCGTAGAAATCGCCTTTTAAAGACGCACCTTTCTGGCCACACAAAAATGGGCATTTCAAATTAGAAACAAGTCAAATGAACAAAATAGTGTGAATAAGTAAGTATTTCAGGGGTGAGTTAGCAGGTTATTGGGGTAGTAAGTCCTGATTTTTTTGGAGGTTGCAGTGACCACTACGCCATTCAAAATAGGCAGGCTTTAGCATAAGCAGTTAGGCCCCGTAGGATGATTTTAGCTAAAATGTGCCCCAAACACTCAAACCGGCTTGTATCTTGCAATGGAAAATATGGGAAACATGACTTAGACAGCAAATGATACACTGTATGCCATGTTTCCAAATTTTTATGCACAGTGGTTACAGCATGAAGCGAATGCATGTGAATATACAAAGGTGCATTGCATTAAACAAGTCTAATGAGCGTGAAAAAAATGGCCGGCCTGCCTGCTTTCATCCATCATTTGTTCTAAATTTATAATTAATCAATGAGCTGAGGTGGAGTCTTAGCCAGTGGTACCATCAGGGGTGTGTAATGCACTTTAGGGTAGACAGCCAATCAGCTGCCAGATTCAATCTGTCAATCAAACACAGCAGCCAATCAGAGAGCTGGCCATTGATCAGCAGGCCCTTTATGACATCACAGACAGACCCACGGAACTCTCTGTGCTTGTCTGCTGGCTGGCTGTCAGTTGGGTGGGTGGGCGGCAGAGGGGGAGGATGTACGTCTCGTTTCTCCTGAAAATTGCGTTTTTTCTGCGTTTCCGGAAAAAGTCGCGGTCCGACGCGCAAAAGTGGGGTATCGTAGAAATCGCCTTTTAAAGACGCACCTTTCTGGCCCCACAAAAATGGGCATTTCAAATTAGAAACAAGTCAAATGAACAAAATAGTGTGAATAAGTAAGTATTTCAGGGGTGAGTTAGCAGGTTATTGGGGTAGTAAGTCCTGAATTTTTTGAAAGTTGCAGTGACCACTACGCCATTCAAAATAGGCAGGCTTTGGCATAAGCAGTTAGGCCCCGTAGGATGATTTTAGCTAAAATGTGCCCCAAACACTCAAACCGGCTTGTATCTTGCAATGGAAAATATGGGAAACATGACTTAGACAGCAAATGATACACTGTATGCCATGTTTCCAAATTTTTATGCACAGTGGTTACAGCATGAAGCGAATGCATGTGAATATACAAAGGTGCATTGCATTAAACAAGTCCAATGAGCGTGAAAAAAATGGCCGGCCTGCCTGCTTTCATCCATCATTTGTTCTAAATTTATAATTAATCAATGAGCTGAGGTGGAGTCTTAGCCAGTGGTACCATCAGGGGTGTGTAATGCACTTTAGGGTAGACAGCCAATCAGCTGCCAGATTCAATCTGTCAATCAAACACAGCAGCCAATCAGAGAGCTGGCCATTGATCAGCAGGCCCTTTATGACATCACAGACAGACCCACGGAACTCTCTGTGCTTGTCTGCTGGCTGGCTGTCAGTTGGGTGGGTGGGCGGCAGAGGGGGAGGATGTACGTCTCGTTTCTCCTGAAAATTGCGGTTTTTCTGCGTTTCCGGAAAAAGTCGCGGTCCGACGCGCAAAAGTGGGGTATCGTAGAAATCGCCTTTTAAAGACGCACCTTTCTGGCCCCACAAAAATGGGCATTTCAAATTAGAAACAAGTCAAATGAACAAAATAGTGTGAATAAGTAAGTATTTCAGGGGTGAGTTAGCAGGTTATTGGGGTAGTAAGTCCTGATTTTTTTGGAGGTTGCAGTGACCACTACGCCATTCAAAATAGGCAGGCTTTAGCATAAGCATTTAGGCCCCGTAGGATGATTTTAGCTAAAATGTGCCCCAAACACTCAAACCGGCTTGTATCTTGCAATGGAAAATATGGGAAACATGACTTAGACAGCAAATGATACACTGTATGCCATGTTTCCAAATTTTTATGCACAGTGGTTACAGCATGAAGCGAATGCATGTGAATATACAAAGGTGCATTGCATTAAACAAGTCCAATGAGCGTGAAAAAAATGGCCGGCCTGCCTGCTTTCATCCATCATTTGTTCTAAATTTATAATTAATCAATGAGCTGAGGTGGAGTCTTAGCCAGTGGTACCATCAGGGGTGTGTAATGCACTTTAGGGTAGACAGCCAATCAGCTGCCAGATTCAATCTGTCAATCAAACACAGCAGCCAATCAGAGAGCTGGCCATTGATCAGCAGGCCCTTTATGACATCACAGACAGACCCATGGAACTCTCTGTGCTTGTCTGCTGGCTGGCTGTCAGTTGGGTGGGTGGGCGGCAGAGGGGGAGGATGTACGTCTCGTTTCTCCTGAAAATTGCGGTTTTTCGGCGTTTCCGGAAAAAGTCACGGTCCGACGCGCAAAAGTGGGGTATCGTAGAAATCGCCTTTTAAAGACGCACCTTTCTGGCCCCACAAAAATGGGCATTTCAAATTAGAAACAAGTCAAATGAACAAAATAGTGTGAATAAGTAAGTATTTCAGGGGTGAGTTAGCAGGTTATTGGGGTAGTAAGTCCTGATTTTTTTGGAGGTTGCAGTGACCACTACGCCATTCAAAATAGGCAGGCTTTAGCATAAGCAGTTAGGCCCCGTAGGATGATTTTAGCTAAAATGTGCCCCAAACACTCAAACCGGCTTGTATCTTGCAATGGAAAATATGGGAAACATGACTTAGACAGCAAATGATACACTGTATGCCATGTTTCCAAATTTTTATGCACAGTGGTTACAGCATGAAGCGAATGCATGTGAATATACAAAGGTGCATTGCATTAAACAAGTCTAATGAGCGTGAAAAAAATGGCCGGCCTGCCTGCTTTCATCCATCATTTGTTCTAAATTTATAATTAATCAATGAGCTGAGGTGGAGTCTTAGCCAGTGGTACCATCAGGGGTGTGTAATGCACTTTAGGGTAGACAGCCAATCAGCTGCCAGATTCAATCTGTCAATCAAACACAGCAGCCAATCAGAGAGCTGGCCATTGATCAGCAGGCCCTTTATGACATCACAGACAGACCCACGGAACTCTCTGTGCTTGTCTGCTGGCTGGCTGTCAGTTGGGTGGGTGGGCGGCAGAGGGGGAGGATGTACGTCTCGTTTCTCCTGAAAATTGCGGTTTTTCGGCGTTTCCGGAAAAAGTCGCGGTCCGACGCGCAAAAGTGGGGTATCGTAGAAATCGCCTTTTAAAGACGCACCTTTCTGGCCCCACAAAAATGGGCATTTCAAATTAGAAACAAGTCAAATGAACAAAATAGTGTGAATAAGTAAGTATTTCAGGGGTGAGTTAGCAGGTTATTGGGGTAGTAAGTCCTGATTTTTTTGGAGGTTGCAGTGACCACTACGCCATTCAAAATAGGCAGGCTTTAGCATAAGCAGTTAGGCCCCGTAGGATGATTTTAGCTAAAATGTGCCCCAAACACTCAAACCGGCTTGTATCTTGCAATGGAAAATATGGGAAACATGACTTAGACAGCAAATGATACACTGTATGCCATGTTTCCAAATTTTTATGCACAGTGGTTACAGCATGAAGCGAATGCATGTGAATATACACAGGTGCATTGCATTAAACAAGTCCAATGAGCGTGAAAAAAATGGCCGGCCTGCCTGTTTTCATCCATCATTTGTTCTAAATTTATAATTAATCAATGAGCTGAGGTGGAGTCTTAGCCAGTGGTACCATCAGGGGTGTGTAATGCACTTTAGGGTAGACAGCCAATCAGCTGCCAGATTCAATCTGTCAATCAAACACAGCAGCCAATCAGAGAGCTGGCCATTGATCAGCAGGCCCTTTATGACATCACAGACAGACCCACGGAACTCTCTGTGCTTGTCTGCTGGCTGGCTGTCAGTTGGGTGGGTGGGCGGCAGAGGGGGAGGATGTACGTCTCGTTTCTCCTGAAAATTGCGGTTTTTCGGCGTTTCCGGAAAAAGTCGCGGTCCGACGCGCAAAAGTGGGGTATCGTAGAAATCGCCTTTTAAAGACGCACCTTTCTGGCCCCACAAAAATGGGCATTTCAAATTAGAAACAAGTCAAATGAACAAAATAGTGTGAATAAGTAAGTATTTCAGGGGTGAGTTAGCAGGTTATTGGGGTAGTAAGTCCTGATTTTTTTGGAGGTTGCAGTGACCACTACGCCATTCAAAATAGGCAGGCTTTAGCATAAGCAGTTAGGCCCCGTAGGATGATTTTAGCTAAAATGTGCCCCAAACACTCAAACCGGCTTGTATCTTGCAATGGAAAATATGGGAAACATGACTTAGACAGCAAATGATACACTGTATGCCATGTTTCCAAATTTTTATGCACAGTGGTTACAGCATGAAGTGAATGCATGTGAATATACACAGGTGCATTGCATTAAACAAGTCCAATGAGCGTGAAAAAAATGGCCGGCCTGCCTGCTTTCATCCATCATTTGTTCTAAATTTATAATTAATCAATGAGCTGAGGTGGAGTCTTAGCCAGTGGTTCCATCAGGGGTGTGTAATGCACTTTAGGGTAGACAGCCAATCAGCTGCCAGATTCAATCTGTCAATCAAACACAGCAGCCAATCAGAGAGCTGGCCATTGATCAGCAGGCCCTTTATGACATCACAGACAGACCCACGGAACTCTCTGTGCTTGTCTAGTGGCTGGCTGTCAGTTGGGTGGGTGGGCGGCAGAGGGGGAGGATGTACGTCTCGTTTCTCCTGAAAATTGCGGTTTTTCGTCGTTTCCGGAAAAAGTCACGGTCCGACGCGCAAAAGTGGGGTATCGTAGAAATCGCCTTTTATAGACGCACCTTTCTGGCCCCACAAAAATGGGCATTTCAAATTAGAAACAAGTCAAATGAACAAAATAGTGTGAATAAGTAAGTATTTCAGGGGTGAGTTAGCAGGTTATTGGGGTAGTAAGTCCTGATTTTTTTGGAGGTTGCAGTGACCACTACGCCATTCAAAATAGGCAGGCTTTAGCATAAGCAGTTAGGGCCCGTAGGATGATTTTAGCTAAAATGTGCCCCAAACACTCAAACCGGCTTGTATCTTGCAATGGAAAATATGGGAAACATGACTTAGACAGCAAATGATACACTGTATGCCATGTTTCCAAATTTTTATGCACAGTGGTTACAGCATGAAGCGAATGCATGTGAATATACAAAGGTGCATTGCATTAAACAAGTCCAATGAGCGTGAAAAAAATGTCCGGCCTGCCTGCTTTCATCCATCATTTGTTCTAAATTTATAATTAATCAATGAGCTGAGGTGGAGTCTTAGCCAGTGGTACCATCAGGGGTGTGTAATGCACTTTAGGGTAGACAGCCAATCAGCTGCCAGATTCAATCTGTCAATCAAACACAGCAGCCAATCAGAGAGCTGGCCATTGATCAGCAGGCCCTTTATGACATCACAGACAGACCCACGGAACTCTCTGTGCTTGTCTGCTGGCTGGCTGTCAGTTGGGTGGGTGGGCGGCAGAGGGGGAGGATGTACGTCTCGTTTCTCCTGAAAATTGCGGTTTTTCGGCGTTTCCGGAAAAAGTCGCGGTCCGACGCGCAAAAGTGGGGTATCGTAGAAATCGCCTTTTAAAGACGCACCTTTCTGGCCCCACAAAAATGGGCATTTCAAATTAGAAACAAGTCAAATGAACAAAATAGTGTGAATAAGTAAGTATTTCAGGGGTGAGTTAGCAGGTTATTGGGGTAGTAAGTCCTGATTTTTTTGGAGGTTGCAGTGACCACTACGCCATTCAAAATAGGCAGGCTTTGGCATAAGCAGTTAGGCCCCGTAGGATGATTTTAGATAAAATGTGCCCCAAACACTCAAACCGGCTTGTATCTTGCAATGGAAAATATGGGAAACATGACTTAGACAGCAAATGATACACTGTATGCCATGTTTCCAAATTTTTATGCACAGTGGTTACAGCATGAAGCGAATGCATGTGAATATACAAAGGTGCATTGCATTAAACAAGTCCAATGAGCGTGAAAAAAATGGCCGGCCTGCCTGCTTTCATCCATCATTTGTTCTAAATTTATAATTAATCAATGAGCTGAGGTGGAGTCTTAGCCAGTGGTACCATCAGGGGTGTGTAATGCACTTTAGGGTAGACAGCCAATCAGCTGCCAGATTCAATCTGTCAATCAAACACAGCAGCCAATCAGAGAGCTGGCCATTGATCAGCAGGCCCTTTATGACATCACAGACAGACCCACGGAACTCTCTGTGCTTGTCTGCTGGCTGGCTGTCAGTTGGGTGGGTGGGCGGCAGAGGGGGAGGATGTACGTCTCGTTTCTCCTGAAAATTGCGGTTTTTCAGCGTTTCCGGAAAAAGTCGCGGTCCGACGCGCAAAAGTGGGGTATCGTAGAAATCGCCTTTTAAAGACGCACCTTTCTGGCCCCACAAAAATGGGCATTTCAAATTAGAAACAAGTCAAATGAACAAAATAGTGTGAATAAGTATTTCAGGGGTGAGTTAGCAGGTTATTGGGGTAGTAAGTCCTGATTTTTTTGGAGGTTGCAGTGACCACTACGCCATTCAAAATAGGCAGGCTTTAGCATAAGCAGTTAGGCCCCGTAGGATGATTTTAGCTAAAATGTGCCCCAAACACTCAAACCGGCTTGTATCTTGCAATGGAAAATATGGGAAACATGACTTAGACAGCAAATGATACACTGTATGCCATGTTTCCAAATTTTTATGCACAGTGGTTACAGCATGAAGCGAATGCATGTGAATATACACAGGTGCATTGCATTAAACAAGTCCAATGAGCGTGAAAAAAATGGCCGGCCTGCCTGTTTTCATCCATCATTTGTTCTAAATTTATAATTAATCAATGAGCTGAGGTGGAGTCTTAGCCAGTGGTACCATCAGGGGTGTGTAATGCACTTTAGGGTAGACAGCCAATCAGCTGCCAGATTCAATCTGTCAATCAAACACAGCAGCCAATCAGAGAGCTGGCCATTGATCAGCAGGCCCTTTATGACATCACAGACAGACCCACGGAACTCTCTGTGCTTGTCTGCTGGCTGGCTGTCAGTTGGGTGGGTGGGCGGCAGAGGGGGAGGATGTACGTCTCGTTTCTCCTGAAAATTGCGGTTTTTCGGCGTTTCCGGAAAAAGTCGCGGTCCGACGCGCAAAAGTGGGGTATCGTAGAAATCGCCTTTTAAAGACGCACCTTTCTGGCCCCACAAAAATGGGCATTTCAAATTAGAAACAAGTCAAATGAACAAAATAGTGTGAATAAGTAAGTATTTCAGGGGTGAGTTAGCAGGTTATTGGGGTAGTAAGTCCTGATTTTTTTGGAGGTTGCAGTGACCACTACGCCATTCAAAATAGGCAGGCTTTAGCATAAGCAGTTAGGCCCCGTAGGATGATTTTAGCTAAAATGTGCCCCAAACACTCAAACCGGCTTGTATCTTGCAATGGAAAATATGGGAAACATGACTTAGACAGCAAATGATACACTGTATGCCATGTTTCCAAATTTTTATGCACAGTGGTTACAGCATGAAGTGAATGCATGTGAATATACACAGGTGCATTGCATTAAACAAGTCCAATGAGCGTGAAAAAAATGGCCGGCCTGCCTGCTTTCATCCATCATTTGTTCTAAATTTATAATTAATCAATGAGCTGAGGTGGAGTCTTAGCCAGTGGTTCCATCAGGGGTGTGTAATGCACTTTAGGGTAGACAGCCAATCAGCTGCCAGATTCAATCTGTCAATCAAACACAGCAGCCAATCAGAGAGCTGGCCATTGATCAGCAGGCCCTTTATGACATCACAGACAGACCCACGGAACTCTCTGTGCTTGTCTAGTGGCTGGCTGTCAGTTGGGTGGGTGGGCGGCAGAGGGGGAGGATGTACGTCTCGTTTCTCCTGAAAATTGCGGTTTTTCGTCGTTTCCGGAAAAAGTCACGGTCCGACGCGCAAAAGTGGGGTATCGTAGAAATCGCCTTTTATAGACGCACCTTTCTGGCCCCACAAAAATGGGCATTTCAAATTAGAAACAAGTCAAATGAACAAAATAGTGTGAATAAGTAAGTATTTCAGGGGTGAGTTAGCAGGTTATTGGGGTAGTAAGTCCTGATTTTTTTGGAGGTTGCAGTGACCACTACGCCATTCAAAATAGGCAGGCTTTAGCATAAGCAGTTAGGGCCCGTAGGATGATTTTAGCTAAAATGTGCCCCAAACACTCAAACCGGCTTGTATCTTGCAATGGAAAATATGGGAAACATGACTTAGACAGCAAATGATACACTGTATGCCATGTTTCCAAATTTTTATGCACAGTGGTTACAGCATGAAGCGAATGCATGTGAATATACAAAGGTGCATTGCATTAAACAAGTCCAATGAGCGTGAAAAAAATGTCCGGCCTGCCTGCTTTCATCCATCATTTGTTCTAAATTTATAATTAATCAATGAGCTGAGGTGGAGTCTTAGCCAGTGGTACCATCAGGGGTGTGTAATGCACTTTAGGGTAGACAGCCAATCAGCTGCCAGATTCAATCTGTCAATCAAACACAGCAGCCAATCAGAGAGCTGGCCATTGATCAGCAGGCCCTTTATGACATCACAGACAGACCCACGGAACTCTCTGTGCTTGTCTGCTGGCTGGCTGTCAGTTGGGTGGGTGGGCGGCAGAGGGGGAGGATGTACGTCTCGTTTCTCCTGAAAATTGCGGTTTTTCGGCGTTTCCGGAAAAAGTCGCGGTCCGACGCGCAAAAGTGGGGTATCGTAGAAATCGCCTTTTAAAGACGCACCTTTCTGGCCCCACAAAAATGGGCATTTCAAATTAGAAACAAGTCAAATGAACAAAATAGTGTGAATAAGTAAGTATTTCAGGGGTGAGTTAGCAGGTTATTGGGGTAGTAAGTCCTGATTTTTTTGGAGGTTGCAGTGACCACTACGCCATTCAAAATAGGCAGGCTTTGGCATAAGCAGTTAGGCCCCGTAGGATGATTTTAGATAAAATGTGCCCCAAACACTCAAACCGGCTTGTATCTTGCAATGGAAAATATGGGAAACATGACTTAGACAGCAAATGATACACTGTATGCCATGTTTCCAAATTTTTATGCACAGTGGTTACAGCATGAAGCGAATGCATGTGAATATACAAAGGTGCATTGCATTAAACAAGTCCAATGAGCGTGAAAAAAATGGCCGGCCTGCCTGCTTTCATCCATCATTTGTTCTAAATTTATAATTAATCAATGAGCTGAGGTGGAGTCTTAGCCAGTGGTACCATCAGGGGTGTGTAATGCACTTTAGGGTAGACAGCCAATCAGCTGCCAGATTCAATCTGTCAATCAAACACAGCAGCCAATCAGAGAGCTGGCCATTGATCAGCAGGCCCTTTATGACATCACAGACAGACCCACGGAACTCTCTGTGCTTGTCTGCTGGCTGGCTGTCAGTTGGGTGGGTGGGCGGCAGAGGGGGAGGATGTACGTCTCGTTTCTCCTGAAAATTGCGGTTTTTCAGCGTTTCCGGAAAAAGTCGCGGTCCGACGCGCAAAAGTGGGGTATCGTAGAAATCGCCTTTTAAAGACGCACCTTTCTGGCCCCACAAAAATGGGCATTTCAAATTAGAAACAAGTCAAATGAACAAAATAGTGTGAATAAGTATTTCAGGGGTGAGTTAGCAGGTTATTGGGGTAGTAAGTCCTGATTTTTTTGGAGGTTGCAGTGACCACTACGCCATTCAAAATAGGCAGGCTTTAGCATAAGCAGTTAGGCCCCGTAGGATGATTTTAGCTAAAATGTGCCCCAAACACTCAAACCGGCTTGTATCTTGCAATGGAAAATATGGGAAACATGACTTAGACAGCAAATGATACACTGTATGCCATGTTTCCAAATTTTTATGCACAGTGGTTACAGCATGAAGCGAATGCATGTGAATATACAAAGGTGCATTGCATTAAACAAGTCTAATGAGCGTGAAAAAAATGGCCGGCCTGCCTGCTTTCATCCATCATTTGTTCTAAATTTATAATTAATCAATGAGCTGAGGTGGAGTCTTAGCCAGTGCTACCATCAGGGGTGTGTAATGCACTTTAGGGTAGACAGCCAATCAGCTGCCAGATTCAATCTGTCAATCAAACACAGCAGCCAATCAGAGAGCTGGCCATTGATCAGCAGGCCCTTTATGACATCACAGACAGACCCACGGAACTCTCTGTGCTTGTCTGCTGGCTGGCTGTCAGTTGGGTGGGTGGGCGGCAGAGGGGGAGGATGTACGTCTCGTTTCTCCTGAAAATTGCGTTTTTTCTGCGTTTCCGGAAAAAGTCGCGGTCCGACGCGCAAAAGTGGGGTATCGTAGAAATCGCCTTTTAACCCCTTCCCGACATTTGACGTACATGTACGTCATGGTCGGGAAGTACTTCCCGACATTTGACGTACATGTACGTCGTGGCTTCTAACTGTCACTGCGTCTAGAGACGCAGTGACAGTTAGGTGATGTCTGCTGTCCCTGACAGCAGACATCCCCCCTCGTCGCCCAGGGGGGGCAGGGGTGCCCCCCCCGGTCGGCGATCGCTGTGATTGGCTGTTCAAATCTGAACAGCCAATCACAGCTATTTCTGTGTTACCGGCGGCTATGCCGCTCGGTAACACAGAAATCGGTGGTGATCGGTGCAGCACCGATCACCACCGATCCGCAGACACCCCCTCCCACCCCCCCGGCAGCTCACCGTCCAGGGCAGCAGGCCAGCAGCACCCGGCAGTCGCAGCCGGAGCGCACGCAGCGTGCGCTCCCCCCGCCCACCCCCGTACCCACAGCAACAGCAGCAGCAGCAGCATGAGCTGCTAAAAATAAAAAGAAATAAAATCAGCTCAATTTTATATATATATATATATATATATATATATATATATATATTATATATATATATACACATGTGTATATGTGTGTGTGTATATATATATGTGTGTATATATATATATATATATACATATATATATATATATATATATATATATATATATATACACACACACACACACACACACACACACATATATATATATATATATATATATATATATACATATATATACACACATATATACACATATATACATACACACACACACACATATATATACATAGATATTCCCGACGTATATATACGTCATGGTCGGGAGGTACTTCCCGACCGAAGACGTATATATACGTCATGGTTTTACTGTCACCGCGTCTATAGACGCGGTGACAGTTTGGAGATGTCTGCTGTCCCTGACAGCAGACATCCCCCCTCGCGGCGATCGCTGCGATTGGCTGTTCAAATGTGAACAGCCAATTGCAGCGTTTTCTGTGTTACCGGCGGCTAATCCGCTCGGTAACACAGTGATCGGTGCTGTACAGCACCGATCACCACCGATCGCCAGCCCCCCCCCCCCCTCCCACCCGGCAGCCCCCCTCCCTCCCACCCACCCGGCTGCCGCAGCGCCAGCACCGCTCCCACCCCCCCGCCAGCCGCAGCGCCAGCCCCCATCCCAAAGCTGGTGACCAAAATGGGGTCACTTGTGGGGGGGTTCCACTGTATTGGTGCTTCGGGGGTCTTGCTAATGCGACATAGCACCCACCATTCATTCCACCACCAAAAATCACTCCTTCCCTTCTGAGTCCTGCCATGCACCCAACTGGTATTTTTTGGTCACATGTGAGGCATTGCCGTACTCGGGAGAAATTGGGGCACAGATTTTGGGGTGCTTTGTCTCCTTCATTCCTTGTGAAAATTAAAAATTTTGAGCCAGAACTGCATTTTTCTGTAAAAAATTACATTTTTTTACAGAAAAATGCAGTTCTGGCTCAAAATTTTTAATTTTCACAAGGTATGAAGGAGAAAAAGCACCCCAAAATCTGTGCCCCAATTTCTCCCGAGTACGGCAATGCCTCACATGTGACCAAAAAATACCAGTTGGGTGCATGGCAGGACTCAGAAGGGAAGGAGTGATTTTTGGATTTTGCAGCACAGATTTTGGTGGAATGAATGGTGGGTGCTATGTTGCACCAATACAGTGGAACCCCCCCACAAGTCACCCCATTTTGCAAACTACACCCTTCAGGGAATTCATCAAGGGGTATAGTGTACATTTCAAACCCACAGGGGTTTCACCAATTTTGATACAACTGAGCTGTGAAAATGAAATTTTTTTTTTTTTTATTTTCACTGCCCAGTTGTACCACAATTGGTGAAACCCCTGGGGGTTTGAAATGTACACTATACCCCTAGATGAATTCCCTGAAGGGTGTAGTTTGCAAAATGGGGTGACTTGTGGGGGGGTTCCACTGTATTGGTGCAACATAGCACCCACCATTCATTCCACCAAAATCTGTGCTGCAAAATCCAAAAATCACTCCTTCCCTTCTGAGTCCTGCCATGCACCCAACTGGTATTTTTTGGTCACATGTGAGGCATTGCCGTACTCGGGAGAAATTGGGGCACAGATTTTGGGGTGCTTTGTATCCTTCATTCCTTGTGAAAATGAAAAATTTTGAGCCAAAACTGCATTTTTCTGTAAAAAATTACATTTTTTTACACAAAAATGCAGATCTGGCTCAAAATTTTTAATTTTCACAAGGAATGAAGGAGACAAAGCACCCCAAAATCTGTGCCCCAATTTCTCCCGAGTACGGCAATGCCTCACATGTGACCAAAAAATACCAGTTGGGTGCATGGCAGGACTCAGAAGGGAAGGAGTGATTTTTGGATTTTGCAGCACAGATTTTGGTGGAATGAATGGTGGGTGCTATGTTGCACCAATACAGTGGAACCCCCCCACAAGTCACCCCATTTTGCAAACTACACCCTTCAGGGAATTCATCAAGGGGTATAGTGTACATTTCAAACCCCCAGGGGTTTCACCAATTTTGATACAACTGAGCTGTGAAAATGAAAATTTTTTTTTTTTTATTTTCACTGCCCAGTTGTACCACAATTGGTGAAACCCCTGGGGGTTTGAAATGTACACTATACCCCTAGATGAATTCCCTGAAGGGTGTAGTTTGCAAAATGGGGTCACTTGTGGGGGGGTTCCTAACTTTTAGCATCTTATGGTGCCTAGAAACCTACATGGTGCCTAAAAAATAATCTCATAAAAAAGGGGCTCCAAAATCAAGTAGGTGCTCCTTCTATTATGAAGCCTGTGGTTTGGTCACCGTGCACACTAGGGCCACATATAGGATATTTATGAAAACAAAAGAATTGGGGGAATCAATTTTTAGTCACATTTCTCTAGTAAAATCTACTGTATTCGTTAGAAAAATGTATTAAAATTGAAACTCTGCAAAAAAAATGAAATTTTGAAATTTCACCTACACTTTGTTTTAATTCCTGTGAAACACCTAAAGGGTTAACAAACTTCCAAAATGCTGTTTTGAATACTGTGAGGGGTGCAGTTTTTGAAATGGCATCATTTATGGGGGTGTCTCACATACAAGTCCCTCAAAGTCACATCAGAACTGAACTGGTCCCTAAAAAAATCAGTGTTTGAAATTTTCTTGAAAATTTGAGAATTTGCTATTCATATTTTACGCCTCCTAGTGTCCAAAAAAATGAAAAGGAAGTTGAAATAATGATGGCAACATAAAGTAGACATATGGTCTATGTTAGTTATTAACTATTTTGAGTGGTATGATTATTTGTCTCACAAGCAGAAAATTTAACATTTTGCAAATCGCTAAATTTTCCATTTTTTCACGACATTTTGGTATTTTTCACAAAAAAACACAGACTGTATCGACCCAAATTTACCACTAATTTGAAGTACAATGTGTCACGAAAAAACAATCTCAAAATCACTGGGATAAGTAAAAGCAAAAAAAAGTTATCCCCACTTAAGTGAGACATGTCAGATTTGAAAAAAATGGCTCTGTCAGGAACGCCAAAACTAGCTCTGTCAGGAAGGGGTTAAAGACGCACCTTTCTGGCCCCACAAAAATGGGCATTTCAAATTAGAAACAAGTCAAATGAACAAAATAGTGTGAATAAGTAAGTATTTCAGGGGTGAGTTAGCAGGTTATTGGGGTAGTAAGTCCTGATTTTTTTGGAGGTTGCAGTGACCACTACGCCATTCAAAATAGGCAGACTTTAGCATAAGCAGTTAGGCCCCGTAGGATGATTTTAGCTAAAATGTGCCCCAAACACTCAAACCGGCTTGTATCTTGCAATGGAAAATATGGGAAACATGACTTAGACAGCAAATGATACACTGTATGCCATGTTTCCAAATTTTTATGCACAGTGGTTACAGCATGAAGCGAATGCATGTGAATATACAAAGGTGCATTGCATTAAACAAGTCCAATGAGCGTGAAAAAAATGGCCGGCCTGCCTGTTTTCATCCATCATTTGTTCTAAATTTATAATTAATCAATGAGCTGAGGTGGAGTCTTAGCCAGTGGTACCATCAGGGGTGTGTAATGCACTTTAGGGTAGACAGCCAATCAGCTGCCAGATTCAATCTGTCAATCAAACACAGCAGCCAATCAGAGAGCTGGCCATTGATCAGCAGGCCCTTTATGACATCACAGACAGACCCACGGAACTCTCTGTGCTTGTCTGCTGGCTGGCTGTCAGTTGGGTGGGTGGGCGGCAGAGGGGGAGGATGTACGTCTCGTTTCTCCTGAAAATTGCGTTTTTTCGGCGTTTCCGGAAAAAGTCGCGGTCCGACGCGCAAAAGTGGGGTATCGTAGAAATCGCCTTTTAAAGACGCACCTTTCTGGCCCCACAAAAATGGGCATTTCAAATTAGAAACAAGTCAAATGAACAAAATAGTGTGAATAAGTAAGTATTTCAGGGGTGAGTTAGCAGGTTATTGGGGTAGTAAGTCCTGATTTTTTTGGAGGTTGCAGTGACCACTACGCCATTCAAAATAGGCAGGCTTTAGCATAAGCAGTTAGGCCCCGTAGGATGATTTTAGCTAAAATGTTCCCCAAACACTCAAACCGGCTTGTATCTTGCAATGGAAAATATGGGAAACATGACTTAGACAGCAAATGATACACTGTATGCCATGTTTCCAAATTTTTATGCACAGTGGTTACAGCATGAAGCGAATGCATGTGAATATACAAAGGTGCATTGCATTAAACAAGTCCAATGAGCATGAAAAAAATGGCCGGCCTGCCTGCTTTCATCCATCGTTTGTTCTAAATTTATAATTAATCAATGAGCTGAGGTGGAGTCTTAGCCAGTGGTACCATCAGGGGTGTGTAATGCACTTTAGGGTAGACAGCCAATCAGCTGCCAGATTCAATCTGTCAATCAAACACAGCAGCCAATCAGAGAGCTGGCCATTGATCAGCAGGCCCTTTATGACATCACAGACAGACCCACGGAACTCTCTGTGCTTGTCTGCTGGCTGGCTGTCAGTTGGGTGGGTGGGCGGCAGAGGGGGAGGATGTACGTCTCGTTTCTCCTGAAAATTGCGGTTTTTCGGCGTTTCCGGAAAAAGTCATGGTCCGACGCGCAAAAGTGGGGTATCGTAGAAATCGCCTTTTATAGACGCACCTTTCTGGCCCCACAAAAATGGGCATTTCAAATTAGAAACAAGTCAAATGAACAAAATAGTGTGAATAAGTAAGTATTTCAGGGGTGAGTTAGCAGGTTATTGGGGTAGTAAGTCCTGATTTTTTTGGAGGTTGCAGTGACCACTACGCCATTCAAAATAGGCAGGCTTTAGCATAAGCAGTTAGGGCCCGTAGGATGATTTTAGCTAAAATGTGCCCCAAACACTCAAACCGGCTTGTATCTTGCAATGGAAAATATGGGAAACATGACTTAGACAGCAAATGATACACTGTATGCCATGTTTCCAAATTTTTATGCACAGTGGTTACAGCATGAAGCGAATGCATGTGAATATACAAAGGTGCATTGCATTAAACAAGTCCAATGAGCGTGAAAAAAATGTCCGGCCTGCCTGCTTTCATCCATCATTTGTTCTAAATTTATAATTAATCAATGAGCTGAGGTGGAGTCTTAGCCAGTGGTACCATCAGGGGTGTGTAATGCACTTTAGGGTAGACAGCCAATCAGCTGCCAGATTCAATCTGTCAATCAAACACAGCAGCCAATCAGAGAGCTGGCCATTGATCAGCAGGCCCTTTATGACATCACAGACAGACCCACGGAACTCTCTGTGCTTGTCTGCTGGCTGGCTGTCAGTTGGGTGGGTGGGCGGCAGAGGGGGAGGATGTACGTCTCGTTTCTCCTGAAAATTGCGGTTTTTCGGCGTTTCCGGAAAAAGTCGCGGTCCGACGCGCAAAAGTGGGGTATCGTAGAAATCGCCTTTTAAAGACGCACCTTTCTGGCCCCACAAAAATGGGCATTTCAAATTAGAAACAAGTCAAATGAACAAAATAGTGTGAATAAGTAAGTATTTCAGGGGTGAGTTAGCAGGTTATTGGGGTAGTAAGTCCTGATTTTTTTGGAGGTTGCAGTGACCACTACGCCATTCAAAATAGGCAGGCTTTGGCATAAGCAGTTAGGCCCCGTAGGATGATTTTAGCTAAAATGTGCCCCAAACACTCAAACCGGCTTGTATCTTGCAATGGAAAATATGGGAAACATGACTTAGACAGCAAATGATACACTGTATGCCATGTTTCCAAATTTTTATGCACAGTGGTTACAGCATGAAGCGAATGCATGTGAATATACAAAGGTGCATTGCATTAAACAAGTCCAATGAGCGTGAAAAAAATGGCCGGCCTGCCTGCTTTCATCCATCATTTGTTCTAAATTTATAATTAATCAATGAGCTGAGGTGGAGTCTTAGCCAGTGGTACCATCAGGGGTGTGTAATGCACTTTAGGGTAGACAGCCAATCAGCTGCCAGATTCAATCTGTCAATCAAACACAGCAGCCAATCAGAGAGCTGGCCATTGATCAGCAGGCCCTTTATGACATCACAGACAGACCCACGGAACTCTCTGTGCTTGTCTGCTGGCTGGCTGTCAGTTGGGTGGGTGGGCGGCAGAGGGGGAGGATGTACGTCTCGTTTCTCCTGAAAATTGCGGTTTTTCAGCGTTTCCGGAAAAAGTCGCGGTCCGACGCGCAAAAGTGGGGTATCGTAGAAATCGCCTTTTAAAGACGCACCTTTCTGGCCCCACAAAAATGGGCATTTCAAATTAGAAACAAGTCAAATGAACAAAATAGTGTGAATAAGTAAGTATTTCAGGGGTGAGTTAGCAGGTTATTGGGGTAGTAAGTCCTGATTTTTTTGGAGGTTGCAGTGACCACTACGCCATTCAAAATAGGCAGGCTTTAGCATAAGCATTTAGGCCCCGTAGGATGATTTTAGCTAAAATGTGCCCCAAACACTCAAACCGGCTTGTATCTTGCAATGGAAAATATGGGAAACATGACTTAGACAGCAAATGATACACTGTATGCCATGTTTCCAAATTTTTATGCACAGTGGTTACAGCATGAAGTGAATGCATGTGAATATACACAGGTGCATTGCATTAAACAAGTCCAATGAGCGTGAAAAAAATGGCCGGCCTGCCTGCTTTCATCCATCATTTGTTCTAAATTTATAATTAATCAATGAGCTGAGGTGGAGTCTTAGCCAGTGGTACCATCAGGGGTGTGTAATGCACTTTAGGGTAGACAGCCAATCAGCTGCCAGATTCAATCTGTCATTCAAACACAGCAGCCAATCAGAGAGCTGGCCATTGATCAGCAGGCCCTTTATGACATCACAGACAGACCCATGGAACTCTCTGTGCTTGTCTGCTGGCTGGCTGTCAGTTGGGTGGGTGGGCGGCAGAGGGGGAGGATGTACGTCTCGTTTCTCCTGAAAATTGCGGTTTTTCGGCGTTTCCGGAAAAAGTCGCGGTCCGACGCGCAAAAGTGGGGTATCGTAGAAATCGCCTTTTAAAGACGCACCTTTCTGGCCCCACAAAAATGGGCATTTCAAATTAGAAACAAGTCAAATGAACAAAATAGTGTGAATAAGTAAGTATTTCAGGGGTGAGTTAGCAGGTTATTGGGGTAGTAAGTCCTGATTTTTTTGGAGGTTGCAGTGACCACTACGCCATTCAAAATAGGCAGGCTTTAGCATAAGCAGTTAGGCCCCGTAGGATGATTTTAGCTAAAATGTGCCCCAAACACTCAAACCGGCTTGTATCTTGCAATGGAAAATATGGGAAACATGACTTAGACAGCAAATGATACACTGTATGCCATGTTTCCAAATTTTTATGCACAGTGGTTACAGCATGAAGCGAATGCATGTGAATATACAAAGGTGCATTGCATTAAACAAGTCTAATGAGCGTGAAAAAAATGGCCGGCCTGCCTGCTTTCATCCATCATTTGTTCTAAATTTATAATTAATCAATGAGCTGAGGTGGAGTCTTAGCCAGTGGTACCATCAGGAGTGTGTAATGCACTTTAGGGTAGACAGTCAATCAGCTGCCAGATTCAATCTGTCAGTCAAACACAGCAGCCAATCAGAGAGCTGGCCATTGATCAGCAGGCCCTTTATGACATCACAGACAGACCCACGGAACTCTCTGTGCTTGTCTGCTGGCTGGCTGTCAGTTGGGTGGGTGGGCGGCAGAGGGGGAGGATGTAGGTCTCGTTTCTCCTGAAAATTGCGGTTTTTCGGCGTTTCCGGAAAAAGTCGCGGTCCGACGCGCAAAAGTGGGGTATCGTAGAAATCGCCTTTTAAAGACGCACCTTTCTGGCCCCACAAAAATGGGCATTTCAAATTAGAAACAAGTCAAATGAACAAAATAGTGTGAATAAGTAAGTATTTCAGGGGTGAGTTAGCAGGTTATTGGGGTAGTAAGTCCTGATTTTTTTGGAGGTTGCAGTGACCACTACGCCATTCAAAATAGGCAGGCTTTAGCATAAGCAGTTAGGCCCCGTAGGATGATTTTAGCTAAAATGTGCCCCAAACACTCAAACCGGCTTGTATCTTGCAATGGAAAATATGGGAAACATGACTTAGACAGCAAATGATACACTGTATGCCATGTTTCCAAATTTTTATGCACAGTGGTTACAGCATGAAGCGAATGCATGTGAATACACAAAGGTGCATTGCATTAAACAAGTCTAATGAGCGTGAATAAAATGGCCGGCCTGCCTGCTTTCATCCATCATTTGTTCTAAATTTATAATTAATCAATGAGCTGAGGTGGAGTCTTAGCCAGTGTTACCATCAGGGGTGTGTAATGCACTTTAGGGTAGACAGCCAATCAGCTGCCAGATTCAATCTGTCAATCAAACACAGCAGCCAATCAGAGAGCTGGCCATTGATCAGCAGGCCCTTTATGACATCACAGACAGACCCACGGAACTCTCTGTGCTTGTCTGCTGGCTGGCTGTCAGTTGGGTGGGTGGGCGGCAGAGGGGGAGGATGTACGTCTCGTTTCTCCTGAAAATTGCGTTTTTTCTGCGTTTCCGGAAAAAGTCGCGGTCCGACGCGCAAAAGTGGGGTATCGTAGAAATCGCCTTTTAAAGACGCACCTTTCTGGCCCCACAAAAATGGGCATTTCAAATTAGAAACAAGTCAAATGAACAAAATAGTGTGAATAAGTAAGTATTTCAGGGGTGAGTTAGCAGGTTATTGGGGTAGTAAGTCCTGATTTTTTTGCAGGTTGCAGTGACCACTACGCCATTCAAAATAGGCAGGCTTTAGCATAAGCAGTTAGGCCCCGTAGGATGATTTTAGCTAAAATGTGCCCCAAACACTCAAACCGGCTTGTATCTTGCAATGGAAAATATGGGAAACATGACTTAGACAGCAAATGATACACTGTATGCCATGTTTCCAAATTTTTATGCACAGTGGTTACAGCATGAAGCGAATGCATGTGAATATACACAGGTGCATTGCATTAAACAAGTCCAATGAGCGTGAAAAAAATGGCCGGCCTGCCTGTTTTCATCCATCATTTGTTCTAAATTTATAATTAATCAATGAGCTGAGGTGGAGTCTTAGCCAGTGGTACCATCAGGGGTGTGTAATGCACTTTAGGGTAGACAGCCAATCAGCTGCCAGATTCAATCTGTTAATCAAACACAGCAGCCAATCAGAGAGCTGGCCATTGATCAGCAGGCCCTTTATGACATCACAGACAGACCCACGGAACTCTCTGTGCTTGTCTGCTGGCTGGCTGTCAGTTGGGTGGGTGGGCGGCAGAGGGGGTGGATGTACGTCTCGTTTCTCCTGAAAATTGCGGTTTTTCGGCGTTTCCGGAAAAAGTCGCGGTCCGACGCGCAAAAGTGGGGTATCGTAGAAATCGCCTTTTAAAGACGCACCTTTCTGGCCCCACAAAAATGGGCATTTCAAATTAGAAACAAGTCAAATGAACAAAATAGTGTGAATAAGTAAGTATTTCAGGGGTGAGTTAGCAGGTTATTGGGGTAGTAAGTCCTGATTTTTTTGGAGGTTGCAGTGACCACTACGCCATTCAAAATAGGCAGGCTTTAGCATAAGCAGTTAGGCCCCGTAGGATGATTTTAGCTAAAATGTTCCCCAAACACTCAAACCGGCTTGTATCTTGCAATGGAAAATATGGGAAACATGACTTAGACAGCAAATGATACACTGTATGCCATGTTTCCAAATTTTTATGCACAGTGGTTACAGCATGAATCGAATGCATGTGAATATACAAAGGTGCATTGCATTAAACAAGTCCAATGAGCGTGAAAAAAATGGCCGGCCTGCCTGCTTTCATCCATCATTTGTTCTAAATTTATAATTAATCAATGAGCTGAGGTGGAGTCTTAGCCAGTGGTACCATCAGGGGTGTGTAATGCACTTTAGGGTAGACAGCCAATCAGCTGCCAGATTCAATCTGTCAATCAAACACAGCAGCCAATCAGAGAGCTGGCCATTGATCAGCAGGCCCTTTATGACATCACAGAAAGACCCACGGAACTCTTTGTGCTTGTCTGCTGGCTGGCTGTCAGTTGGGTGGGTGGGCGGCAGAGGGGGAGGATGTACGTCTCGTTTCTCCTGAAAATTGCGGTTTTTCGGCGTTTCCGGAAAAAGTCACGGTCCGACGCGCAAAAGTGGGGTATCGTAGAAATCGCCTTTTATAGACGCACCTTTCTGGCCCCACAAAAATGGGCATTTCAAATTAGAAACAAGTCAAATGAACAAAATAGTGTGAATAAGTAAGTATTTCAGGGGTGAGTTAGCAGGTTATTGGGGTAGTAAGTCCTGATTTTTTTGGAGGTTGCAGTGACCACTACGCCATTCAAAATAGGCAGGCTTTAGCATAAGCAGTTAGGGCCCGTAGGATGATTTTAGCTAAAATGTGCCCCAAACACTCAAACCGGCTTGTATCTTGCAATGGAAAATATGGGAAACATGACTTAGACAGCAAATGATACACTGTATGCCATGTTTCCAAATTTTTATGCACAGTGGTTACAGCATGAAGCGAATGCATGTGAATATACAAAGGTGCATTGCATTAAACAAGTCCAATGAGCGTGAAAAAAATGGCCGGCCTGCCTGCTTTCATCCATCATTTGTTCTAAATTTATAATTAATCAATGAGCTGAGGTGGAGTCTTAGCCAGTGGTACCATCAGGGGTGTGTAATGCACTTTAGGGTAGACAGCCAATCAGCTGCCAGATTCAATCTGTCAATCAAACACAGCAGCCAATCAGAGAGCTGGCCATTGATCAGCAGGCCCTTTATGACATCACAGACAGACCCACGGAACTCTCTGTGCTTGTCTGCTGGCTGGCTGTCAGTTGGGTGGGTGGGCGGCAGAGGGGGAGGATGTACGTCTCGTTTCTCCTGAAAATTGCGGTTTTTCGGCGTTTCCGGAAAAAGTTGCGGTCCGACGCGCAAAAGTGGGGTATCGTAGAAATCGCCTTTTAAAGACGCACCTTTCTGGCCCCACAAAAATGGGCATTTCAAATTAGAAACAAGTCAAATGAACAAAATAGTGTGAATAAGTAAGTATTTCAGGGGTGAGTTAGCAGGTTATTGGGGTAGTAAGTCCTGATTTTTTTGGAGGTTGCAGTGACCACTACGCCATTCAAAATAGGCAGGCTTTGGCATAAGCAGTTAGGCCCCGTAGGATGATTTTAGCTAAAATGTGCCCCAAACACTCAAACCGGCTTGTATCTTGCAATGGAAAATATGGGAAACATGACTTAGACAGCAAATGATACACTGTATGCCATGTTTCCAAATTTTTATGCACAGTGGTTACAGCATGAAGCGAATGCATGTGAATATACAAAGGTGCATTGCATTTAACAAGTCCAATGAGCGTGAAAAAAATGGCCGGCCTGCCTGCTTTCATCCATCATTTGTTCTAAATTTATAATTAATCAATGAGCTGAGGTGGAGTCTTAGCCAGTGGTACCATCAGGGGTGTGTAATGCACTTTAGGGTAGACAGCCAATCAGCTGCCAGATTCAATCTGTCAATCAAACACAGCAGCCAATCAGAGAGCTGGCCATTGATCAGCAGGCCCTTTATGACATCACAGACAGACCCACGGAACTCTCTGTGCTTGTCTGCTGGCTGGCTGTCAGTTGGGTGGGTGGGCGGCAGAGGGGGAGGATGTACGTCTCGTTTCTCCTGAAAATTGCGGTTTTTCAGCGTTTCCGGAAAAAGTCGCGGTCCGACCCGCAAAAGTGGGGTATCGTAGAAATCGCCTTTTAAAGACGCACCTTTCTGGCCCCACAAAAATGGGCATTTCAAATTAGAAACAAGTCAAATGAACAAAATAGTGTGAATAAGTAAGTATTTCAGGGGTGAGTTAGCAGGTTATTGGGGTAGTAAGTCCTGATTTTTTTGGAGGTTGCAGTGACCACTACGCCATTCAAAATAGGCAGGCTTTAGCATAAGCATTTAGGCCCCGTAGGATGATTTTAGCTAAAATGTGCCCCAAACACTCAAACCGGCTTGTATCTTGCAATGGAAAATATGGGAAACATGACTTAGACAGCAAATGATACACTGTATGCCATGTTTCCAAATTTTTATGCACAGTGGTTACAGCATGAAGTGAATGCATGTGAATATACACAGGTGCATTGCATTAAACAAGTCCAATGAGCGTGAAAAAAATGGCCGGCCTGCCTGCTTTCATCCATCATTTGTTCTAAATTTATAATTAATCAATGAGCTGAGGTGGAGTCTTAGCCAGTGGTACCATCAGGGGTGTGTAATGCACTTTAGGGTAGACAGCCATTCAGCTGCCAGATTCAATCTGTCATTCAAACACAGCAGCCAATCAGAGAGCTGGCCATTGATCAGCAGGCCCTTTATGACATCACAGACAGACCCATGGAACTCTCTGTGCTTGTCTGCTGGCTGGCTGTCAGTTGGGTGGGTGGGCGGCAGAGGGGGAGGATGTACGTCTCGTTTCTCCTGAAAATTTCGGTTTTTCGGCGTTTCCGGAAAAAGTCGCGGTCCGACGCGCAAAAGTGGGGTATCGTAGAAATCGCCTTTTAAAGACGCACCTTTCTGGCCCCACAAAAATGGGCATTTCAAATTAGAAACAAGTCAAATGAACAAAATAGTGTGAATAAGTAAGTATTTCAGGGGTGAGTTAGCAGGTTATTGGGGTAGTAAGTCCTGATTTTTTTGGAGGTTGCAGTGACCACTACGCCATTCAAAATAGGCAGGCTTTAGCATAAGCAGTTAGGCCCCGTAGGATGATTTTAGCTAAAATGTGCCCCAAACACTCAAACCGGCTTGTATCTTGCAATGG
This sequence comes from Crinia signifera, assembly GCF_055691185.1. Lineage (NCBI taxonomy): Eukaryota > Metazoa > Chordata > Amphibia > Anura > Myobatrachidae > Crinia > Crinia signifera. Next base: position 421,460 of record NW_028142675.1, read on the forward strand.
AAAATATGGGAAACATGACTTAGACAGCAAATGATACACTGTATGCCATGTTTCCAAATTTTTATGCACAGTGGTTACAGCATGAAGCGAATGCATGTGAATATACAAAGGTGCATTGCATTAAACAAGTCTAATGAGCGTGAAAAAAATGGCCGGCCTGCCTGCTTTCATCCATCATTTGTTCTAAATTTATAATTAATCAATGAGCTGAGGTGGAGTCTTAGCCAGTGGTACCATCAGGGGTGTGTAATGCACTTTAGGGTAGACAGCCAATCAGCTGCCAGATTCAATCTGTCAATCAAACACAGCAGCCAATCAGAGAGCTGGCCATTGATCAGCAGGCCCTTTATGACATCACAGACAGACCCACGGAACTCTCTGTGCTTGTCTGCTGGCTGGCTCTCAGTTGGGTGGGTGGGCGGCAGAGGGGGAGGATGTACGTCTCGTTTCTCCTGAAAATTGCGTTTTTTCTGCGTTTCCGGAAAAAGTCGCGGTCCGACGCGCAAAAGTGGGGTATCGTAGAAATCGCCTTTTAAAGACGCACCTTTCTGGCCCCACAAAAATGGGCATTTCAAATTAGAAACAAGTCAAATGAACAAAATAGTGTGAATAAGTAAGTATTTCAGGGGTGAGTTAGCAGGTTATTGGGGTAGTAAGTCCTGATTTTTTTGGAGGTTGCAGTGACCACTACGCCATTCAAAATAGGCAGGCTTTAGCATAAGCATTTAGGCCCCGTAGGATGATTTTAGCTAAAATGTGCCCCAAACACTCAAACCGGCTTGTATCTTGCAATGGAAAATATGGCAAACATGACTTAGACAGAAAATGATACACTGTATGCCATGTTTCCAAATTTTTATGCACAGTGGTTACAGCATGAAGTGAATGCATGTGAATATACACAGGTGCATTGCATTAAACAAGTCCAATGAGCGTGAAAAAAATGGCCGGCCTGCCTGCTTTCATCCATCATTTGTTCTAAATTTATAATTAATCAATGAGCTGAGGTGTAGTCTTAGCCAGTGGTACCATCAGGGGTGTGTAATGCACTTTAGGGTAGACAGCCAATCAGCTGCCAGATTCAATCTGTCAATCAAACACAGCAGCCAATCAGAGAGCTGGCCATTGATCAGCAGGCCCTTTATGACATCACAGACAGACCCACGGAACTCTCTGTGCTTGTCTGCTGGCTGGCTGTCAGTTGGGTGGGTGGGCGGCAGAGGGGGAGGATGTACGTCTCATTTCTCCTGAAAATTGCGGTTTTTCGGCGTTTCCGGAAAAAGTCGCGGTCCGACGCGCAAAAGTGGGGTATCGTAGAAATCGCCTTTTAAAGACGCACCTTTCTGGCCCCACAAAAATGGGCATTTCAAATTAGAAACAAGTCAAATGAACAAAATAGTGTGAATAAGTAAGTATTTCAGGGGTGAGTTAGCAGGTTATTGGGGTAGTAAGTCCTGATTTTTTTGGAGGTTGCAGTGACCACTACGCCATTCAAAATAGGCAGGCTTTAGCATAAGCAGTTAGGCCCCGTAGGATGATTTTAGCTAAAATGTGCCCCAAACACTCAAACCGGCTTGTATCTTGCAATGGAAAATATGGGAAACATGACTTAGACAGCAAATGATACACTGTATGCCATGTTTCCAAATTTTTATGCACAGTGGTTACAGCATGAAGTGAATGCATGTGAATATACACAGGTGCATTGCATTAAACAAGTCCAATGAGCGTGAAAAAAATGGCCGGCCTGCCTGCTTTCATCCATCATTTGTTCTAAATTTATAATTAATCAATGAGCTGAGGTGGAGTCTTAGCCAGTGGTACCATCAGGGGTGTGTAATGCACTTTAGGTTAGACAGCCAATCAGCTGCCAGATTCAATCTGTCAATCAAACACAGCAGACAATCAGAGAGCTGGCCATTGATCAGCAGGCCCTTTATGACATCACAGACAGACCCACGGAACTCTCTGTGCTTGTCTGCTGGCTGGCTGTCAGTTGGGTGGGTGGGCGGCAGAGGGGGTGGATGTACGTCTCGTTTCTCCTGAAAATTGCGGTTTTTCGGCGTTTCCGGAAAAAGTCGCGGTCCGACGCGCAAAAGTGGGGTATCGTAGAAATCGCCTTTTAAAGACGCACCTTTCTGGCCCCACAAAAATGGGCATTTCAAATTAGAAACAAGTCAAATGAACAAAATAGTGTGAATAAGTAAGTATTTCAGGGGTGAGTTAGCAGGTTATTGGGGTAGTAAGTCCTGATTTTTTTGGAGGTTGCAGTGACCACTACGCCATTCAAAATAGGCAGGCTTTAGCATAAGCAGTTAGGCCCCGTAGGATGATTTTAGCTAAAATGTGCCCCAAACACTCAAACCGGCTTGTATCTTGCAATGGAAAATATGGGAAACATGACTTAGACAGCAAATGATACACTGTATGCCATGTTTCCAAATTTTTATGCACAGTGGTTACAGCATGAAGCGAATGCATGTGAATATACAAAGGTGCATTGCATTAAACAAGTCCAATGAGCGTGAAAAAAATGGCCGGCCTGCCTGCTTTCATCCATCATTTGTTCTAAATTTATAATTAATCAATGAGCTGAGGTGGAGTCTTAGCCAGTGGTACCATCAGGGGTGTGTAATGCACTTTAGGGTAGACAGCCAATCAGCTGCCAGATTCAATCTGTCAATCAAACACAGCAGCCAATCAGAGAGCTGGCCATTGATCAGCAGGCCCTTTATGACATCACAGACAGACCCACGGAACTCTCTGTGCTTGTCTGCTGGCTGGCTGTCAGTTGGGTGGGTGGGCGGCAGAGGGGGAGGATGTACGTCTCGTTTCTCCTGAAAATTGCGGTTTTTCGGCGTTTCCGGAAAAAGTCGCGGTCCGACGCGCAAAAGTGGGGTATCGTAGAAATCGCCTTTTAAAGACGCACCTTTCTGGCCACACAAAAATGGGCATTTCAAATTAGAAACAAGTCAAATGAACAAAATAGTGTGAATAAGTAAGTATTTCAGGGGTGAGTTAGCAGGTTATTGGGGTAGTAAGTCCTGATTTTTTGGAGGTTGCATTGACCACTACGCCATTCAAAATAGGCAGGCTTTGGCATAAGCAGTTAGGCCCCGTAGGATGATTTTAGCTAAAATGTGCCCCAAACACTCAAACCGGCTTGTATCTTGCAATGGAAAATATGGGAAACATGACTTAGACAGCAAATGATACACTGTATGCCATGTTTCCAAATTTTTATGCACAGTGGTTACAGCATGAAGCGAATGCATGTGAATATACAAAGGTGCATTGCATTAAACAAGTCCAATGAGCGTGAAAAAAATGGCCGGACTGCCTGCTTTCATCCATCATTTGTTCTAAATTTATAATTAATCAATGAGCTGAGGTGGAGTCTTAGCCAGTGGTACCATCAGGGGTGTGTAATGCACTTTAGGGTAGACAGCCAATCAGCTGCCAGATTCAATCTGTCAATCAAACACAGCAGCCAATCAGAGAGCTGGCCATTGATCAGCAGGCCCTTTATGACATCACAGACAGACCCACGGAACTCTCTGTGCTTGTCTGCTGGCTGGCTGTCAGTTGGGTGGGTGGGCGGCAGAGGGGGAGGATGTACGTCTCGTTTCTCCTGAAAATTGTGTTTTTTCTGCGTTTCCGGAAAAAGTCGCGGTCCGACGCGCAAAAGTGGGGTATCGTAGAAATCGCCTTTTAAAGACGCACCTTTCTGGCCCCACAAAAATGGGCATTTCAAATTAGAAACAAGTCAAATGAACAAAATAGTGTGAATAAGTAAGTATTTCAGGGGTGAGTTAGCAGGTTATTGGGGTAGTAAGTCCTGATTTTTTTGGAGGTTGCAGTGACCACTACGCCATTCAAAATAGGCAGGCTTTAGCATAAGCATTTAGGCCCCGTAGGATGATTTTAGCTAAAATGTGCCCCAAACACTCAAACCGGCTTGTATCTTGCAATGGAAAATATGGGAAACATGACTTAGACAGCAAATGATACACTGTATGCCATGTTTCCAAATTTTTATGCACAGTGGTTACAGCATGAAGCGAATGCATGTGAATATACAAAGGTGCATTGCATTAAACAAGTCCAATGAGCGTGAAAAAAATGGCCGGACTGCCTGCTTTCATCCATCATTTGTTCTAAATTTATAATTAATCAATGAGCTGAGGTGGAGTCTTAGCCAGTGGTACCATCAGGGGTGTGTAATGCACTTTAGGGTAGACAGCCAATCAGCTGCCAGATTCAATCTGTCAATCAAACACAGCAGCCAATCAGAGAGCTGGCCATTGATCAGCAGGCCCTTTATGACATCACAGACAGACCCACGGAACTCTCTGTGCTTGTCTGCTGGCTGGCTGTCAGTTGGGTGGGTGGGCGGCAGAGGGGGAGGATGTACGTCTCGTTTCTCCTGAAAATTGCGGTTTTTCAGCGTTTCCGAAAATAGTCGCGGTCCGACGCGCAAAAGTGGGGTATCGTAGAAATCGCCTTTTAAAGACGCACCTTTCTGGCCCCACAAAAATGGGCATTTCAAATTAGAAACAAGTCACATGAACAAAATAGTGTGAATAAGTAAGTATTTCAGGGGTGAGTTAGCAGGTTATTGGGGTAGTAAGTCCTGATTTTTTTGGAGGTTGCAGTGACCACTACGCCATTCAAAATAGGCAGGCTTTAGCATAAGCATTTAGGCCCCGTAGGATGATTTTAGCTAAAATGTGCCCCAAACACTCAAACCGGCTTGTATCTTGCAATGGAAAATATGGGAAACATGACTTAGACAGCAAATGATACACTGTATGCCATGTTTCCAAATTTTTATGCACAGTGGTTACAGCATGAAGTGAATGCATGTGAATATACACAGGTGCATTGCATTAAACAAGTCCAATGAGCGTGAAAAAAATGGCCGGCCTGCCTGCTTTCATCCATCATTTGTTCTAAATTTATAATTAATCAATGAGCTGAGGTGGAGTCTTAGCCAGTGGTACCATCAGGGGTGTGTAATGCACTTTAGGGTAGACAGCCAATCAGCTGCCAGATTCAATCTGTCAATCAAACACAGCAGCCAATCAGAGAGCTGGCCATTGATCAGCAGGCCCTTTATGACATCACAGACAGACCCACGGAACTCTCTGTGCTTGTCTGCTGGCTGGCTGTCAGTTGGGTGGGTGGGCGGCAGAGGGGGAGGATGTACGTCTCGTTTCTCCTGAAAATTGCGGTTTTTCAGCGTTTCCGGAAAAAGTCGCGGTCCGACGTGCAAAAGTGGGGTATCGTAGAAATCGCCTTTTAAAGACGCACCTTTCTGGCCCCACAAAAATGGGCATTTCAAATTAGAAACAAGTCAAATGAACAAAATAGTGTGAATAAGTAAGTATTTCAGGGGTGAGTTAGCAGGTTATTGGGGTAGTAAGTCCTGATTTTTTTGGAGGTTGCAGTGACCACTACGCCATTCAAAATAGGCAGGCTTTAGCATAAGCAGTTAGGCCCCGTAGGATGATTTTAGCTAAAATGTGCCCCAAACACTCAAACCGGCTTGTATCTTGCAATGGAAAATATGGGAAACATGACTTAGACAGCAAATGATACACTGTATGCCATGTTTCCAAATTTTTATGCACAGTGGTTACAGCATGAAGTGAATGCATGTGAATATACACAGGTGCATTGCATTAAACAAGTCCAATGAGCGTGAAAAAAATGGCCGGCCTGCCTGCTTTCATCCATCATTTGTTCTAAATTTATAATTAATCAATGAGCTGAGGTGGAGTCTTAGCCAGTGGTACCATCAGGGGTGTGTAATGCACTTTAGGGTAGACAGCCAATCAGCTGCCAGATTCAATCTGTCAATCAAACACAGCAGCCAATCAGAGAGCTGGCCATTGATCAGCAGGCCCTTTATGACATCACAGACAGACCCACGGAACTCTCTGTGCTTGTCTGCTGGCTGGCTGTCAGTTGGGTGGGTGGGCGGCAGAGGGGGAGGATGTACGTCTCGTTTCTCCTGAAAATTGCGGTTTTTCTGCGTTTCCGGAAAAAGTCGCGGTCCGACGTGCAAAAGTGGGGTATCGTAGAAATCGCCTTTTAAAGACGCACCTTTCTGGCCCCACAAAAATGGGCATTTCAAATTAGAAACAAGTCAAATGAACAAAATAGTGTGAATAAGTAAGTATTTCAGGGGTGAGTTAGCAGGTTATTGGGGTAGTAAGTCCTGATTTTTTTGGAGGTTGCAGTTACCACTACGCCATTCAAAATAGGCAGGCTTTGGCATAAGCAGTTAGGCCCCGTAGGATGATTTTAGCTAAAATGTGCCCCAAACACTCAAACCGGCTTGTATCTTGCAATGGAAAATATGGGAAACATGACTTAGACAGCAAATGATACACTGTATGCCATGTTTCCAAATTTTTATGCACAGTGGTTACAGCATGAAGCGAATGCATGTGAATATACAAAGGTGCATTGCATTAAACAAGTCCAATGAGCGTGAAAAAAATGGCCGGCCTGCCTGCTTTCATCCATCATTTGTTCTAAATTTATAATTAATCAATGAGCTGAGGTGGAGTCTTAGCCAGTGGTACCATCAGGGGTGTGTAATGCACTTTAGGGTAGACAGCCAATCAGCTGCCAGATTCAATCTGTCAATCAAACACAGCAGCCAATCAGAGAGCTGGCCATTGATCAGCAGGCCCTTTATGACATCACAGACAGACCCACGGAACTCTCTGTGCTTGTCTGCTGGCTGGCTGTCAGTTGGGTGGGTGGGCGGCAGAGGGGGAGGATGTACGTCTCGTTTCTCCTGAAAATTGCGGTTTTTCGGCGTTTCCGGAAAAAGTCGCGGTCCGACGCGCAAAAGTGGGGTATCGTAGAAATCGCCTTTTAAAGACGCACCTTTCTGGCCCCACAAAAATGGGCATTTCAAATTAGAAACAAGTCAAATGAACAAAATAGTGTGAATAAGTAAGTATTTCAGGGGTGAGTTAGCAGGTTATTGGGGTAGTAAGTCCTGATATTTTTGGAGGTTGCAGTGACCACTACGCCATTCAAAATAGGCAGGCTTTGGCATAAGCAGTTAGGCCCCGTAGGATGATTTTAGCTAAAATGTGCCCCAAACACTCAAACCGGCTTGTATCTTGCAATGGAAAATATGGGAAACATGACTTAGACAGCAAATGATACACTGTATGCCATGTTTCCAAATTTGTATGCACAGTGGTTACAGCATGAAGCGAATGCATGTGAATATACAAAGGTGCATTGCATTAAACAAGTCCAATGAGCGTGAAAAAAATGGCCGGCCTGCCTGCTTTCATCCATCATTTGTTCTAAATTTATAATTAATCAATGAGCTGAGGTGGAGTCTTAGCCAGTGGTACCATCAGGGGTGTGTAATGCACTTTAGGGTAGACAGCCAATCAGCTGCCAGATTCAATCTGTCAATCAAACACAGCAGCCAATCAGAGAGCTGGCCATTGATCAGCAGGCCCTTTATGACATCACAGACAGACCCACGGAACTCTCTGTGCTTGTCTGCTGGCTGGCTGTCAGTTGGGTGGGTGGGCGGCAGAGGGGGAGGATGTACGTCTCGTTTCTCCTGAAAATTGCGGTTTTTCAGCGTTTCCGGAAAAAGTCGCGGTCCGACGCGCAAAAGTGGGGTATCGTAGAAATCGCCTTTTAAAGACGCACCTTTCTGGCCCCACAAAAATGGGCATTTCAAATTAGAAACAAGTCAAATGAACAAAATAGTGTGAATAAGTAAGTATTTCAGGGGTGAGTTAGCAGGTTATTGGGGTAGTAAGTCCTGATTTTTTTGGAGGTTGCAGTGACCACTACGCCATTCAAAATAGGCAGGCTTTAGCATAAGCATTTAGGCCCCGTAGGATGATTTTAGCTAAAATGTGCCCCAAACACTCAAACCGGCTTGTATCTTGCAATGGAAAATATGGGAAACATGACTTAGACAGCAAATGATACACTGTATGCCATGTTTCCAAATTTTTATGCACAGTGGTTACAGCATGAAGTGAATGCATGTGAATATACACAGGTGCATTGCATTAAACAAGTCCAATGAGCGTGAAAAAAATGGCCGGCCTGCCTGCTTTCATCCATCATTTGTTCTAAATTTATAATTAATCAATGAGCTGAGGTGGAGTCTTAGCCAGTGGTACCATCAGGGGTGTGTAATGCACTTTAGGGTAGACAGCCAATCAGCTGCCAGATTCAATCTGTCAATCAAACACAGCAGCCAATCAGAGAGCTGGCCATTGATCAGCAGGCCCTTTATGACATCACAGACAGACCCACGGAACTCTCTGTGCTTGTCTGCTGGCTGGCTGTCAGTTGGGTGGGTGGGCGGCAGAGGGGGAGGATGTACGTCTCGTTTCTCCTGAAAATTGCGGTTTTTCGGCGTTTCCGGAAAAAGTCGCGGTCCGACGTGCAAAAGTGGGGTATCGTAGAAATCGCCTTTTAAAGACGCACCTTTCTGGCCCCACAAAAATGGGCATTTCAAATTAGAAACAAGTCAAATGAACAAAATAGTGTGAATAAGTAAGTATTTCAGGGGTGAGTTAGCAGGTTATTGGGGTAGTAAGTCCTGATTTTTTTGGAGGTTGCAGTGACCACTACGCCATTCAAAATAGGCAGGCTTTAGCATAAGCAGTTAGGCCCCGTAGGATGATTTTAGCTAAAATGTGCCCCAAACACTCAAACCGGCTTGTATCTTGCAATGGAAAATATGGGAAACATGACTTAGACAGCAAATGATACACTGTATGCCATGTTTCCAAATTTTTATGCACAGTGGTTACAGCATGAAGTGAATGCATGTGAATATACACAGGTGCATTGCATTAAACAAGTCCAATGAGCGTGAAAAAAATGGCCGGCCTGCCTGCTTTCATCCATCATTTGTTCTAAATTTATAATTAATCAATGAGCTGAGGTGGAGTCTTAGCCAGTGTTACCATCAGGGGTGTGTAATGCACTTTAGGGTAGACAGCCAATCAGCTGCCAGATTCAATCTGTCAATCAAACACAGCAGCCAATCAGAGAGCTGGCCATTGATCAGCAGGCCCTTTATGACATCACAGACAGACCCACGGAACTCTCTGTGCTTGTCTGCTGGCTGGCTGTCAGTTGGGTGGGTGGGCGGCAGAGGGGGTGGATGTACGTCTCGTTTCTCCTGAAAATTGCGGTTTTTCGGCGTTTCCGGAAAAAGTCGCGGTCCAACGCGCAAAAGTGGGGTATCGTAGAAATCGCCTTTTAAAGACGCACCTTTCTGGCCCCACAAAAATGGGCATTTCAAATTAGAAACAAGTCAAATGAACAAAATAGTGTGAATAAGTAAGTATTTCAGGGGTGAGTTAGCAGGTTATTGGGGTAGTAAGTCCTGATTTTTTTGGAGGTTGCAGTGACCACTACGCCATTCAAAATAGGCAGGCTTTAGCATAAGCAGTTAGGCCCCGTAGGATGATTTTAGCTAAAATGTGCCCCAAACACTCAAACCGGCTTGTATCTTGCAATGGAAAATATGGGAAACATGACTTAGACAACAAATGATACACTGTATGCCATGTTTCCAAATTTTTATGCACAGTGGTTACAGCATGAAGCGAATGCATGTGAATATACAAAGGTGCATTGCATTAAACAAGTCCAATGAGCGTGAAAAAAATGGCCGGCCTGCCTGCTTTCATCCATCATTTGTTCTAAATTTATAATTAATCAATGAGCTGAGGTGGAGTCTTAGCCAGTGGTACCATCAGGGGTGTGTAATGCACTTTAGGGTAGACAGCCAATCAGCTGCCAGATTCAATCTGTCAATCAAACACAGCAGCCAATCAGAGAGCTGGCCATTGATCAGCAGGCCCTTTATGACATCACAGACAGACCCACGGAACTCTCTGTGCTTGTCTGCTGGCTGGCTGTCAGTTGGGTGGGTGGGCGGCAGAGGGGGAGGATGTACGTCTCGTTTCTCCTGAAAATTGCGGTTTTTCGGCGTTTCCGGAAAAAGTCGCGGTCCGATGCGCAAAAGTGGGGTATCGTAGAAATCGCCTTTTAAAGACGCACCTTTCTGGCCCCACAAAAATGGGCATTTCAAATTAGAAACAAGTCAAATGAACAAAATAGTGTGAATAAGTAAGTATTTCAGGGGTGAGTTAGCAGGTTATTGGGGTAGTAAGTCCTGATTTTTTTGGAGGTTGCAGTGACCACTACGCCATTCAAAATAGGCAGGCTTTAGCATAAGCATTTAGGCCCCGTAGGATAATTTTAGCTAAAATGTGCCTCAAACACTCAAACCGACTTGTATCTTGCAATGGAAAATATGGGAAACATGACTTAGACAGCAAATGATACACTGTATGCCATGTTTCCAAATTTTTATGCACAGTGGTTACAGCATGAAGTGAATGCATGTGAATATACACAGGTGCATTGCATTAAACAAGTCCAATGAGCGTGAAAAAAATGGCCGGCCTGCCTGCTTTCATCCATCATTTGTTCTAAATTTATAATTAATCAATGAGCTGAGGTGGAGTCTTAGCCAGTGGTACCATCAGGGGTGTGTAATGCACTTTAGGGTAGACAGCCAATCAGCTGCCAGATTCAATCTGTCAATCAAACACAGCAGACAATCAGAGAGCTGGCCATTGATCAGCAGGCCCTTTATGACATCACAGACAGACCCACGGAACTCTCTGTGCTTGTCTGCTGGCTGGCTGTCAGTTGGGTGGGTGGGCGGCAGAGGGGGAGGATGTACGTCTCGTTTCTCCTGAAAATTGCGGTTTTTCGGCGTTTCCGGAAAAAGTCGCGGTCCGACGCGCAAAAGTGGGGTATCGTAGAAATCGCCTTTTAAAGACACACCTTTCTGGCCCCACAAAAATGGGCATTTCAAATTAGAAACAAGTCAAATGAACAAAATAGTGTGAATAAGTAAGTATTTCAGGGGTGAGTTAGCAGGTTATTGGGGTAGTAAGTCCTGATTTTTTTGGAGGTTGCAGTGACCACAACGCCATTCAAAATAGGCAGGCTTTAGCATAAGCAGTTAGGCCCCGTAGGATGATTTTAGCTAAAATGTGCCCCAAACACTCAAACCGGCTTGTATCTTGCAATGGAAAATATGGGAAACATGACTTAGACAGCAAATGATACACTGTATGCCATGTTTCCAAATTTTTATGCACAGTGGTTACAGCATGAAGTGAATGCATGTGAATATACACAGGTGCATTGCATTAAACAAGTCCAATGAGCGTGAAAAAAATGGCCGGCCTGCCTGCTTTCATCCATCATTTGTTCTAAATTTATAATTAATCAATGAGCTGAGGTGGAGTCTTAGCCAGTGGTACCATCAGGGGTGTGTAATGCACTTTAGGGTAGACAGCCAATCAGCTGCCAGATTCAATCTGTCAATCAAACACAGCAGCCAATCAGAGAGCTGGCCATTGATCAGCAGGCCCTTTATGACATCACAGACAGACCCACGGAACTCTCTGTGCTTGTCTGCTGGCTGGCTGTCAGTTGGGTGGGTGGGCGGCAGAGGGGGAGGATGTACGTCTCGTTTCTCCTGAAAATTGCGGTTTTTCGGCGTTTCCGGAAAAAGTCGCGGTCCGACTTGCAAAAGTGGGGTATCGTAGAAATCGCCTTTTAAAGACGCACCTTTCTGGCCCCACAAAAATGGGCATTTCAAATTAGAAACAAGTCAAATGAACAAAATAGTGTGAATAAGTAAGTATTTCAGGGGTGAGTTAGCAGGTTATTGGGGTAGTAAGTCCTGATTTTTTTGGAGGTTGCAGTGACCACTACGCCATTCAAAATAGGCAGGCTTTGGCATAAGCAGTTAGGCCCCGTAGGATGATTTTAGCTAAAATGTGCCCCAAACACTCAAACCGGCTTGTATCTTGCAATGGAAAATATGGGAAACATGACTTAGACAGCAAATGATACACTGTATGCCATGTTTCCAAATTTTTATGCACAGTGGTTACAGCATGAAGCGAATGCATGTGAATATACAAAGGTGCATTGCATTAAACAAGTCCAATGAGCGTGAAAAAAATGGCCGGCCTGCCTGCTTTCATCCATCATTTGTTCTAAATTTATAATTAATCAATGAGCTGAGGTGGAGTCTTAGCCAGTGGTACCATCAGGGGTGTGTAATGCACTTTAGGGTAGACAGCCAATCAGCTGCCAGATTCAATCTGTCAATCAAACACAGCAGCCAATCAGAGAGCTGGCCATTGATCAGCAGGCCCTTTATGACATCACAGACAGACCCACGGAACTCTCTGTGCTTGTCTGCTGGCTGGCTGTCAGTTGGGTGGGTGGGCGGCAGAGGGGGAGGATGTACGTCTCGTTTCTCCTGAAAATTGCGGTTTTTCGGCGTTTCCGGAAAAAGTCGCGGTCCGACGCGCAAAAGTGGGGTATCGTAGAAATCGCCTTTTAAAGACGCACCTTTCTGGCCCCACAAAAATGGGCATTTCAAATTAGAAACAAGTCAAATGAACAAAATAGTGTGAATAAGTAAGTATTTCAGGGGTGAGTTAGCAGGTTATTGGGGTAGTAAGTCCTGATTTTTTTGGAGGTTGCAGTGACCACTACGCCATTCAAAATAGGCAGGCTTTGGCATAAGCAGTTAGGCCCCGTAGGATGATTTTAGCTAAAATGTGCCCCAAACACTCAAACCGGCTTGTATCTTGCAATGGAAAATATGGGAAACATGACTTAGACAGCAAATGATACACTGTATGCCATGTTTCCAAATTTTTATGCACAGTGGTTACAGCATGAAGCGAATGCATGTGAATATACAAAGGTGCATTGCATTAAACAAGTCCAATGAGCGTGAAAAAAATGGCCGGCCTGCCTGCTTTCATCCATCATTTGTTCTAAATTTATAATTAATCAATGAGCTGAGGTGGAGTCTTTGCCAGTGGTACCATCAGGGGTGTGTAATGCACTTTAGGGTAGACAGCCAATCAGCTGCCAGATTCAATCTGTCAATCAAACACAGCAGCCAATCAGAGAGCTGGCCATTGATCAGCAGGCCCTTTATGACATCACAGACAGACCCACGGAACTCTCTGTGCTTGTCTGCTGGCTGGCTGTCAGTTGGGTGGGTGGGCGGCAGAGGGGGAGGATGTACGTCTCGTTTCTCCTGAAAATTGCGGTTTTTCAGCGTTTCCGGAAAAAGTCGCGGTCCGACGCGCAAAAGTGGGGTATCGTAGAAATCGCCTTTTAAAGACGCACCTTTCTGGCCCCACAAAAATGGGCATTTCAAATTAGAAACAAGTCAAATGAACAAAATAGTGTGAATAAGTAAGTATTTCAGGGGTGAGTTAGCAGGTTATTGGGGTAGTAAGTCCTGATTTTTTTGGAGGTTGCAGTGACCACTACGCCATTCAAAATAGGCAGGCTTTAGCATAAGCATTTAGGCCCCGTAGGGTGATTTTAGCTAAAATGTGCCCCAAACACTCAAACCGGCTTGTATCTTGCAATGGAAAATATGGGAAACATGACTTAGACAGCAAATGATACACTGTATGCCATGTTTCCAAATTTTTATGCACAGTGGTTACAGCATGAAGTGAATGCATGTGAATATACACAGGTGCATTGCATTAAACAAGTCCAATGAGCGTGAAAAAAATGGCCGGCCTGCCTGCTTTCATCCATCATTTGTTCTAAATTTATAATTAATCAATGAGCTGAGGTGGAGTCTTAGCCAGTGGTACCATCAGGGGTGTGTAATGCACTTTAGGGTAGACAGCCAATCAGCTGCCAGATTCAATCTGTCAATCAAACACAGCAGCCAATCAGAGAGCTGGCCATTGATCAGCAGGCCCTTTATGACATCACAGACAGACCCACGGAACTCTCTGTGCTTGTCTGCTGACTGGCTGTCAGTTGGGTGGGTGGGCGGCAGAGGGGGAGGATGTACGTCTCGTTTCTCCTGAAAATTGCGTTTTTTCGGCGTTTCCGGAAAAAGTCGCGGTCCGACGCGCAAAAGTGGGGTATCGTAGAAATCGCCTTTTAAAGACGCACCTTTCTGGCCCCACAAAAATGGGCATTTCAAATTAGAAACAAGTCAAATGAACAAAATAGTGTGAATAAGTAAGTATTTCAGGGGTGAGTTAGCAGGTTATTGGGGTAGTAAGTCCTGATTTTTTTGGAGGTTGCAGTGACCACTACGCCATTCAAAATAGGCAGGCTTTAGCATAAGCAGTTAGGCCCCGTAGGATGATTTTAGCTAAAATGTGCCCCAAACACTCAAACCGGCTTGTATCTTGCAATGGAAAATATGCGAAACATGACTTAGACAGCAAATGATACACTGTATGCCATGTTTCCAAATTTTTATGCACAGTGGTTACAGCATGAAGTGAATGCATGTGAATATACACAGGTGCATTGCATTAAACAAGTCCAATGAGCGTGAAAAAAATGGCCGGCCTGCCTGCTTTCATCCATCATTTGTTCTAAATTTATAATTAATCAATGAGCTGAGGTGGAGTCTTAGCCAGTGGTACCATCAGGGGTGTGTAATGCACTTTAGGGTAGACAGCCAATCAGCTGCCAGATTCAATCTGTCAATCAAACACAGCAGCCAATCAGAGAGCTGGCCATTGATCAGCAGGCCCTTTATGACATCACAGACAGACCCACGGAACTCTCTGTGCTTGTCTGCTGGCTGGCTGTCAGTTGGGTGGGTGGGCGGCAGAGGGGGAGGATGTACGTCTCGTTTCTCCTGAAAATTGCGGTTTTTCAGCGTTTCCGGAAAAAGTCGCGGTCCGACGCGCAAAAGTGGGGTATCGTAGAAATCGCGTTTTAAAGACGCACCTTTCTGGCCCCACAAAAATGGGCATTTCAAATTAGAAACAAGTCAAATGAACAAAATAGTGTGAATAAGTAAGTATTTCAGGGGTGAGTTAGCAGGTTATTGGGGTAGTAAGTCCTGATTTTTTTGGAGGTTGCAGTGACCACTACGCCATTCAAAATAGGCAGGCTTTAGCATAAGCAGTTAGGCCCCGTAGGATGATTTTAGCTAAAATGTGCCCCAAACACTCAAACCGGCTTGTATCTTGCAATGGAAAATATGGGAAACATGACTTAGACAGCAAATGATACACTGTATGCCATGTTTCCAAATTTTTATGCACAGTGGTTACAGCATGAAGCGAATGCATGTGAATATACAAAGGTGCATTGCATTAAACAAGTCCAATGAGCGTGAAAAAAATGGCCGGCCTGCCTGCTTTCATCCATCATTTGTTCTAAATTTATAATTAATCAATGAGCTGAGGTGGAGTCTTAGCCAGTGGTACCATCAGGGGTGTGTAATGCACTTTAGGGTAGACAGCCAATCAGCTGCCAGATTCAATCTGTCAATCAAACACAGCAGCCAATCAGAGAGCTGGCCATTGATCAGCAGGCCCTTTATGACATCACAGAAAGACCCACGGAACTCTCTGTGCTTGTCTGCTGGCTGGCTGTCAGTTGGGTGGGTGGGCGGCAGAGGGGGAGGATGTACGTCTCGTTTCTCCTGAAAATTGCGGTCTTTCAGCGTTTCCGGAAAAAGTCGCGGTCCGACGCGCAAAAGTGGGGGTATCGTAGAAATCGCCTTTTAAAGACGCACCTTTCTGGCCCCACAAAAATGGGCATTTCAAATTAGAAACAAGTCAAATGAACAAAATAGTGTGAATAAGTAAGTATTTCAGGGGTGAGTTAGCAGGTTATTGGGGTAGTAAGTCCTGATTTTTTTGGAGGTTGCAGTGACCACTACGCCATTCAAAATAGGCAGGCTTTAGCATAAGCATTTAGGCCCCGTAGGATGATTTTAGCTAAAATGTGCCCCAAACACTCAAACCGGCTTGTATCTTGCAATGGAAAATATGGGAAACATGACTTAGACAGCAAATGATACACTGTATGCCATGTTTCCAAATTTTTATGCACAGTGGTTACAGCATGAAGTGAATGCATGTGAATATACACAGGTGCATTGCATTAAACAAGTCCAATGAGCGTGAAAAAAATGGCCGGCCTGCCTGCTTTCATCCATCATTTGTTCTAAATTTATAATTAATCAATGAGCTGAGGTGGAGTCTTAGCCAGTGGTACCATCAGGGGTGTGTAATGCACTTTAGGGTAGACAGCCAATCAGCTGCCAGATTCAATCTGTCAATCAAACACAGCAGACAATCAGAGAGCTGGCCATTGATCAGCAGGCCCTTTATGACATCACAGACAGACCCACGGAACTCTCTGTGCTTGTCTGCTGGCTGGCTGTCAGTTGGGTGGGTGGGCGGCAGAGGGGGAGGATGTACGTCTCGTTTCTCCTGAAAATTGCGGTTTTTCGGCGTTTCCGGAAAAAGTCGCGGTCCGACGCGCAAAAGTGGGGTATCGTAGAAATCGCCTTTTAAAGACGCACCTTTCTGGCCCCACAAAAATGATAATTTCAAATTAGAAACAAGTCAAATGAACAAAATAGTGTGAATAAGTAAGTATTTCAGTGGTGAGTTAGCAGGTTATTGGGGTAGTAAGTCCTGATTTTTTTGGAGGTTGCAGTGACCACTACGCCATTTAAAATAGGCAGGCTTTAGCATAAGCAGTTAGGCCCCGTAGGATGATTTTAGCTAAAATGTGCCCCAAACACTCAAACCGGCTTGTATCTTGCAATGGAAAATATGGGAAACATGATTTAGACAGCAAATGATACACTGTATGCCATGTTTCCAAATTTTTATGCACAGTGGTTACAGCATGAAGCGAATGCATGTGAATATACAAAGGTGCATTGCATTAAACAAGTCCAATGAGCGTGAAAAAAATGGACGGCCTGCCTGCTTTCATCCATCATTTGTTCTAAATTTATAATTAATCAATGAGCTGAGGTGGAGTCTTAGCCAGTGGTACCATCAGGGGTGTGTAATGCACTTTAGGGTAGACAGCCAATCAGCTGCCAGATTCAATCTGTCAATCAAACACAGCAGCCAATCAGAGAGCTGGCCATTGATCAGCAGGCCCTTTATGACATCACAGACAGACCCACGGAACTCTCTGTGCTTGTCTGCTGGCTGGCTGTCAGTTGGGTGGGTGGGCGGCAGAGGGGGAGGATGTACGTCTCGTTTCTCCTGAAAATTGCGGTTTTTTGGCGTTTCCGGAAAAAGTCGCGGCCCGACGCGCAAAAGTGGGGTATCGTAGAAATCGCCTTTTAAAGACGCACCTTTCTGGCCCCACAAAAATGGGCATTTCTAATTAGAAACAAGTCAAATGAACAAAATAGTGTGAATAAGTAAGTATTTCAGGTGTGAGTTAGCAGGTTATTGGGGTAGTAAGTCCTGATTTTTTTGGAGGTTGCAGTGACCACTACGCCATTCAAAATAGGCAGGCTTTAGCGTAAGCAGTTATGCCCCGTAGGATGATTTTAGCTATAATGTGCCCCAAACACTCAAACCGGCTTGTATCTTGCAATGGAAAATATGGGAAACATGACTTAGACAGCAAATGATACACTGTATGCCATGTTTCCAAATTTGTATGCACAGTGGTTACAGCATGAAGCGAATGCATGTGAATATACAAAGGTGCATTGCATTAAACAAGTCCAATGAGCGTGAAAAAATGGCCGGCCTGCCTGCTTTCATCCATCATTTGTTCTAAATTTATAATTAATCAATGAGCTGAGGTGGAGTCTTAGCCAGTGGTACCATCAGGGGTGTGTAATGCACTTTAGGGTAGACAGCCAATCAGCTGCCAGATTCAATCTGTCAATCAAACACAGCAGCCAATCAGAGAGCTGGCCATTGATCAGCAGGCCCTTTATGACATCACAGACAGACCCACGGAACTCTCTGTGCTTGTCTGCTGGCTGGCTGTCAGTTGGGTGGGTGGGCGGCAGAGGGGGAGGATGTACGTCTCGTTTCTTCTGAAAATTGCGGTTTTTCGGCGATTCCGGAAAAAGTCGCGGTCCGACGCGCAAAAGTGGGGTATCGTAGAAATCGCCTTTTAAAGACGCACCTTTCTGGCCCCACAAAAATGGGCATTTCAAATTAGAAACAAGTCAAATGAACAAAATAGTGTGAATAAGTAAGTATTTCAGGGGTGAGTTAGCAGGTTATTGGGGTAGTAAGTCCTGATTTTTTTGGAGGTTGCAGTGACCACTACGCCATTCAAAATAGGCAGGCTTTAGCATAAGCAGTTAGGCCCCGTAGGATGATTTTAGCTAAAATGTGCCCCAAACACTCAAACCGGCTTGTATCTTGCAATGGAAAATATGGGAAACATGACTTAGACAGCAAATGATACACTGTATGCCATGTTTCCAAATTTTTATGCACAGTGGTTACAGCATGAAGCGAATGCATGTGAATATACAAAGGTGCATTGCATTAAACAAGTCCAATGAGCGTGAAAAAAATGACCGGCCTGCCTGCTTTCATCCATCATTTGTTCTAAATTTATAATTAATCAATGAGCTGAGGTGGAGTCTTAGCCAGTGGTACCATCAGGGGTGTGTAATGCACTTTAGGGTAGACAGCCAATCAGCTGCCAGATTCAATCTGTCAATCAAACACAGCAGCCAATCAGAGAGCTGGCCATTGATCAGCAGGCCCTTTATGACATCACAGACAGACCCACGGAACTCTCTGTGCTTGTCTGCTGGCTGGCTGTCAGTTGGGTGGGTGGGCGGCAGAGGGGGAGGATGTACGTCTCGTTTCTCCTGAAAATTGCGGTTTTTCGGCGTTTCCGGAAAAAGTCGCGGTCCGACGCGCAAAAGTGGGGTATCGTAGAAATCGCCTTTTAAAGACGCACCTTTCTGGCCCCACAAAAATGGGCATTTCAAATTAGAAACAAGTCAAATGAACAAAATAGTGTGAATAAGTAAGTATTTCAGGGGTGAGTTAGCAGGTTATTGGGGTAGTAAGTCCTGATTTTTTTGGAGGTTGCAGTGACCACTACGCCATTCAAAATAGGCAGGCTTTAGCATAAGCAGTTAGGCCCCGTAGGATGATTTTAGCTAAAATGTGCCCCAAACACTCAAACCGGCTTGTATCTTGCAATCGAAAATATGGGAAACATGACTTAGACAGCAAATGATACACTGTATGCCATGTTTCCAAATTTTTATGCACAGTGGTTACAGCATGAAGCGAATGCATGTGAATATACAAAGGTGCATTGCATTAAACAAGTCCAATGAGCGTAAAAAAAATTGCCGGCCTGCCTGCTTTCATCCATCATTTGCTCTAAATTTATAATTAATCAATGAGCTGAGGTGGAGTCTTAGCCAGTGGTACCATCAGGGGTGTGAAATGCACTTTAGGGTAGACAGCCAATCAGCTGCCAGATTCAATCTGTCATTCAAACACAGCAGCCAATCAGAGAGCTGGCCATTGATCAGCAGGCCCTTTATGACATCACAGACAGACCCATGGAACTCTCTGTGCTTGTCTGCTGGCTGGCTGTCAGTTGGGTGGGTGGGCGGCAGAGGGGGAGGATGTACGTCTCGTTTCTCCTGAAAATTGCGGTTTTTCGGCGTTTCCGGAAAAAGTCGCGGTCCGACGCGCAAAAGTGGGGTATCGTAGAAATCGCCTTTTAAAGACGCACCTTTCTGGCCCCACAAAAATGGGCATTTCAAATTAGAAACAAGTCAAATGAACAAAATAGTGTGAATAAGTAAATATTTCAGGGGTGAGTTAGCAGGTTATTGGGGTAGTAAGTCCTGATTTTTTGGGAGGTTGCAGTGACCACTACGCCATTCAAAATAGGCAGGCTTTAGCATAAGCAGTTAGGCCCCGTAGGATGATTTTAGCTAAAATGTGCCCCAAACACTCAAACCGGCTTGTATCTTGCAATGGAAAATATGGGAAACATGACTTAGACAGCAAATGATACACTGTATGCCATGTTTCCAAATTTTTATGCACAGTGGTTACAGCATGAAGCGAATGCATGTGAATATACAAAGGTGCATTGCATTAAACAAGTCCAATGAGCGTGAAAAAAATGGCCGGCCTGCCTGTTTTCATCCATCATTTGTTCTAAATTTATAATTAATCAATGAGCTGAGGTGGAGTCTTAGCCAGTGGTACCATCAGGGGTGTGTAATGCACTTTAGGGTAGACAGCCAATCAGCTGCCAGATTCAATCTGTCAATCAAACACAGCAGCCAATCAGAGAGCTGGCCATTGATCAGCAGGCCCTTTATGACATCACAGACAGACCCACGGAACTCTCTGTGCTTGTCTGCTGGCTGGCTGTCAGTTGGGTGGGTGGGCGGCAGAGGGGGAGGATGTACGTCTCGTTTCTCCTGAAAATTGCGGTTTTTCGGCGTTTCCGGAAAAAGTCGCGGTCCGACGCGCAAAAGTGGGGTATCGTAGAAATCGCCTTTTAAAGACGCACCTTTCTGGCCCCACAAAAATGGGCATTTCAAATTAGAAACAAGTCAAATGAACAAAATAGTGTGAATAAGTAAGTATTTCAGGGGTGAGTTAGCAGGTTATTGGGGTAGTAAGTCCTGATTTTTTTGGAGGTTGCAGTGACCACTACGCCATTCAAAATAGGCAGGCTTTAGCATAAGCAGTTAGGCCCCGTAGGATGATTTTAGCTAAAATGTTCCCCAAACACTCAAACCGGCTTGTATCTTGCAATGGAAAATATGGGAAACATGACTTAGACAGCAATGGATACACTGTATGCCATGTTTCCAAATTTTTATGCACAGTGGTTACAGCATGAAGCGAATGCATGTGAATATACAAAGGTGCATTGCATTAAACAAGTCCAATGAGCGTGAAAAAAATGGCCGGCCTGCCTGCTTTCATCCATCATTTGTTCTAAATTTATAATTAATCAATGAGCTGAGGTGGAGTCTTAGCCAGTGGTACCATCAGGGGTGTGTAATGCACTTTAGGGTAGACAGCCAATCAGCTGCCAGATTCAATCTGTCAATCAAACACAGCAGCCAATCAGAGAGCTGGCCATTGATCAGCAGGCCCTTTATGACATCACAGACAGACCCACGGAACTCTCTGTGCTTGTCTGCTGGCTGGCTGTCAGTTGGGTGGGTGGGCGGCAGAGGGGGAGGATGTACGTCTCGTTTCTCCTGAAAATTGCGGTTTTTCGGCGTTTCCGGAAAAAGTCACGGTCCGACGCGCAAAAGTGGGGTATCGTAGAAATCGCCTTTTATAGACGCACCTTTCTGGCCCCACAAAAATGGGCATTTCAAATTAGAAACAAGTCAAATGAACAAAATAGTGTGAATAAGTAAGTATTTCAGGGGTGAGTTAGCAGGTTATTGGGGTAGTAAGTCCTGATTTTTTTGGAGGTTGCAGTGACCACTACGCCATTCAAAATAGGCAGGCTTTAGCATAAGCAGTTAGGGCCCGTAGGATGATTTTAGCTAAAATGTGCCCCAAACACTCAAACCGGCTTGTATCTTGCAATGGAAAATATGGGAAACATGACTTAGACAGCAAATGATACACTGTATGCCATGTTTCCAAATTTTTATGCACAGTGGTTACAGCATGAAGCGAATGCATGTGAATATACAAAGGTGCATTGCATTAAACAAGTCCAATGAGCGTGAAAAAAATGTCCGGCCTGCCTGCTTTCATCCATCATTTGTTCTAAATTTATAATTAATCAATGAGCTGAGGTGGAGTCTTAGCCAGTGGTACCATCAGGGGTGTGTAATGCACTTTAGGGTAGACAGCCAATCAGCTGCCAGATTCAATCTGTCAATCAAACACAGCAGCCAATCAGAGAGCTGGCCATTGATCAGCAGGCCCTTTATGACATCACAGACAGACCCACGGAACTCTCTGTGCTTGTCTGCTGGCTGGCTGTCAGTTGGGTGGGTGGGCGGCAGAGGGGGAGGATGTACGTCTCGTTTCTCCTGAAAATTGCGGTTTTTCGGCGTTTCCGGAAAAAGTCGCGGTCCGACGCGCAAAAGTGGGGTATCGTAGAAATCGCCTTTTAAAGACGCACCTTTCTGGCCCCACAAAAATGGGCATTTCAAATTAGAAACAAGTCAAATGAACAAAATAGTGTGAATAAGTAAGTATTTCAGGGGTGAGTTAGCAGGTTATTGGGGAAGTAAGTCCTGATTTTTTTGGAGGTTGCAGTGACCACTACGCCATTCAAAATAGGCAGGCTTTAGCATAAGCAGTTAGGCCCCGTAGGATGATTTTAGCTAAAATGTGCCCCAAACACTCAAACCGGCTTGTATCTTGCAATGGAAAATATGGGAAACATGACTTAGACAGCAAATGATACACTGTATGCCATGTTTCCAAATTTTTATGCACAGTGGTTACAGCATGAAGCGAATGCATGTGAATATACAAAGGTGCATTGCATTAAACAAGTCCAATGAGCGTGAAAAAAATGGCCGGCCTGCCTGTTTTCATCCATCATTTGTTCTAAATTTATAATTAATCAATGAGCTGAGGTGGAGTCTTAGCCAGTGGTACCATCAGGGGTGTGTAATGCACTTTAGGGTAGACAGCCAATCAGCTGCCAGATTCAATCTGTCAATCAAACACAGCAGCCAATCAGAGAGCTGGCCATTGATCAGCAGGCCCTTTATGACATCACAGACAGACCCACGGAACTCTCTGTGCTTGTCTGCTGGCTGGCTGTCAGTTGGGTGGGTGGGCGGCAGAGGGGGAGGATGTACGTCTCATTTCTCCTGAAAATTGCGGTTTTTCGGCGTTTCCGGAAAAAGTCGCGGTCCGACGCGCAAAAGTGGGGTATCGTAGAAATCGCCTTTTAAAGACGCACCTTTCTGGCCCCACAAAAATGGGCATTTCAAATTAGAAACAAGTCAAATGAACAAAATAGTGTGAATAAGTAAGTATTTCAGGGGTGAGTTAGCAGGTTATTGGGGTAGTAAGTCCTGATTTTTTTGGAGGTTGCAGTGACCACTACGCCATTCAAAATAGGCAGGCTTTAGCATAAGCAGTTAGGCCCCGTAGGATGATTTTAGCTAAAATGTTCCCCAAACACTCAAACCGGCTTGTATCTTGCAATGGAAAATATGGGAAACATGACTTAGACAGCAAATGATACACTGTATGCCATGTTTCCAAATTTTTATGCACAGTGGTTACAGCATGAAGCGAATGCATGTGAATATACAAAGGTGCATTGCATTAAACAAGTCCAATGAGCGTGAAAAAAATGGCCGGCCTGCCTGCTTTCATCCATCATTTGTTCTAAATTTATAATTAATCAATGAGCTGAGGTGGAGTCTTAGCCAGTGGTACCATCAGGGGTGTGTAATGCACTTTAGGGTAGACAGCCAATCAGCTGCCAGATTCAATCTGTCAATCAAACACAGCAGCCAATCAGAGAGCTGGCCATTGATCAGCAGGCCCTTTATGACATCACAGACAGACCCACGGAACTCTCTGTGCTTGTCTGCTGGCTGGCTGTCAGTTGGGTGGGTGGGCGGCAGAGGGGGAGGATGTACGTCTCGTTTCTCCTGAAAATTGCGGTTTTTCGGCGTTTCCGGAAAAAGTCACGGTCCGACGCGCAAAAGTGGGGTATCGTAGAAATCGCCTTTTATAGACGCACCTTTCTGGCCCCACAAAAATGGGCATTTCAAATTAGAAACAAGTCAAATGAACAAAATAGTGTGAATAAGTAAGTATTTCAGGGGTGAGTTAGCAGGTTATTGGGGTAGTAAGTCCTGATTTTTTTGGAGGTTGCAGTGACCACTACGCCATTCAAAATAGGCAGGCTTTAGCATAAGCAGTTAGGGCCCGTAGGATGATTTTAGCTAAAATGTGCCCCAAACACTCAAACCGGCTTGTATCTTGCAATGGAAAATATGGGAAACATGACTTAGACAGCAAATGATACACTGTATGCCATGTTTCCAAATTTTTATGCACAGTGGTTACAGCATGAAGCGAATGCATGTGAATATACAAAGGTGCATTGCATTAAACAAGTCCAATGAGCGTGAAAAAAATGTCCGGCCTGCCTGCTTTCATCCATCATTTGTTCTAAATTTATAATTAATCAATGAGCTGAGGTGGAGTCTTAGCCAGTGGTACCATCAGGGGTGTGTAATGCACTTTAGGGTAGACAGCCAATCAGCTGCCAGATTCAATCTGTCAATCAAACACAGCAGCCAATCAGAGAGCTGGCCATTGATCAGCAGGCCCTTTATGACATCACAGACAGACCCACGGAACTCTCTGTGCTTGTCTGCTGGCTGGCTGTCAGTTGGGTGGGTGGGCGGCAGAGGGGGAGGATGTACGTCTCGTTTCTCCTGAAAATTGCGGTTTTTCAGCGTTTCCGGAAAAAGTCGCGGTCCGACGCGCAAAAGTGGGGTATCGTAGAAATCGCCTTTTAAAGACGCACCTTTCTGGCCCCACAAAAATGGGCTTTTCAAATTAGAAACAAGTCAAATGAACAAAATAGTGTGAATAAGTAAGTATTTCAGGGGTGAGTTAGCAGGTTATTGGGGTAGTAAGTCCTGATTTTTTTGGAGGTTGCAGTGACCACTACGCCATTCAAAATAGGCAGGCTTTAGCATAAGCATTTAGGCCCCGTAGGATGATTTTAGCTAAAATGTGCCCCAAACACTCAAACCGGCTTGTATCTTGCAATGGAAAATATGGGAAACATGACTTAGACAGCAAATGATACACTGTATGCCATGTTTCCAAATTTTTATGCACAGTGGTTACAGCATGAAGTGAATGCATGTGAATATACACAGGTGCATTGCATTAAACAAGTCCAATGAGCGTGAAAAAAATGGCCGGCCTGCCTGCTTTCATCCATAATTTGTTCTAAATTTATAATTAATCAATGAGCTGAGGTGGAGTCTTAGCCAGTGGTACCATCAGGGGTGTGTAATGCACTTTAGGGTAGACAGCCAATCAGCTGCCAGATTCAATCTGTCAATCAAACACAGCAGCCAATCAGAGAGCTGGCCATTGATCAGCAGGCCCTTTATGACATCACAGACAGACCCACGGAACTCTCTGTGCTTGTCTGCTGGCTGGCTGTCAGTTGGGTGGGTGGGCGGCAGAGGGGGAGGATGTACGTCTCGTTTCTCCTGAAAATTGCGGTTTTTCGGCGTTTCCGGAAAAAGTCGCGGTCCGACGCGCAAAAGTGGGGTATCGTAGAAATCGCCTTTTAAAGACGCACCTTTCTGGCCCCACAAAAATGGGCATTTCAAATTAGAAACAAGTCAAATGAACAAAATAGTGTGAATAAGTAAGTATTTCAGGGGTGAGTTAGCAGGTTATTGGGGTAGTAAGTCCTGATTTTTTTGGAGGTTGCATTGACCACTACGCCATTCAAAATAGGCAGGCTTTGGCATAAGCAGTTAGGCCCCGTAGGATGATTTTAGCTAAAATGTGCCCCAAACACTCAAACCGGCTTGTATCTTGCAATGGAAAATATGGGAAACGTGACTTAGACAGCAAATGATACACTGTATGCCATGTTTCCAAATTTTTATGCACAGTGGTTACAGCATGAAGTGAATGCATGTGAATATACACAGGTGCATTGCATTAAACAAGTCCAATGAGCGTGAAAAAAATGGCCGGCCTGCCTGCTTTCATCCATAATTTGTTCTAAATTTATAATTAATCAATGAGCTGAGGTGGAGTCTTAGCCAGTGGTACCATCAGGGGTGTGTAATGCACTTTAGGGTAGACAGCCAATCAGCTGCCAGATTCAATCTGTCAATCAAACACAGCAGCCAATCAGAGAGCTGGCCATTGATCAGCAGGCCCTTTATGACATCACAGACAGACCCACGGAACTCTCTGTGCTTGTCTGCTGGCTGGCTGTCAGTTGGGTGGGTGGGCGGCAGAGGGGGAGGATGTACGTCTCGTTTCTCCTGAAAATTGCGGTTTTTCGGCGTTTCCGGAAAAAGTCGCGGTCCGACGCGCAAAAGTGGGGTATCGTAGAAATCGCCTTTTAAAGACGCACCTTTCTGGCCCCACAAAAATGGGCATTTCAAATTAGAAACAAGTCAAATGAACAAAATAGTGTGAATAAGTAAGTATTTCAGGGGTGAGTTAGCAGGTTATTGGGGTAGTAAGTCCTGATTTTTTTGGAGGTTGCATTGACCACTACGCCATTCAAAATAGGCAGGCTTTGGCATAAGCAGTTAGGCCCCGTAGGATGATTTTAGCTAAAATGTGCCCCAAACACTCAAACCGGCTTGTATCTTGCAATGGAAAATATGGGAAACATGACTTAGACAGCAAATGATACACTGTATGCCATGTTTCCAAATTTTTATGCACAGTGGTTACAGCATGAAGCGAATGCATGTGAATATACAAAGGTGCATTGCATTAAACAAGTCCAATGAGCGTGAAAAAAATGTCCGGCCTGCCTGCTTTCATCCATCATTTGTTCTAAATTTATAATTAATCAATGAGCTGAGGTGGAGTCTTAGCCAGTGGTACCATCGGGGGTGTGTAATGCACTTTAGGGTAGACAGCCAATCAGCTGCCAGATTCAATCTGTCAATCAAACACAGCAGCCAATCAGAGAGCTGGCCATTGATCAGCAGGCCCTTTATGACATCACAGACAGACCCACGGAACTCTCTGTGCTTGTCTGCTGGCTGGCTGTCAGTTGGGTGGGTGGGCGGCAGAGGGGGAGGATGTACGTCTCGTTTCTCCTGAAAATTGCGGTTTTTCGGCGTTTCCGGAAAAAGTCGCGGTCCGACGCGCAAAAGTGGGGTATCGTAGAAATCGCCTTTTAAAGACGCACCTTTCTGGCCCCACAAAAATGGGCATTTCAAATTAGAAACAAGTCAAATGAACAAAATAGTGTGAATAAGTAAGTATTTCAGGGGTGAGTTAGCAGGTTATTGGGGTAGTAAGTCCTGATTTTTTTGGAGGTTGCAGTGACCACTACGCCATTCAAAATAGGCAGGCTTTGGCATAAGCAGTTAGGCCCCGTAGGATGATTTTAGCTAAAATGTGCCCCAAACACTCAAACCGGCTTGTATCTTGCAATGGAAAATATGGGAAACATGACTTAGACAGCAAATGATACACTGTATGCCATGTTTCCAAATTTTTATGCACAGTGGTTACAGCATGAAGCGAATGCATGTGAATATACAAAGGTGCATTGCATTAAACAAGTCCAATGAGCGTGAAAAAAATGGCCGGCCTGCCTGCTTTCATCCATCATTTGTTCTAAATTTATAATTAATCAATGAGCTGAGGTGGAGTCTTAGCCAGTGGTACCATCAGGGGTGTGTAATGCACTTTAGGGTAGACAGCCAATCAGCTGCCAGATTCAATCTGTCAATCAAACACAGCAGCCAATCAGAGAGCTGGCCATTGATCAGCAGGCCCTTTATGACATCACAGACAGACCCACGGAACTCTCTGTGCTTGTCTGCTGGCTGGCTGTCAGTTGGGTGGGTGGGCGGCAGAGGGGGAGGATGTACGTCTCGTTTCTCCTGAAAATTGCGGTTTTTCAGCGTTTCCGGAAAAAGTCGCGGTCCGACGCGCAAAATTGGGGTATCGTAGAAATCGCCTTTTAAAGACGCACCTTTCTGGCCCCACAAAAATGGGCATTTCAAATTAGAAACAAGTCAAATGAACAAAATAGTGTGAATAAGTAAGTATTTCAGGGGTGAGTTAGCAGGTTATTGGGGTAGTAAGTCCTGATTTTTTTGGAGGTTGCAGTGACCACTACGCCATTCAAAATAGGCAGGCTTTAGCATAAGCATTTAGGCCCCGTAGGATGATTTTAGCTAAAATGTGCCCCAAACACTCAAACCGGCTTGTATCTTGCAATGGAAAATATGGGAAACATGACTTAGACAGCAAATGATACACTGTATGCCATGTTTCCAAATTTTTATGCACAGTGGTTACAGCATGAAGTGAATGCATGTGAATATACACAGGTGCATTGCATTAAACAAGTCCAATGAGCGTGAAAAAAATGGCCGGCCTGCCTGCTTTCATCCATCATTTGTTCTAAATTTATAATTAATCAATGAGCTGAGGTGGAGTCTTAGCCAGTGGTACCATCAGGGGTGTGTAATGCACTTTAGGGTAGACAGCCAATCAGCTGCCAGATTCAATCTGTCAATCAAACACAGCAGCCAATCAGAGAGCTGGCCATTGATCAGCAGGCCCTTTATGACATCACAGACAGACCCACGGAACTCTCTGTGCTTGTCTGCTTGCTGGCTGTCAGTTGGGTGGGTGGGCGGCAGAGGGGGAGGATGTACGTCTCGTTTCTCCTGAAAATTGCGGTTTTTCGGCGTTTCCGGAAAAAGTCGCGGTCCGACGCGCAAAAGTGGGGTATCGTAGAAATCGCCTTTTAAAGACGCACCTTTCTGGCCCCACAAAAATGGGCATTTCAAATTAGAAACAAGTCAAATGAACAAAATAGTGTGAATAAGTAAGTATTTCAGGGGTGAGTTAGCAGGTTATTGGGGTAGTAAGTCCTGATTTTTTTGGAGGTTGCATTGACCACTACGCCATTCAAAATAGGCAGGCTTTGGCATAAGCAGTTAGGCCCCGTAGGATGATTTTAGCTAAAATGTGCCCCAAACACTCAAACCGGCTTGTATCTTGCAATGGAAAATATGGGAAACATGACTTAGACAGCAAATGATACACTGTATGCCATGTTTCCAAATTTTTATGCACAGTGGTTACAGCATGAAGCGAATGCATGTGAATATACAAAGGTGCATTGCATTAAACAAGTCCAATGAGCGTGAAAAAAATGGCCGGCCTGCCTGCTTTCATCCATCATTTGTTCTAAATTTATAATTAATCAATGAGCTGAGGTGGAGTCTTAGCCAGTGGTACCATCAGGGGTGTGTAATGCACTTTAGGGTAGACAGCCAATCAGCTGCCAGATTCAATCTGTCAATCAAACACAGCAGCCAATCAGAGAGCTGGCCATTGATCAGCAGGCCCTTTATGACATCACAGACAGACCCACGGAACTCTCTGTGCTTGTCTGCTTGCTGGCTGTCAGTTGGGTGGGTGGGCGGCAGAGGGGGAGGATGTACGTCTCGTTTCTCCTGAAAATTGCGGTTTTTCGGCGTTTCCGGAAAAAGTCGCGGTCCGACGCGCAAAAGTGGGGTATCGTAGAAATCGCCTTTTAAAGACGCACCTTTCTGGCCCCACAAAAATGGGCATTTCAAATTAGAAACAAGTCAAATGAACAAAATAGTGTGAATAAGTAAGTATTTCAGGGGTGAGTTAGCAGGTTATTGGGGTAGTAAGTCCTGATTTTTTTGGAGGTTGCAGTGACCACTACGCCATTCAAAATAGGCAGGCTTTGGCATAAGCAGTTAGGCCCCGTAGGATGATTTTAGCTAAAATGTGCCCCAAACACTCAAACCGGCTTGTATCTTGCAATGGAAAATATGGGAAACATGACTTAGACAGCAAATGATACACTGTATGCCATGTTTCCAAATTTTTATGCACAGTGGTTACAGCATGAAGCGAATGCATGTGAATATACAAAGGTGCATTGCATTAAACAAGTCCAATGAGCGTGAAAAAAATGGCCGGCCTGCCTGCTTTCATCCATCATTTGTTCTAAATTTATAATTAATCAATGAGCTGAGGTGGAGTCTTAGCCAGTGGTACCATCAGGGGTGTGTAATGCACTTTAGGGTAGACAGCCAATCAGCTGCCAGATTCAATCTGTCAATCAAACACAGCAGCCAATCAGAGAGCTGGCCATTGATCAGCAGGCCCTTTATGACATCACAGACAGACCCACGGAACTCTCTGTGCTTGTCTGCTGGCTGGCTGTCAGTTGGGTGGGTGGGCGGCAGAGGGGGAGGATGTACGTCTCGTTTCTCCTGAAAATTGCGGTTTTTCAGCGTTTCCGGAAAAAGTCGCGGTCCGACGCGCAAAATTGGGGTATCGTAGAAATCGCCTTTTAAAGACGCACCTTTCTGGCCCCACAAAAATGGGCATTTCAAATTAGAAACAAGTCAAATGAACAAAATAGTGTGAATAAGTAAGTATTTCAGGGGTGAGTTAGCAGGTTATTGGGGTAGTAAGTCCTGATTTTTTTGGAGGTTGCAGTGACCACTACGCCATTCAAAATAGGCAGGCTTTAGCATTGCATTTAGGCCCCGTAGGATGATTTTAGCTAAAATGTGCCCCAAACACTCAAACCGGCTTGTATCTTGCAATGGAAAATATGGGAAACATGACTTAGACAGCAAATGATACACTGTATGCCATGTTTCCAAATTTTTATGCACAGTGGTTACAGCATGAAGCGAATGCATGTGAATATACAAAGGTGCATTGCATTAAACAAGTCCAATGAGCGTGAAAAAAATGGCCGGCCTGCCTGCTTTCATCCATCATTTGTTCTAAATTTATAATTAATCAATGAGCTGAGGTGGAGTCTTAGCCAGTGGTACCATCAGGGGTGTGTAATGCACTTTAGGGTAGACAGCCAATCAGCTGCCAGATTCAATCTGTCAATCAAACACAGCAGCCAATCAGAGAGCTGGCCATTGATCAGCAGGCCCTTTATGACATCACAGACAGACCCACGGAACTCTCTGTGCTTGTCTGCTGGCTGGCTGTCAGTTGGGTGGGTGGGCGGCAGAGGGGGAGGATGTACGTCTCGTTTCTCCTGAAAATTGCGGTTTTTCGGCGTTTCCGGAAAAAGTCGCGGTCCGACACGCAAAAGTGGGGTATCGTAGAAATCGCCTTTTAAAGACGCACCTTTCTGGCCCCACAAAAATGGGCATTTCAAATTAGAAACAAGTCAAATGAACAAAATAGTGTGAATAAGTAAGTATTTCAGGGGTGAGTTAGCAGGTTATTGGGGTAGTAAGTCCTGATTTTTTTGGAGGTTGCAGTGACCACTACGCCATTCAAAATAGGCAGGCTTTAGCATAAGCATTTAGGCCCCGTAGGATGATTTTAGCTAAAATGTGCCCCAAACACTCAAACCGGCTTGTATCTTGCAATGGAAAATATGGGAAACATGACTTAGACAGCAAATGATACACTGTATGCCATGTTTCCAAATTTTTATGCACAGTGGTTACAGCATGAAGTGAATGCATGTGAATATACACAGGTGCATTGCATTAAACAAGTCCAATGAGCGTGAAAAAAATGGCCGGCCTGCCTGCTTTCATCCATCATTTGTTCTAAATTTATAATTAATCAATGAGCTGAGGTGGAGTCTTAGCCAGTGGTACCATCAGGGGTGTGTAATGCACTTTAGGGTAGACAGCCAATCAGCTGCCAGATTCAATCTGTCAATCAAACACAGCAGCCAATCAGAGAGCTGGCCATTGATCAGCAGGCCCTTTATGACATCACAGACAGACCCACGGAACTCTCTGTGCTTGTCTGCTGGCTGGCTGTCAGTTGGGTGGGTGGGCGGCAGAGGGGGAGGATGTACGTCTCGTTTCTCCTGAAAATTGCGGTTTTTCGGCGTTTCCGGAAAAAGTCGCGGTCCGACACGCAAAAGTGGGGTATCGTAGAAATCGCCTTTTAAAGACGCACCTTTCTGGCCCCACAAAAATGGGCATTTCAAATTAGAAACAAGTCAAATGAACAAAATAGTGTGAATAAGTAAGTATTTCAGGGGTGAGTTAGCAGGTTATTGGGGTAGTAAGTCCTGATTTTTTTGGAGGTTGCAGTGACCACTACGCCATTCAAAATAGGCAGGCTTTAGCATAAGCATTTAGGCCCCGTAGGATGATTTTAGCTAAAATGTGCCCCAAACACTCAAACCGGCTTGTATCTTGCAATGGAAAATATGGGAAACATGACTTAGACAGCAAATGATACACTGTATGCCATGTTTCCAAATTTTTATGCACAGTGGTTACAGCATGAAGTGAATGCATGTGAATATACACAGGTGCATTGCATTAAACAAGTCCAATGAGCGTGAAAAAAATGGCCGGCCTGCCTGCTTTCATCCATCATTTGTTCTAAATTTATAATTAATCAATGAGCTGAGGTGGAGTCTTAGCCAGTGGTACCATCAGGGGTGTGTAATGCACTTTAGGGTAGACAGCCAATCAGCTGCCAGATTCAATCTGTCAATCAAACACAGCAGCCAATCAGAGAGCTGGCCATTGATCAGCAGGCCCTTTATGACATCACAGACAGACCCACGGAACTCTCTGTGCTTGTCTGCTGGCTGGCTGTCAGTTGGGTGGGTGGGCGGCAGAGGGGGAGGATGTACGTCTCGTTTCTCCTGAAAATTGCGGTTTTTCGGCGTTTCCGGAAAAAGTCGCGGTCCGACGCGCAAAAGTGGGGTATCGTAGAAATCGCCTTTTAAAGACGCACCTTTCTGGCCCCACAAAAATGGGCATTTCAAATTAGAAACAAGTCAAATGAACAAAATAGTGTGAATAAGTAAGTATTTCAGGGGTGAGTTAGCAGGTTATTGGGGTAGTAAGTCCTGATTTTTTTGGAGGTTGCATTGACCACTACGCCATTCAAAATAGGCAGGCTTTGGCATAAGCAGTTAGGCCCCGTAGGATGATTTTAGCTAAAATGTGCCCCAAACACTCAAACCGGCTTGTATCTTGCAATGGAAAATATGGGAAACATGACTTAGACAGCAAATGATACACTGTATGCCATGTTTCCAAATTTTTATGCACAGTGGTTACAGCATGAAGCGAATGCATGTGAATATACAAAGGTGCATTGCATTAAACAAGTCCAATGAGCGTGAAAAAAATGGCCGGCCTGCCTGCTTTCATCCATCATTTGTTCTAAATTTATAATTAATCAATGAGCTGAGGTGGAGTCTTAGCCAGTGGTACCATCAGGGGTGTGTAATGCACTTTAGGGTAGACAGCCAATCAGCTGCCAGATTCAATTTGTCAATCAAACACAGCAGCCAATCAGAGAGCTGGCCATTGATCAGCAGGCCCTTTATGACATCACAGACAGACCCACGGAACTCTCTGTGCTTGTCTGCTGGCTGGCTGTCAGTTGGGTGGGTGGGCGGCAGAGGGGGAGGATGTACGTCTCGTTTCTCCTGAAAATTGCGGTTTTTCGGCGTTTCCGGAAAAAGTCGCGGTCCGACACGCAAAAGTGGGGTATCGTAGAAATCGCCTTTTAAAGACGCACCTTTCTGGCCCCACAAAAATGGGCATTTCAAATTAGAAACAAGTCAAATGAACAAAATAGTGTGAATAAGTAAGTATTTCAGGGGTGAGTTAGCAGGTTATTGGGGTAGTAAGTCCTGATTTTTTTGGAGGTTGCAGTGACCACTACGCCATTCAAAATAGGCAGGCTTTAGCATAAGCAGTTAGGCCCCGTAGGATGATTTTAGCTAAAATGTGCCCCAAACACTCAAACCGGCTTGTATCTTGCAATGGAAAATATGGGAAACATGACTTAGACAGCAAATGATACACTGTATGCCATGTTTCCAAATTTTTATGCACAGTGGTTACAGCATGAAGTGAATGCATGTGAATATACACAGGTGCATTGCATTAAACAAGTCCAATGAGCGTGAAAAAAATGGCCGGCCTGCCTGCTTTCATCCATCATTTGTTCTAAATTTATAATTAATCAATGAGCTGAGGTGGAGTCTTAGCCAGTGGTACCATCAGGGGTGTGTAATGCACTTTAGGGTAGACAGCCAATCAGCTGCCAGATTCAATCTGTCAATCAAACACAGCAGCCAATCAGAGAGCTGGCCATTGATCAGCAGGCCCTTTATGACATCACAGACAGACCCACGGAACTCTCTGTGCTTGTCTGCTGGCTGGCTGTCAGTTGGGTGGGTGGGCGGCAGAGGGGGAGGATGTACGTCTCGTTTCTCCTGAAAATTGCGTTTTTTCTGCGTTTCCGGAAAAAGTCGCGGTCCGACGCGCAAAAGTGGGGTATCGTAGAAATCGCCTTTTAAAGACGCACCTTTCTGGCCCCACAAAAATGGGCATTTCAAATTAGAAACAAGTCAAATGAACAAAATAGTGTGAATAAGTAAGTATTTCAGGGGTGAGTTAGCAGGTTATTGGGGTAGTAAGTCCTGATTTTTTTGGAGGTTGCATTGACCACTACGCCATTCAAAATAGGCAGGCTTTGGCATAAGCAGTTAGGCCCCGTAGGATGATTTTAGCTAAAATGTGCCCCAAACACTCAAACCGGCTTGTATCTTGCAATGGAAAATATGGGAAACATGACTTAGACAGCAAATGATACACTGTATGCCATGTTTCCAAATTTTTATGCACAGTGGTTACAGCATGAAGCGAATGCATGTGAATATACAAAGGTGCATTGCGATAAACAAGTCCAATGAGCGTGAAAAAAATGGCCGGCCTGCCTGCTTTCATCCATCATTTGTTCTAAATTTATAATTAATCAATGAGCTGAGGTGGAGTCTTAGCCAGTGGTACCATCAGGGGTGTGTAATGCACTTTAGGGTAGACAGCCAATCAGCTGCCAGATTCAATCTGTCAATCAAACACAGCAGCCAATCAGAGAGCTGGCCATTGATCAGCAGGCCCTTTATGACATCACAGACAGACCCACGGAACTCTCTGTGCTTGTCTGCTGGCTGGCTGTCAGTTGGGTGGGTGGGCGGCAGAGGGGGAGGATGTACGTCTCGTTTCTCCTGAAAATTGCGTTTTTTCTGCGTTTCCGGAAAAAGTCGCGGTCCGACGCGCAAAAGTGGGGTATCGTAGAAATCGCCTTTTAAAGACGCACCTTTCTGGCCCCACAAAAATGGGCATTTCAAATTAGAAACAAGTCAAATGAACAAAATAGTGTGAATAAGTAAGTATTTCAGGGGTGAGTTAGCAGGTTATTGGGGTAGTAAGTCCTGATTTTTTTGGAGGTTGCATTGACCACTACGCCATTCAAAATAGGCAGGCTTTGGCATAAGCAGTTAGGCCCCGTAGGATGATTTTAGCTAAAATGTGCCCCAAACACTCAAACCGGCTTGTATCTTGCAATGGAAAATATGGGAAACATGACTTAAGGTGCATACACACTGTACAATTTTTTTGACCAATTTGGTTGAAAGACATTTCCATTGAACCCAGTGTCCTGGACGAAAGATGTTGACAAAAGATATTGTCAACAAACAAACAATGAATGATGATGCGCATACCCGCCAGTTGTTCATCAAGATTGTTCGTCAACTGTGCATGCAGCTCAATTTGAATATCTTTCAAAAAGCCTATAAACTGTAGCTAGATCTATCTTCTTTCGTCTGTCGTCAATATATTTCGTCAACATCTTTAGTCCAGGACACTGGGTTCAATGGAAATGTCTTTCAACCAAATTGGTCAAAAAAATTGTACAGTGTGTATGCACCCTTAGACAGCAAATGATACACTGTATGCCATGTTTCCAAATTTTTATGCACAGTGGTTACAGCATGAAGCGAATGCATGTGAATATACAAAGGTGCATTGCGATAAACAAGTCCAATGAGCGTGAAAAAAATGGCCGGCCTGCCTGCTTTCATCCATCATTTGTTCTAAATTTATAATTAATCAATGAGCTGAGGTGGAGTCTTAGCCAGTGGTACCATCAGGGGTGTGTAATGCACTTTAGGGTAGACAGCCAATCAGCTGCCAGATTCAATCTGTCAATCAAACACAGCAGCCAATCAGAGAGCTGGCCATTGATCAGCAGGCCCTTTATGACATCACAGACAGACCCACGGAACTCTCTGTGCTTGTCTGCTGGCTGGCTGTCAGTTGGGTGGGTGGGCGGCAGAGGGGGAGGATGTACGTCTCGTTTCTCCTGAAAATTGCGGTTTTTCAGCGTTTCCGGAAAAAGTCGCGGTCCGACGCGCAAAAGTGGGGTATCGTAGAAATCGCCTTTTAAAGACGCACCTTTCTGGCCCCACAAAAATGGGCATTTCAAATTAGAAACAAGTCAAATGAACAAAATAGTGTGAATAAGTAAGTATTTCAGGGGTGAGTTAGCAGGTTATTGGGGTAGTAAGTCCTGATTTTTTTGGAAGTTGCAGTGACCACTACGCTATTCAAAATAGGCAGGCTTTAGCATAAGCAGTTAGGCCCCGTAGGATGATTTTAGCTAAAATGTGCCCCAAACACTCAAACCGGCTTGTATCTTGCAATGGAAAATATGGGAAACATGACTTAGACAGCAAATGATACACTGTATGCCATGTTTCCAAATTTTTATGCACAGTGGTTACAGCATGAAGTGAATGCATGTGAATATACACAGGTGCATTGCATTAAACAAGTCCAATGAGCGTGAAAAAAATGGCCGGCCTGCCCGCTTTCATCCATCATTTGTTCTAAATTTATAATTAATCAATGAGCTGAGGTGGAGTCTTAGCCAGTGGTACCATCAGGGGTGTGTAATGCACTTTAGGGTAGACAGCCAATCAGCTGCCAGATTCAATCTGTCAATCAAACACAGCAGCCAATCAGATAGCTGGCCATTGATCAGCAGGCCCTTTATGACATCACAGACAGACCCACGGAACTCTCTGTGCTTGTCTGCTGGCTGGCTGTCAGTTGGGTGGGTGGGCGGCAGAGGGGGAGGATGTACGTCTCGTTTCTCCTGAAAATTGCGGTTTTTCGGCGTTTCCGGAAAAAGTCGCGGTCCGACGCGCAAAAGTGGGGTATCGTAGAAATCGCCTTTTAAAGACGCACCTTTCTGGCCCCACAAAAATGGGCATTTCAAATTAGAAACAAGTCAAATGAACAAAATAGTGTGAATAAGTAAGTATTTCAGGGGTGAGTTAGCAGGTTATTGGGGTAGTAAGTCCTGATTTTTTTGGAGGTTGCAGTGACCACTACGCCATTTAAAATAGGCAGGCTTTAGCATAAGCAGTTAGGCCCCGTAGGATGATTTTAGCTAAAATGTTCCCCAAACACTCAAACCGGCTTGTATCTTGCAATGGAAAATATGGGAAACATGACTTAGACAGCAAATGATACACTGTATGCCATGTTTCCAAATTTTTATGCACAGTGGTTACAGCATGAAGCGAATGCATGTGAATATACAAAGGTGCATTGCATTAAACAAGTCCAATGAGCGTGAAAAAAATGGCCGGCCTGCCTGCTTTCATCCATCATTTGTTCTAAATTTATAATTAATCAATGAGCTGAGGTGGAGTCTTAGCCAGTGGTACCATCAGGGGTGTGTAATGCACTTTAGGGTAGACAGCCAATCAGCTGCCAGATTCAATCTGTCAATCAAACACAGCAGCCAATCAGAGAGCTGGCCATTGATCAGCAGGCCCTTTATGACATCACAGACAGACCCACGGAACTCTCTGTGCTTGTCTGCTGGCTGGCTGTCAGTTGGGTGGGTGGGCGGCAGAGGGGGAGGATGTACGTCTCGTTTCTCCTGAAAATTGCGGTTTTTCGGCGTTTCCGGAAAAAGTCGCGGTCCGACGCGCAAAAGTGGGGTATCGTAGAAATCGCCTTTTAAAGACGCACCTTTCTGGCCCCACAAAAATGGGCATTTCAAATTAGAAACAAGTCAAATGAACAAAATAGTGTGAATAAGTAAGTATTTCAGGGGTGAGTTAGCAGGTCATTGGGGTAGTAAGTCCTGATTTTTTTGGAGGTTGCATTGACCACTACGCCATTCAAAATAGGCAGGCTTTGGCATAAGCAGTTAGGCCCCGTAGGATGATTTTAGCTAAAATGTGCCCCAAACACTCAAACCGGCTTGTATCTTGCAATGGAAAATATGGGAAACATGACTTAGACAGCAAATGATACACTGTATGCCATGTTTCCAAATTTGTATGCACAGTGGTTACAGCATGAAGCGAATGCATGTGAATATACAAAGGTGCATTGCATTAAACAAGTCCAATGAGTGTGAAAAAAATGGCCGGCCTGCCTGCTTTCATCCATCATTTGTTCTAAATTTATAATTAATCAATGAGCTGAGGTGGAGTCTTAGCCAGTGGTACCATCAGGGGTGTGTAATGCACTTTAGGGTAGACAGCCAATCAGCTGCCAGATTCAATCTGTCAATCAAACACAGCAGCCAATCAGAGAGCTGGCCATTGATCAGCAGGCCCTTTATGACATCACAGACAGACCCACGGAACTCTCTGTGCTTGTCTGCTGGCTGGCTGTCAGTTGGGTGGGTGGGCGGCAGAGGGGGAGGATGTACGTCTTGTTTCTCCTGAAAATTGCGGTTTTTCAGCGTTTCCGGAAAAAGTCACGGTCCGACGCGCAAAAGTGGGGTATCGTAGAAATCGCCTTTTAAAGACGCACCTTTCTGGCCCCACAAAAATGGGCATTTCAAATTAGAAACAAGTCAAATGAACAAAATAGTGTGAATAAGTAAGTATTTCAGGGGTGAGTTAGCAGGTTATTGGGGTAGTAAGTCCTGATTTTTTTGGAGGTTGCAGTGACCACTACGCCATTCAAAATAGGCAGGCTTTAGCATAAGCATTTAGGCCCCGTAGGATGATTTTAGCTAAAATGTGCCCCAAACACTCAAACCGGCTTGTATCTTGCAATGGAAAATATGGGAAACATGACTTAGACAGCAAATGATACACTGTATGCCATGTTTCCAAATTTTTATGCACAGTGGTTACAGCATGAAGCGAATGCATGTGAATATACAAAGGTGCATTGCATTAAACAAGTCCAATGAGCGTGAAAAAAATGGCGGGCCTGCCTGCTTTCATCCATCATTTGTTCTAAATTTATAATTAATCAATGAGCTGAGGTGGAGTCTTAGCCAGTGGTACCATCAGGGGTGTGTAATGCACTTTAGGGTAGACAGCCAATCAGCTGCCAGATTCAATCTGTCAATCAAACACAGCAGCCAATCAGAGAGCTGGCCATTGATCAGCAGGCCCTTTATGACATCACAGACAGACCCACGGAACTCTCTGTGCTTGTCTGCTGGCTGGCTGTCAGTTGGGTGGGTGGGCGGCAGAGGGGGAGGATGTACGTCTCGTTTCTCCTGAAAATTGCGGTTTTTCGGCGTTTCCGGAAAAAGTCGCGGTCCGACGCGCAAAAGTGGGGTATCGTAGAAATCGCCTTTTAAAGACGCACCTTTCTGGCCCCACAAAAATGGGCATTTCAAATTAGAAACAAGTCAAATGAACAAAATAGTGTGAATAAGTAAGTATTTCAGGGGTGAGTTAGCAGGTTATTGGGGTAGTAAGTCCTGATTTTTTTGGAGGTTGCAGTGACCACTACGCCATTCAAAATAGGCAGCCTTTAGCATAAGCAGTTAGGCCCCGTAGGATGATTTTAGCTAAAATGTGCCCCAAACACTCAAACCGGCTTGTATCTTGCAATGGAAAATATGGGAAACATGACTTAGACAGCAAATGATACACTGTATGCCATGTTTCCAAATTTTTATGCACAGTGGTTACAGCATGAAGCGAATGCATGTGAATATACAAAGGTGCATTGCATTAAACAAGTCCAATGAGCGTGAAAAAAATGGCCGGCCTGCCTGCTTTCATCCATCATTTGTTCTAAATTTATAATTAATCAATGAGCTGAGGTGGAGTCTTAGCCAGTGGTACCATCAGGGGTGTGTAATGCACTTTAGGGTAGACAGCCAATCAGCTGCCAGATTCAATCTGTCAATCAAACACAGCAGCCAATCAGAGAGCTGGCCATTGATCAGCAGGCCCTTTATGACATCACAGACAGACCCACGGAACTCTCTGTGCTTGTCTGCTGGCTGGCTGTCAGTTGGGTGGGTGGGCGGCAGAGGGGGAGGATGTACGTCTCGTTTCTCCTAAAAATTGCGGTTTTTCGGCGTTTCCGGAAAAAGTCGCGGTCCGACGCGCAAAAGTGGGGTATCGTAGAAATCGCCTTTTAAAGACGCACCTTTCTGGCCCCACAAAAATGGGCATTTCAAATTAGAAACAAGTCAAATGAACAAAATAGTGTGAATAAGTAAGTATTTCAGGGGTGAGTTAGCAGGTTATTGGGGTAGTAAGTCCTGATTTTTTTGGAGGTTGCATTGACCACTACGCCATTCAAAATAGGCAGGCTTTGGCATAAGCAGTTAGGCCCCGTAGGATGATTTTAGCTAAAATGTGCCCCAAACACTCAAACCGGCTTGTATCTTGCAATGGAAAATATGGGAAACATGACTTAGACAGCAAATGATACACTGTATGCCATGTTTCCAAATTTTTATGCACAGTGGTTACAGCATGAAGCGAATGCATGTGAACATACAAAGGTGCATTGCATTAAACAAGTCCAATGAGCGTGAAAAAAATGGCCGGCCTGCCTGCTTTCATCCATCATTTGTTCTAAATTTATAATTAATCAATGAGCTGAGGTGGAGTCTTAGCCAGTGGTACCATCAGGGGTGTGTAATGCACTTTAGGGTAGACAGCCAATCAGCTGCCAGATTCAATCTGTCAATCAAACACAGCAGCCAATCAGAGAGCTGGCCATTGATCAGCAGGCCCTTTATGACATCACAGACAGACCCACGGAACTCTCTGTGCTTGTCTGCTGGCTGGCTGTCAGTTGGGTGGGCGGCAGAGGGGGAGGATGTACGTCTCGTTTCTCCTGAAAATTGCGGTTTTTCGGCGTTTCCGGAAAAAGTCGCGGTCCGACGCGCAAAAGTGGGGTATCGTAGAAATCGCCTTTTAAAGACGCACCTTTCTGGCCCCACAAAAATGGGCATTTCAAATTAGAAACAAGTCAAATGAACAAAATAGTGTGAATAAGTAAGTATTTCAGGGGTGATTTAGCAGGTTATTGGGGTAGTAAGTCCTGATTTTTTTGGAGGTTGCATTGACCACTACGCCATTCAAAATAGGCAGGCTTTGGCATAAGCAGTTAGGCCCCGTAGGATGATTTTAGCTAAAATGTGCCCCAAACACTCAAACCGGCTTGTATCTT
The DNA here is from genome assembly GCF_055691185.1 of Crinia signifera. Taxonomy (NCBI): domain Eukaryota; kingdom Metazoa; phylum Chordata; class Amphibia; order Anura; family Myobatrachidae; genus Crinia; species Crinia signifera. The sequence goes on from NW_028142675.1 coordinate 462,336, forward strand.
GCAATGGAAAATATGGGAAACATGACTTAGACAGCAAATGATACACTGTATGCCATGTTTCCAAATTTTTATGCACAGTGGTTACAGCATGAAGCGAATGCATGTGAATATACAAAGGTGCATTGCATTAAACAAGTCCAATGAGCGTGAAAAAAATGGCCGGCCTGCCTGCTTTCATCCATCATTTGTTCTAAATTTATAATTAATCAATGAGCTGAGGTGGAGTCTTAGCCAGTGGTACCATCAGGGGTGTGTAATGCACTTTAGGGTAGACAGCCAATCAGCTGCCAGATTCAATCTGTCAATCAAACACAGCAGCCAATCAGAGAGCTGGCCATTGATCAGCAGGCCCTTTATGACATCACAGACAGACCCACGGAACTCTCTGTGCTTGTCTGCTGGCTGGCTGTCAGTTGGGTGGGTGGGCGGCAGAGGGGGAGGATGTACGTCTCGTTTCTCCTGAAAATTGCGGTTTTTCGGCGTTTCCGGAAAAAGTCGCGGTCCGACGCGCAAAAGTGGGGTATCGTAGAAATCGCCTTTTAAAGACGCACCTTTCTGGCCCCAAAAAATGGGCATTTCAAATTAGAAACAAGTCAAATGAACAAAATAGTGTGAATAAGTAAGTATTTCAGGGGTGAGTTAGCAGGTTATTGGGGTAGTAAGTCCTGATTTTTTTGGAGGTTGCATTGACCACTACGCCATTCAAAATAGGCAGGCTTTGGCATAAGCAGTTAGGCCCCGTAGGATGATTTTAGCTAAAATGTGCCCCAAACACTCAAACCGGCTTGTATCTTGCAATGGAAAATATGGGAAACATGACTTAGACAGCAAATGATACACTGTATGCCATGTTTCCAAATTTTTATGCACAGTGGTTACAGCATGAAGCGAATGCATGTGAATATACAAAGGTGCATTGCATTAAACAAGTCCAATGAGCGTGAAAAAAATGGCCGGCCTGCCTGCTTTCATCCATCATTTGTTCGAAATTTATAATTAATCAATGAGCTGAGGTGGAGTCTTAGCCAGTGGTACCATCAGGGGTGTGTAATGCACTTTAGGGTAGACAGCCAATCAGCTGCCAGATTCAATCTGTCAATCAAACACAGCAGCCAATCAGAGAGCTGGCCATTGATCAGCAGGCCCTTTATGACATCACAGACAGACCCACGGAACTCTCTGTGCTTGTCTGCTGGCTGGCTGTCAGTTGGGTGGGTGGGCGGCAGAGGGGGAGGATGTACGTCTCGTTTCTCCTGAAAATTGCGGTTTTTCAGCGTTTCCGGAAAAAGTCGCGGCCCGACGCGCAAAAGTGGGGTATCGTAGAAATCGCCTTTTAAAGACGCACCTTTCTGGCCCCACAAAAATGGGCATTTCAAATTAGAAACAAGTCAAATGAACAAAATAGTGTGAATAAGTAAGTATTTCAGGGGTGAGTTAGCAGGTTATTGGGGTAGTAAGTCCTGATTTTTTTGGAGGTTGCATTGACCACTACGCCATTCAAAATAGGCAGGCTTTGGCATAAGCAGTTAGGCCCCGTAGGATGATTTTAGCTAAAATGTGCCCCAAACACTCAAACCGGCTTGTATCTTGCAATGGAAAATATGGGAAACATGACTTAGACAGCAAATGATACACTGTATGCCATGTTTCCAAATTTTTATGCACAGTGGTTACAGCATGAAGCGAATGCATGTGAATATACAAAGGTGCATTGCATTAAACAAGTCCAATGAGCGTGAAAAAAATGGCCGGCCTGCCTGCTTTCATCCATCATTTGTTCTAAATTTATAATTAATCAATGAGCTGAGGTGGAGTCTTAGCCAGTGGTACCATCAGGGGTGTGTAATGCACTTTAGGGTAGACAGCCAATCAGCTGCCAGATTCAATCTGTCAATCAAACACAGCAGCCAATCAGAGAGCTGGCCATTGATCAGCAGGCCCTTTATGACATCACAGACAGACCCACGGAACTCTCTGTGCTTGTCTGCTGGCTGGCTGTCAGTTGGGTGGGTGGGCGGCAGAGGGGGAGGATGTACGTCTCGTTTCTCCTGAAAATTGCGGTTTTTCAGCGTTTCCGGAAAAAGTCGCGGTCCGACGCGCAAAAGTGGGGTATCGTAGAAATCGCCTTTTAAAGACGCACCTTTCTGGCCCCACAAAAATGGGCATTTCAAATTAGAAACAAGTCAAATGAACAAAATAGTGTGAATAAGTAAGTATTTCAGGGGTGAGTTAGCAGGTTATTGGGGTAGTAAGTCCTGATTTTTTTGGAGGTTGCAGTGACCACTACGCCATTCAAAATAGGCAGGCTTTAGCATAAGCATTTAGGCCCCGTAGGATGATTTTAGCTAAAATGTGCCCCAAACACTCAAACCGGCTTGTATCTTGCAATGGAAAATATGGGAAACATGACTTAGACAGCAAATGATACACTGTATGCCATGTTTCCAAATTTTTATGCACAGTGGTTACAGCATGAAGTGAATGCATGTGAATATACACAGGTGCATTGCATTAAACAAGTCCAATGAGCGTGAAAAAAATGGCCGGCCTGCCTGCTTTCATCCATCATTTGTTCTAAATTTATAATTAATCAATGAGCTGAGGTGGAGTCTTAGCCAGTGGTACCATCAGGGGTGTGTAATGCACTTTAGGGTAGACAGCCAATCAGCTGCCAGATTCAATCTGTCAATCAAACACAGCAGCCAATCAGAGAGCTGGCCATTGATCAGCAGGCCCTTTATGACATCACAGACAGACCCACGGAACTCTCTGTGCTTGTCTGCTGGCTGGCTGTCAGTTGGGTGGGTGGGCGGCAGAGGGGGAGGATGTACGTCTCGTTTCTCCTGAAAATTGCGGTTTTTCGGCGTTTCCGGAAAAAGTCGCGGTCCGACACGCAAAAGTGGGGTATCGTAGAAATCGCCTTTTAAAGACGCACCTTTCTGGCCCCACAAAAATGGGCATTTCAAATTAGAAACAAGTCAAATGAACAAAATAGTGTGAATAAGTAAGTATTTCAGGGGTGAGTTAGCAGGTTATTGGGGTAGTAAGTCCTGATTTTTTTGGAGGTTGCATTGACCACTACGCCATTCAAAATAGGCAGGCTTTGGCATAAGCAGTTAGGCCCCGTAGGATGATTTTAGCTAAAATGTGCCCCAAACACTCAAACCGGCTTGTATCTTGCAATGGAAAATATGGGAAACATGACTTAGACAGCAAATGATACACTGTATGCCATGTTTCCAAATTTTTATGCACAGTGGTTACAGCATGAAGCGAATGCATGTGAATATACAAAGGTGCATTGCATTAAACAAGTCCAATGAGCGTGAAAAAAATGGCCGGCCTGCCTGCTTTAATCCATCATTTGTTCTAAATTTATAATTAATCAATGAGCTGAGGTGGAGTCTTAGCCAGTGGTACCATCAGGGGTGTGTAATGCACTTTAGGGTAGACAGCCAATCAGCTGCCAGATTCAATCTGTCAATCAAACACAGCAGCCAATCAGAGAGCTGGCCATTGATCAGCAGGCCCTTTATGACATCACAGACAGACCCACGGAACTCTCTGTGCTTGTCTGCTGGCTGGCTGTCAGTTGGGTGGGTGGGCGGCAGAGGGTGAGGATGTACGTCTCGTTTCTTCTGAAAATTGCGGTTTTTCGGCGTTTCCGGAAAAAGTCGCGGTCCGACGCGCAAAAGTGGGGTATCGTAGAAATCGCCTTTTAAAGACGCACCTTTCTGGCCCCACAAAAATGGGCATTTCAAATTAGAAACAAGTCAAATGAACAAAATAGTGTGAATAAGTAAGTATTTCAGGGGTGAGTTAGCAGGTTATTGGGGTAGTAAGTCCTGATTTTTTTGGAGGTTGCAGTGACCACTACGCCATTCAAAATAGGCAGGCTTTAGCATAAGCAGTTAGGCCCCGTAGGATGATTTTAGCTAAAATGTGCCCCAAACACTCAAACCGGCTTGTATCTTGCAATGGAAAATATGGGAAACATGACTTAGACAGCAAATGATACACTGTATGCCATGTTTCCAAATTTTTATGCACAGTGGTTACAGCATGAAGTGAATGCATGTGAATATACACAGGTGCATTGCATTAAACAAGTCCAATGAGCGTGAAAAAAATGGCCGGCCTGCCTGCTTTCATCCATCATTTGTTCTAAATTTATAATTAATCAATGAGCTGAGGTGGAGTCTTAGCCAGTGGTACCATCAGGGGTGTGTAATGCACTTTAGGGTAGACAGCCAATCAGCTGCCAGATTCAATCTGTCAATCAAACACAGCAGCCAATCAGAGAGCTGGCCATTGATCAGCAGGCCCTTTATGACATCACAGACAGACCCACGGAACTCTCTGTGCTTGTCTGCTGGCTGGCTGTCAGTTGGGTGGGTGGGCGGCAGAGGGGGAGGATGTACGTCTCGTTTCTCCTGAAAATTGCGGTTTTTCAGCGTTTCCGGAAAAAGTCGCGGTCCGACGCGCAAAAGTGGGGTATCGTAGAAATCGCCTTTTAAAGACGCACCTTTCTGGCCCCACAAAAATGGGCATTTCAAATTAGAAACAAGTCAAATGAACAAAATAGTGTGAATAAGTAAGTATTTCAGGGGTGAGTTAGCAGGTTATTGGGGTAGTAAGTCCTGATTTTTTTGGAGGTTGCAGTGACCACTACGCCATTCAAAATAGGCAGGCTTTAGCATAAGCATTTAGGCCCCGTAGGATGATTTTAGCTAAAATGTGCCCCAAACACTCAAACCGGCTTGTATCTTGCAATGGAAAATATGGGAAACATGACTTAGACAGCAAATGATACACTGTATGCCATGTTTCCAAATTTTTATGCACAGTGGTTACAGCATGAAGTGAATGCATGTGAATATACACAGGTGCATTGCATTAAACAAGTCCAATGAGCGTGAAAAAAATGGCCGGCCTGCCTGCTTTCATCCATCATTTGTTCTAAATTTATAATTAATCAATGAGCTGAGGTGGAGTCTTAGCCAGTGGTACCATCAGGGGTGTGTAATGCACTTTAGGGTAGACAGCCAATCAGCTGCCAGATTCAATCTGTCAATCAAACACAGCAGCCAATCAGAGAGCTGGCCATTGATCAGCAGGCCCTTTATGACATCACAGACAGACCCACGGAACTCTCTGTGCTTGTCTGCTGGCTGGCTGTCAGTTGGGTGGGTGGGCGGCAGAGGGGGAGGATGTACGTCTCGTTTCTCCTGAAAATTGCGGTTTTTCGGCGTTTCCGGAAAAAGTCGCGGTCCGACGCGCAAAAGTGGGGTATCGTAGAAATCGCCTTTTAAAGACGCACCTTTCTGGCCCCACAAAAATGGGCATTTCAAATTAGAAACAAGTCAAATGAACAAAATAGTGTGAATAAGTAAGTATTTCAGGGGTGAGTTAGCAGGTTATTGGGGTAGTAAGTCCTGATTTTTTTGGAGGTTGCATTGACCACTACGCCATTCAAAATAGGCAGGCTTTGGCATAAGCAGTTAGGCCCCGTAGGATGATTTTAGCTAAAATGTGCCCCAAACACTCAAACCGGCTTGTATCTTGCAATGGAAAATATGGGAAACATGACTTAGACAGCAAATGATACACTGTATGCCATGTTTCCAAATTTTTATGCACAGTGGTTACAGCATGAAGCGAATGCATGTGAATATACAAAGGTGCATTGCATTAAACAAGTCCAATGAGCGTGAAAAAAATGGCCGGCCTGCCTGCTTTCATCCATCATTTGTTCTAAATTTATAATTAATCAATGAGCTGAGGTGGAGTCTTAGCCAGTGGTACCATCAGGGGTGTGTAATGCACTTTAGGGTAGACAGCCAATCAGCTGCCAGATTCAATCTGTCAATCAAACACAGCAGCCAATCAGAGAGCTGGCCATTGATCAGCAGGCCCTTTATGACATCACAGACAGACCCACGGAACTCTCTGTGCTTGTCTGCTGGCTGGCTGTCAGTTGGGTGGGTGGGCGGCAGAGGGTGAGGATGTACGTCTCGTTTCTCCTGAAAATTGCGGTTTTTCGGCGTTTCCGGAAAAAGTCGCGGTCCGACGCGCAAAAGTGGGGTATCGTAGAAATCGCCTTTTAAAGACGCACCTTTCTGGCCCCACAAAAATGGGCATTTCAAATTAGAAACAAGTCAAATGAACAAAATAGTGTGAATAAGTAAGTATTTCAGGGGTGAGTTAGCAGGTTATTGGGGTAGTAAGTCCTGATTTTTTTGGAGGTTGCAGTGACCACTACGCCATTCAAAATAGGCAGGCTTTAGCATAAGCAGTTAGGCCCCGTAGGATGATTTTAGCTAAAATGTGCCCCAAACACTCAAACCGGCTTGTATCTTGCAATGGAAAATATGGGAAACATGACTTAGACAGCAAATGATACACTGTATGCCATGTTTCCAAATTTTTATGCACAGTGGTTACAGCATGAAGTGAATGCATGTGAATATACAAAGGTGCATTGCATTAAACAAGTCCAATGAGCGTGAAAAAAATGGCCGGCCTGCCTGCTTTCATCCATCATTTGTTCTAAATTTATAATTAATCAATGAGCTGAGGTGGAGTCTTAGCCAGTGGTACCATCAGGGGTGTGTAATGCACTTTAGGGTAGACAGCCAATCAGCTGCCAGATTCAATCTGTCAATCAAACACAGCAGCCAATCAGAGAGCTGGCCATTGATCAGCAGGCCCTTTATGACATCACAGACAGACCCACGGAACTCTCTGTGCTTGTCTGCTGGCTGGCTGTCAGTTGGGTGGGTGGGCGGCAGAGGGGGAGGATGTACGTCTCGTTTCTCCTGAAAATTGCGGTTTTTCGGCGTTTCCGGAAAAAGTCGCGGTCCGACGCGCAAAAGTGGGGTATCGTAGAAATCGCCTTTTAAAGACGCACCTTTCTGGCCCCACAAAAATGGGCATTTCAAATTAGAAACAAGTCAAATGAACAAAATAGTGTGAATAAGTAAGTATTTCAGGGGTGAGTTAGCAGGTTATTGGGGTAGTAAGTCCTGATTTTTTTGGAGGTTGCAGTGACCACTACGCCATTCAAAATAGGCAGGCTTTGGCATAAGCAGTTAGGCCCCGTAGGATGATTTTAGCTAAAATGTGCCCCAAACACTCAAACCGGCTTGTATCTTGCAATGGAAAATATGGGAAACATGACTTAGACAGCAAATGATACACTGTATGCCATGTTTCCAAATTTTTATGCACAGTGGTTACAGCATGAAGCGAATGCATGTGAATATACAAAGGTGCATTGCATTAAACAAGTCCAATGAGCGTGAAAAAAATGGCCGGCCTGCCTGCTTTCATCCATCATTTGTTCTAAATTTATAATTAATCAATGAGCTGAGGTGGAGTCTTAGCCAGTGGTACCATCAGGGGTGTGTAATGCACTTTAGGGTAGACAGCCAATCAGCTGCCAGATTCAATCTGTCAATCAAACACAGCAGCCAATCAGAGAGCTGGCCATTGATCAGCAGGCCCTTTATGACATCACAGACAGACCCACGGAACTCTCTGTGCTTGTCTGCTGGCTGGCTGTCAGTTGGGTGGGTGGGCGGCAGAGGGGGAGGATGTACGTCTCGTTTCTCCTGAAAATTGCGGTTTTTCGGCGTTTCCGGAAAAAGTCGCGGTCCGACGCGCAAAAGTGGGGTATCGTAGAAATCGCCTTTTAAAGACGCACCTTTCTGGCCCCACAAAAATGGGCATTTCAAATTAGAAACAAGTCAAATGAACAAAATAGTGTGAATAAGTAAGTATTTCAGGGGTGAGTTAGCAGGTTATTGGGGTAGTAAGTCCTGATTTTTTTGGAGGTTGCAGTGACCACTACGCCATTCAAAATAGGCAAGCTTTAGCATAAGCAGTTAGGCCCCGTAGGATGATTTTAGCTAAAATGTGCCCCAAACACTCAAACCGGCTTGTATCTTGCAATGGAAAATATGGGAAACATGACTTAGACAGCAAATGATACACTGTATGCCATGTTTCCAAATTTTTATGCACAGTGGTTACAGCATGAAGCGAATGCATGTGAATATACAAAGGTGCATTGCATTAAACAAGTCCAATGAGCGTGAAAAAAATGGCCGGCCTGCCTGCTTTCATCCATCATTTGTTCTAAATTTATAATTAATCAATGAGCTGAGGTGGAGTCTTAGCCAGTGGTACCATCAGGGGTGTGTAATGCACTTTAGGGTAGACAGCCAATCAGCTGCCAGATTCAATCTGTCAATCAAACACAGCAGCCAATCAGAGAGCTGGCCATTGATCAGCAGGCCCTTTATGACATCACAGACAGACCCACGGAACTCTCTGTGCTTGTCTGCTGGCTGGCTGTCAGTTGGGTGGGTGGGCGGCAGAGGGGGAGGATGTACGTCTCGTTTCTCCTGAAAATTGCGGTTTTTCTGCGTTTCCGGAAAAAGTCGCGGTCCGACGCGCAAAAGTGGGGTATCGTAGAAATCGCCTTTTAAAGACGCACCTTTCTGGCCCCACAAAAATGGGCATTTCAAATTAGAAACAAGTCAAATGAACAAAATAGTGTGAATAAGTAAGTATTTCAGGGGTGAGTTAGCAGGTTATTGGGGTAGTAAGTCCTGATTTTTTTGGAGGTTGCATTGACCACTACGCCATTCAAAATAGGCAGGCTTTGGCATAAGCAGTTAGGCCCCGTAGGATGATTTTAGCTAAAATGTGCCCCAAACACTCAAACCGGCTTGTATCTTGCAATGGAAAATATGGGAAACATGACTTAGACAGCAAATGATACACTGTATGCCATGTTTCCAAATTTTTATGCACAGTGGTTACAGCATGAAGCGAATGCATGTGAATATACAAAGGTGCATTGCATTAAACAAGTCCAATGAGCGTGAAAAAAATGGCCGGCCTGCCTGCTTTCATCCATCATTTGTTCTAAATTTATAATTAATCAATGAGCTGAGGTGGAGTCTTAGCCAGTGGTACCATCAGGGGTGTGTAATGCACTTTAGGGTAGACAGCCAATCAGCTGCCAGATTCAATCTGTCAATCAAACACAGCAGCCAATCAGAGAGCTGGCCATTGATCAGCAGGCCCTTTATGACATCACAGACAGACCCACGGAACTCTCTGTGCTTGTCTGCTGGCTGGCTGTCAGTTGGGTGGGTGGGCGGCAGAGGGTGAGGATGTACGTCTCGTTTCTCCTGAAAATTGCGGTTTTTCGGCGTTTCCGGAAAAAGTCGCGGTCCGACGCGCAAAAGTGGGGTATCGTAGAAATCGCCTTTTAAAGACGCACCTTTCTGGCCCCACAAAAATGGGCATTTCAAATTAGAAACAAGTCAAATGAACAAAATAGTGTGAATAAGTAAGTATTTCAGGGGTGAGTTAGCAGGTTATTGGGGTAGTAAGTCCTGATTTTTTTGGAGGTTGCAGTGACCACTACGCCATTCAAAATAGGCAGGCTTTAGCATAAGCAGTTAGGCCCCGTAGGATGATTTTAGCTAAAATGTGCCCCAAACACTCAAACCGGCTTGTATCTTGCAATGGAAAATATGGGAAACATGACTTAGACAGCAAATGATACACTGTATGCCATGTTTCCAAATTTTTATGCACAGTGGTTACAGCATGAAGTGAATGCATGTGAATATACAAAGGTGCATTGCATTAAACAAGTCCAATGAGCGTGAAAAAAATGGCCGGCCTGCCTGCATTCATCCATCATTTGTTCTAAATTTATAATTAATCAATGAGCTGAGGTGGAGTCTTAGCCAGTGGTACCATCAGGGGTGTGTAATGCACTTTAGGGTAGACAGCCAATCAGCTGCCAGATTCAATCTGTCAATCAAACACAGCAGCCAATCAGAGAGCTGGCCATTGATCAGCAGGCCCTTTATGACATCACAGACAGACCCACGGAACTCTCTGTGCTTGTCTGCTGGCTGGCTGTCAGTTGGGTGGGTGGGCGGCAGAGGGGGAGGATGTACGTCTCGTTTCTCCTGAAAATTGCGGTTTTTCGGCGTTTCCGGAAAAAGTCGCGGTCCGACGCGCAAAAGTGGGGTATCGTAGAAATCGCCTTTTAAAGACGCACCTTTCTGGCCCCACAAAAATGGGCATTTCAAATTAGAAACAAGTCAAATGAACAAAATAGTGTGAATAAGTAAGTATTTCAGGGGTGAGTTAGCAGGTTATTGGGGTAGTAAGTCCTGATTTTTTTGGAGGTTGCAGTGACCACTACGCCATTCAAAATAGGCAGGCTTTGGCATAAGCAGTTAGGCCCCGTAGGATGATTTTAGCTAAAATGTGCCCCAAACACTCAAACCGGCTTGTATCTTGCAATGGAAAATATGGGAAACATGACTTAGACAGCAAATGATACACTGTATGCCATGTTTCCAAATTTTTATGCACAGTGGTTACAGCATGAAGCGAATGCATGTGAATATACAAAGGTGCATTGCATTAAACAAGTCCAATGAGCGTGAAAAAAATGGCCGGCCTGCCTGCTTTCATCCATCATTTGTTCTAAATTTATAATTAATCAATGAGCTGAGGTGGAGTCTTAGCCAGTGGTACCATCAGGGGTGTGTAATGCACTTTAGGGTAGACAGCCAATCAGCTGCCAGATTCAATCTGTCAATCAAACACAGCAGCCAATCAGAGAGCTGGCCATTGATCAGCAGGCCCTTTATGACATCACAGACAGACCCACGGAACTCTCTGTGCTTGTCTGCTGGCTGGCTGTCAGTTGGGTGGGTGGGCGGCAGAGGGGGAGGATGTACGTCTCGTTTCTCCTGAAAATTGCGGTTTTTCGGCGTTTCCGGAAAAAGTCGCGGTCCGACGCGCAAAAGTGGGGTATCGTAGAAATCGCCTTTTAAAGACGCACCTTTCTGGCCCCACAAAAATGGGCATTTCAAATTAGAAACAAGTCAAATGAACAAAATAGTGTGAATTAGTAAGTATTTCAGGGGTGAGTTAGCAGGTTGTTGGGGTAGTAAGTCCTGATTTTTTTGGAGGTTGCAGTGACCACTACGCCATTCAAAATAGGCAGGCTTTGGCATAAGCAGTTAGGCCCCGTAGGATGATTTTAGCTAAAATGTGCCCCAAACACTCAAACCGGCTTGTATCTTGCAATGGAAAATATGGGAAACATGACTTAGACAGCAAATGATACACTGTATGCCATGTTTCCAAATTTTTATGCACAGTGGTTACAGCATGAAGCGAATGCATGTGAATATACAAAGGTGCATTGCATTAAACAAGTCCAATGAGCGTGAAAAAAATGGCCGGCCTGCCTGCTTTCATCCATCATTTGTTCTAAATTTATAATTAATCAATGAGCTGAGGTGGAGTCTTAGCCAGTGGTACCATCAGGGGTGTGTAATGCACTTTAGGGTAGACAGCCAATCAGCTGCCAGATTCAATCTGTCAATCAAACACAGCAGCCAATCAGAGAGCTGGCCATTGATCAGCAGGCCCTTTATAACACCACAGACAGACCCACGGAACTCTCTGTGCTTGTCTGCTGGCTGGCTGTCAGTTGGGTGGGTGGGCGGCAGAGGGGGAGGATGTACGTCTCGTTTCTCCTGAAAATTGCGGTTTTTCAGCGTTTCCGGAAAAAGTCGCGGTCCGACGCGCAAAAGTGGGGTATCGTAGAAATCGCCTTTTAAAGACGCACCTTTCTGGCCCCACAAAAATGGGCATTTCAAATTAGAAACAAGTCAAATGAACAAAATAGTGTGAATAAGTAAGTATTTCAGGGGTGAGTTAGCAGGTTATTGGGGTAGTAAGTCCTGATTTTTTTGGAGGTTGCAGTGACCACTACGCCATTCAAAATAGGCAGGCTTTAGCATAAGCAGTTAGGCCCCGTAGGATGATTTTAGCTAAAATGTGCCCCAAACACTCAAACCGGCTTGTATCTTGCAATGGAAAATATGGGAAACATGACTTAGACAGCAAATGATACACTGTATGCCATGTTTCCAAATTTTTATGCACAGTGGTTACAGCATGAAGCGAATGCATGTGAATATACAAAGGTGCATTGCATTAAACAAGTCCAATGAGCGTGAAAAAAATGGCCGGCCTGCCTGCTTTCATCCATCATTTGTTCTAAATTTATAATTAATCAATGAGCTGAGGTGGAGTCTTAGCCAGTGGTACCATCAGGGGTGTGTAATGCACTTTAGGGTAGACAGCCAATCAGCTGCCAGATTCAATCTGTCAATCAAACACAGCAGCCAATCAGAGAGCTGGCCATTGATCAGCAGGCCCTTTATGACATCACAGACAGACCCACGGAACTCTCTGTGCTTGTCTGCTGGCTGGCTGTCAGTTGGGTGGGTGGGCGGCAGAGGGGGAGGATGTACGTCTCGTTTCTCCTGAAAATTGCGGTTTTTCGGCGTTTCCGGAAAAAGTCGCGGTCCGACGCGCAAAAGTGGGGTATCGTAGAAATCGCCTTTTAAAGACGCACCTTTCTGGCCCCACAAAAATGGGCATTTCAAATTAGAAACAAGTCAAATGAACAAAATAGTGTGAATAAGTAAGTATTTCAGGGGTGAGTTAGCAGGTTATTGGGGTAGTAAGTCCTGATTTTTTTGGAGGTTGCAGTGACCACTACGCCATTCAAAATAGGCAGGCTTTAGCATAAGCATTTAGGCCCCGTAGGATGATTTTAGCTAAAATGTGCCCCAAACACTCAAACCGGCTTGTATCTTGCAATGGAAAATATGGGAAACATGACTTAGACAGCAAATGATACACTGTATGCCATGTTTCCAAATTTTTATGCACAGTGGTTACAGCATGAAGTGAATGCATGTGAATATACACAGGTGCATTGCATTAAACAAGTCCAATGAGCGTGAAAAAAATGGCCGGCCTGCCTGCTTTCATCCATCATTTGTTCTAAATTTATAATTAATCAATGAGCTGAGGTGGAGTCTTAGCCAGTGGTACCATCAGGGGTGTGTAATGCACTTTAGGGTAGACAGCCAATCAGCTGCCAGATTCAATCTGTCAATCAAACACAGCAGCCAATCAGAGAGCTGGCCATTGATCAGCAGGCCCTTTATGACATCACAGACAGACCCACGGAACTCTCTGTGCTTGTCTGCTGGCTGGCTGTCAGTTGGGTGGGTGGGCGGCAGAGGGGGAGGATGTACGTCTCGTTTCTCCTGAAAATTGCGGTTTTTCGGCGTTTCCGGAAAAAGTCGCGGTCCGACGCGCAAAAGTGGGGTATCGTAGAAATCGCCTTTTAAAGACGCACCTTTCTGGCCCCACAAAAATGGGCATTTCAAATTAGAAACAAGTCAAATGAACAAAATAGTGTGAATAAGTAAGTATTTCAGGGGTGAGTTAGCAGGTTATTGGGGTAGTAAGTCCTGATTTTTTTGGAGGTTGCAGTGACCACTACGCCATTCAAAATAGGCAGGCTTTAGCATAAGCAGTTAGGCCCCGTAGGATGATTTTAGCTAAAATGTGCCCCAAACACTCAAACCGGCTTGTATCTTGCAATGGAAAATATGAGAAACATGACTTAGACAGCAAATGATACACTGTATGCCATGTTTCCAAATTTTTATGCACAGTGGTTACAGCATGAAGTGAATGCATGTGAATATACACAGGTGCATTGCATTAAACAAGTCCAATGAGCGTGAAAAAAATGGCCGGCCTGCCTGCTTTCATCCATCATTTGTTCTAAATTTATAATTAATCAATGAGCTGAGGTGGAGTCTTAGCCAGTGGTACCATCAGGGGTGTGTAATGCACTTTAGGGTAGACAGCCAATCAGCTGCCAGATTCAATCTGTCAATCAAACACAGCAGCCAATCAGAGAGCTGGCCATTGATCAGCAGGCCCTTTATGACATCACAGACAGACCCACGGAACTCTCTGTGCTTGTCTGCTGGCTGGCTGTCAGTTGGGTGGGTGGGCGGCAGAGGGGGAGGATGTACGTCTCGTTTCTCCTGAAAATTGCGGTTTTTCGGCGTTTCCGGAAAAAGTCGCGGTCCGACGCGCAAAAGTGGGGTATCGTAGAAATTGCCTTTTAAAGACGCACCTTTCTGGCACCACAAAAATGGGCATTTCAAATTAGAAACAAGTCAAATGAACAAAATAGTGTGAATAAGTAAGTATTTCAGGGGTGAGTTAGCAGGTTATTGGGGTAGTAAGTCCTGATTTTTTTGGAGGTTGCAGTGACCACTACGCCATTCAAAATAGGCAGGCTTTGGCATAAGCAGTTAGGCCCCGTAGGATGATTTTAGCTAAAATGTGCCCCAAACACTCAAACCGGCTTGTATCTTGCAATGGAAAATATGGGAAACATGACTTAGACAGCAAATGATACACTGTATGCCATGTTTAAAATTTTTTATGCACAGTGGTTACAGCATGAAGCGAATGCATGTGAATATACAAAGGTGCATTGCATTAAACAAGTCCAATGAGCGTGAAAAAAATGGCCGGCCTGCCTGCTTTCATCCATCATTTGTTCTAAATTTATAATTAATCAATGAGCTGAGGTGGAGTCTTAGCCAGTGGTACCATCAGGGGTGTGTAATGCACTTTAGGGTAGACAGCCAATCAGCTGCCAGATTCAATCTGTCAATCAAACACAGCAGCCAATCAGAGAGCTGGCCATTGATCAGCAGGCCCTTTATGACATCACAGACAGACCCACGGAACTCTCTGTGCTTGTCTGCTGGCTGGCTGTCAGTTGGGTGGGTGGGCGGCAGAGGGGGAGGATGTACGTCTCGTTTCTTCTGAAAATTGCGGTTTTTCAGCGTTTCCGGAAAAAGTCGCGGTCCGACGCGCAAAAGTGGGGTATCGTAGAAATCAACTTTTAAAGACGCACCTTTCTGGCCCCACAAAAATGGGCATTTCAAATTAGAAACAAGTCAAATGAACAAAATAGTGTGAATAAGTAAGTATTTCAGGGGTGAGTTAGCAGGTTATTGGGGTAGTAAGTCCTGATTTTTTTGGAGGTTGCAGTGACCACTACGCCATTCAAAATAGGCAGGCTTTAGCATAAGCAGTTAGGCCCCGTTAGATGATTTTAGCTAAAATGTGCCCCAAACACTCAAACTGGCTTGTATCTTGCAATGGAAAATATGGGAAACATGACTTAGACAGCAAATGATACACTGTATGCCATGTTTCCAAATTTGTATGCACAGTGGTTACAGCATGAAGCGAATGCATGTGAATTTACAAAGGTGCATTCCATTAAACAAGTCCAATGAGCGTGAAAAAAATGGCCGGCCTGCCTGCTTTCATCCATCATTTGTTCTAAATTTATAATTAATCAATGAGCTGAGGTGGAGTCTTAGCCAGTGGTACCATCAGGGGTGTGTAATGCACTTTAGGGTAGACAGCCAATCAGCTGCCAGATTCAATCTGTCAATCAAACACAGCAGCCAATCAGAGAGCTGGCCATTGATCAGCAGGCCCTTTATGACATCACAGACAGACCCACGGAACTCTCTGTGCTTGTCTGCTGGCTGGCTGTCAGTTGGGTGGGTGGGCGGCAGAGGGGGAGGATGTACGTCTCGTTTCTCCTGAAAATTGCGGTTTTTCGGCGTTTCCGGAAAAAGTCGCGGTCCGACGCGCAAAAGTGGGGTATCGTAGAAATCGCCTTTTAAAGACGCACCTTTCTGGCCCCACAAAAATGGGCATTTCAAATTAGAAACAAGTCAAATGAACAAAATAGTGTGAATAAGTAAGTATTTCAGGGGTGAGTTAGCAGGTTATTGGGGTAGTAAGTCCTGATTTTTTTGGAGGTTGCATTGACCACTACGCCATTCAAAATAGGCAGGCTTTGGCATAAGCAGTTAGGCCCCGTAGGATGATTTTAGCTAAAATGTGCCCCAAACACTCAAACCGGCTTGTATCTTGCAATGGAAAATATGGGAAACATGACTTAGACAGCAAATGATACACTGTATGCCATGTTTCCAAATTTTTATGCACAGTGGTTACAGCATGAAGCGAATGCATGTGAATATACAAAGGTGCATTGCATTAAACAAGTCCAATGAGCGTGAAAAAAATGGCCGGCCTGCCTGCTTTCATCCATCATTTGTTCTAAATTTATAATTAATCAATGAGCTGAGGTGGAGTCTTAGCCAGTGGTACCATCAGGGGTGTGTAATGCACTTTAGGGTAGACAGCCAATCAGCTGCCAGATTCAATCTGTCAATCAAACACAGCAGCCAATCAGAGAGCTGGCCATTGATCAGCAGGCCCTTTATGACATCACAGACAGACCCACGGAACTCTCTGTGCTTGTCTGCTGGCTGGCTGTCAGTTGGGTGGGTGGGCGGCAGAGGGTGAGGATGTACGTCTCGTTTCTCCTGAAAATTGCGGTTTTTCGGCGTTTCCGGAAAAAGTCGCGGTCCGACGCGCAAAAGTGGGGTATCGTAGAAATCGCCTTTTAAAGACGCACCTTTCTGGCCCCACAAAAATGGGCATTTCAAATTAGAAACAAGTCAAATGAACAAAATAGTGTGAATAAGTAAGTATTTCAGGGGTGAGTTAGCAGGTTATTGGGGTAGTAAGTCCTGATTTTTTTGGAGGTTGCAGTGACCACTACGCCATTCAAAATAGGCAGGCTTTAGCATAAGCAGTTAGGCCCCGTAGGATGATTTTAGCTAAAATGTGCCCCAAACACTCAAACCGGCTTGTATCTTGCAATGGAAAATATGGGAAACATGACTTAGACAGCAAATGATACACTGTATGCCATGTTTCCAAATTTTTATGCACAGTGGTTACAGCATGAAGCGAATGCATGTGAATATACAAAGGTGCATTGCATTAAACAAGTCCAATGAGCGTGAAAAAAATGGCCGGCCTGCCTGCTTTCATCCATCATTTGTTCTAAATTTATAATTAATCAATGAGCTGAGGTGGAGTCTTAGCCAGTGGTACCATCAGGGGTGTGTAATGCACTTTAGGGTAGACAGCCAATCAGCTGCCAGATTCAATCTGTCAATCAAACACAGCAGCCAATCAGAGAGCTGGCCATTGATCAGCAGGCCCTTTATGACATCACAGACAGACCCACAGAACTCTCTGTGCTTGTCTGCTGGCTGGCTGTCAGTTGGGTGGGTGGGCGGCAGAGGGGGAGGATGTACGTCTCGTTTCTCCTGAAAATTGCGGTTTTTCTGCGTTTCCGGAAAAAGTCGCGGTCCGACGCGCAAAAGTGGGGTATCGTAGAAATCGCCTTTTAAAGACGCACCTTTCTGGCCCCACAAAAATGGGCATTTCAAATTAGAAACAAGTCAAATGAACAAAATAGTGTGAATAAGTAAGTATTTCAGGGGTGAGTTAGCAGGTTATTGGGGTAGTAAGTCCTGATTTTTTTGGAGGTTGCATTGACCACTACGCCATTCAAAATAGGCAGGCTTTGGCATAAGCAGTTAGGCCCCGTAGGATGATTTTAGCTAAAATGTGCCCCAAACACTCAAACCGGCTTGTATCTTGCAATGGAAAATATGGGAAACATGACTTAGACAGCAAATGATACACTGTATGCCATGTTTCCAAATTTTTATGCACAGTGGTTACAGCATGAAGCGAATGCATGTGAATATACAAAGGTGCATTGCATTAAACAAGTCCAATGAGCGTGAAAAAAATGGCCGGCCTGCCTGCTTTCATCCATCATTTGTTCTAAATTTATAATTAATCAATGAGCTGAGGTGGAGTCTTAGCCAGTGGTACCATCAGGGGTGTGTAATGCACTTTAGGGTAGACAGCCAATCAGCTGCCAGATTCAATCTGTCAATCAAACACAGCAGCCAATCAGAGAGCTGGCCATTGATCAGCAGGCCCTTTATGACATCACAGACAGACCCACGGAACTCTCTGTGCTTGTCTGCTGGCTGGCTGTCAGTTGGGTGGGTGGGCGGCAGAGGGTGAGGATGTACGTCTCGTTTCTCCTGAAAATTGCGGTTTTTCGGCGTTTCCGGAAAAAGTCGCGGTCCGACGCGCAAAAGTGGGGTATCGTAGAAATCGCCTTTTAAAGACGCACCTTTCTGGCCCCACAAAAATGGGCATTTCAAATTAGAAACAAGTCAAATGAACAAAATAGTGTGAATAAGTAAGTATTTCAGGGGTGAGTTAGCAGGTTATTGGGGTAGTAAGTCCTGATTTTTTTGGAGGTTGCAGTGACCACTACGCCATTCAAAATAGGCAGGCTTTAGCATAAGCAGTTAGGCCCCGTAGGATGATTTTAGCTAAAATGTGCCCCAAACACTCAAACCGGCTTGTATCTTGCAATGGAAAATATGGGAAACATGACTTAGACAGCAAATGATACACTGTATGCCATGTTTCCAAATTTTTATGCACAGTGGTTACAGCATGAAGTGAATGCATGTGAATATACAAAGGTGCATTGCATTAAACAAGTCCAATGAGCGTGAAAAAAATGGCCGGCCTGCCTGCATTCATCCATCATTTGTTCTAAATTTATAATTAATCAATGAGCTGAGGTGGAGTCTTAGCCAGTGGTACCATCAGGGGTGTGTAATGCACTTTAGGGTAGACAGCCAATCAGCTGCCAGATTCAATCTGTCAATCAAACACAGCAGCCAATCAGAGAGCTGGCCATTGATCAGCAGGCCCTTTATGACATCACAGACAGACCCACGGAACTCTCTGTGCTTGTCTGCTGGCTGGCTGTCAGTTGGGTGGGTGGGCGGCAGAGGGGGAGGATGTACGTCTCGTTTCTCCTGAAAATTGCGGTTTTTCGGCGTTTCCGGAAAAAGTCGCGGTCCGACGCGCAAAAGTGGGGTATCGTAGAAATCGCCTTTTAAAGACGCACCTTTCTGGCCCCACAAAAATGGGCATTTCAAATTAGAAACAAGTCAAATGAACAAAATAGTGTGAATTAGTAAGTATTTCAGGGGTGAGTTAGCAGGTTGTTGGGGTAGTAAGTCCTGATTTTTTTGGAGGTTGCAGTGACCACTACGCCATTCAAAATAGGCAGGCTTTGGCATAAGCAGTTAGGCCCCGTAGGATGATTTTAGCTAAAATGTGCCCCAAACACTCAAACCGGCTTGTATCTTGCAATGGAAAATATGGGAAACATGACTTAGACAGCAAATGATACACTGTATGCCATGTTTCCAAATTTTTATGCACAGTGGTTACAGCATGAAGCGAATGCATGTGAATATACAAAGGTGCATTGCATTAAACAAGTCCAATGAGCGTGAAAAAAATGGCCGGCCTGCCTGCTTTCATCCATCATTTGTTCTAAATTTATAATTAATCAATGAGCTGAGGTGGAGTCTTAGCCAGTGGTACCATCAGGGGTGTGTAATGCACTTTAGGGTAGACAGCCAATCAGCTGCCAGATTCAATCTGTCAATCAAACACAGCAGCCAATCAGAGAGCTGGCCATTGATCAGCAGGCCCTTTATAACACCACAGACAGACCCACGGAACTCTCTGTGCTTGTCTGCTGGCTGGCTGTCAGTTGGGTGGGTGGGCGGCAGAGGGGGAGGATGTACGTCTCGTTTCTCCTGAAAATTGCGGTTTTTCGGCGTTTCCGGAAAAAGTCGCGGTCCGACGCGCAAAAGTGGGGTATCGTAGAAATCGCCTTTTAAAGACGCACCTTTCTGGCCCCACAAAAATGGGCATTTCAAATTAGAAACAAGTCAAATGAACAAAATAGTGTGAATAAGTAAGTATTTCAGGGGTGAGTTAGCAGGTTATTGGGGTAGTAAGTCCTGATTTTTTTGGAGGTTGCAGTGACCACTACGCCATTCAAAATAGGCAGGCTTTGGCATAAGCAGTTAGGCCCCGTAGGATGATTTTAGCTAAAATGTGCCCCAAACACTCAAACCGGCTTGTATCTTGCAATGGAAAATATGGGAAACATGACTTAGACAGCAAATGATACACTGTATGCCATGTTTCCAAATTTTTATGCACAGTGGTTACAGCATGAAGCGAATGCATGTGAATATACAAAGGTGCATTGCATTAAACAAGTCCAATGAGCGTGAAAAAAATGGCCGGCCTGCCTGCTTTCATCCATCATTTGTTCTAAATTTATAATTAATCAATGAGCTGAGGTGGAGTCTTAGCCAGTGGTACCATCAGGGGTGTGTAATGCACTTTAGGGTAGACAGCCAATCAGCTGCCAGATTCAATCTGTCAATCAAACACAGCAGCCAATCAGAGAGCTGGCCATTGATCAGCAGGCCCTTTATGACATCACAGACAGACCCACGGAACTCTCTGTGCTTGTCTGCTGGCTGGCTGTCAGTTGGGTGGGTGGGCGGCAGAGGGGGAGGATGTACGTCTCGTTTCTCCTGAAAATTGCGGTTTTTCGGCGTTTCCGGAAAAAGTCGCGGTCCGACGCGCAAAAGTGGGGTATCGTAGAAATCGCCTTTTAAAGACGCACCTTTCTGGCCCCACAAAAATGGGCATTTCAAATTAGAAACAAGTCAAATGAACAAAATAGTGTGAATTAGTAAGTATTTCAGGGGTGAGTTAGCAGGTTATTGGGGTAGTAAGTCCTGATTTTTTTGGAGGTTGCAGTGACCACTACGCCATTCAAAATAGGCAGGCTTTGGCATAAGCAGTTAGGCCCCGTAGGATGATTTTAGCTAAAATGTGCCCCAAACACTCAAACCGGCTTGTATCTTGCAATGGAAAATATGGGAAACATGACTTAGACAGCAAATGATACACTGTATGCCATGTTTCCAAATTTTTATGCACAGTGGTTACAGCATGAAGCGAATGCATGTGAATATACAAAGGTGCATTGCATTAAACAAGTCCAATGAGCGTGAAAAAAATGGCCGGCCTGCCTGCTTTCATCCATCATTTGTTCTAAATTTATAATTAATCAATGAGCTGAGGTGGAGTCTTAGCCAGTGGTACCATCAGGGGTGTGTAATGCACTTTAGGGTAGACAGCCAATCAGCTGCCAGATTCAATCTGTCAATCAAACACAGCAGCCAATCAGAGAGCTGGCCATTGATCAGCAGGCCCTTTATGACACCACAGACAGACCCACGGAACTCTCTGTGCTTGTCTGCTGGCTGGCTGTCAGTTGGGTGGGTGGGCGGCAGAGGGGGAGGATGTACGTCTCGTTTCTCCTGAAAATTGCGGTTTTTCAGCGTTTCCGGAAAAAGTCGCGGTCCGACGCGCAAAAGTGGGGTATCGTAGAAATCGCCTTTTAAAGACGCACCTTTCTGGCCCCACAAAAATGGGCATTTCAAATTAGAAACAAGTCAAATGAACAAAATAGTGTGAATAAGTAAGTATTTCAGGGGTGAGTTAGCAGGTTATTGGGGTAGTAAGTCCTGATTTTTTTGGAGGTTGCAGTGACCACTACGCCATTCAAAATAGGCAGGCTTTAGCATAAGCAGTTAGGCCCCGTAGGATGATTTTAGCTAAAATGTGCCCCAAACACTCAAACCGGCTTGTATCTTGCAATGGAAAATATGGGAAACATGACTTAGACAGCAAATGATACACTGTATGCCATGTTTCCAAATTTTTATGCACAGTGGTTACAGCATGAAGCGAATGCATGTGAATATACAAAGGTGCATTGCATTAAACAAGTCCAATGAGCGTGAAAAAAATGGCCGGCCTGCCTGCTTTCATCCATCATTTGTTCTAAATTTATAATTAATCAATGAGCTGAGGTGGAGTCTTAGCCAGTGGTACCATCAGGGGTGTGTAATGCACTTTAGGGTAGACAGCCAATCAGCTGCCAGATTCAATCTGTCAATCAAACACAGCAGCCAATCAGAGAGCTGGCCATTGATCAGCAGGCCCTTTATGACATCACAGACAGACCCACGGAACTCTCTGTGCTTGTCTGCTGGCTGGCTGTCAGTTGGGTGGGTGGGCGGCAGAGGGGGAGGATGTACGTCTCGTTTCTCCTGAAAATTGCGGTTTTTCAGCGTTTCCGGAAAAAGTAGCGGTCCGACGCGCAAAAGTGGGGTATCGTAGAAATCGCCTTTTAAAGACGCACCTTTCTGGCCCCACAAAAATGGGCATTTCAAATTAGAAACAAGTCAAATGAACAAAATAGTGTGAATAAGTAAGTATTTCAGGGGTGAGTTAGCAGGTTATTGGGGTAGTAAGTCCTGATTTTTTTGGAGGTTGCAGTGACCACTACGCCATTCAAAATAGGCAGGCTTTAGCATAAGCATTTAGGCCCCGTAGGATGATTTTAGCTAAAATGTGCCCCAAACACTCAAACCGGCTTGTATCTTGCAATGGAAAATATGGGAAACATGACTTAGACAGCAAATGATACACTGTATGCCATGTTTCCAAATTTTTATGCACAGTGGTTACAGCATGAAGTGAATGCATGTGAATATACACAGGTGCATTGCATTAAACAAGTCCAATGAGCGTGAAAAAAATGGCCGGCCTGCCTGCTTTCATCCATCATTTGTTCTAAATTTATAATTAATCAATGAGCTGAGGTGGAGTCTTAGCCAGTGGTACCATCAGGGGTGTGTAATGCACTTTAGGGTAGACAGCCAATCAGCTGCCAGATTCAATCTGTCAATCAAACACAGCAGCCAATCAGAGAGCTGGCCATTGATCAGCAGGCCCTTTATGACATCACAGACAGACCCACGGAACTCTCTGTGCTTGTCTGCTGGCTGGCTGTCAGTTGGGTGGGTGGGTGGCAGAGGGGGAGGATGTACGTCTCGTTTCTCCTGAAAATTGCGGTTTTTCGGCGTTTCCGGAAAAAGTCGCGGTCCGACGCGCAAAAGTGGGGTATCGTAGAAATCGCCTTTTAAAGACGCACCTTTCTGGCCCCACAAAAATGGGCATTTCAAATTAGAAACAAGTCAAATGAACAAAATAGTGTGAATAAGTAAGTATTTCAGGGGTGAGTTAGCAGGTTATTGGGGTAGTAAGTCCTGATTTTTTTGGAGGTTGCAGTGACCACTACGCCATTCAAAATAGGCAGGCTTTAGCATAAGCAGTTAGGCCCCGTAGGATGATTTTAGCTAAAATGTGCCCCAAACACTCAAACCGGCTTGTATCTTGCAATGGAAAATATGAGAAACATGACTTAGACAGCAAATGATACACTGTATGCCATGTTTCCAAATTTTTATGCACAGTGGTTACAGCATGAAGTGAATGCATGTGAATATACACAGGTGCATTGCATTAAACAAGTCCAATGAGCGTGAAAAAAATGGCCGGCCTGCCTGCTTTCATCCATCATTTGTTCTAAATTTATAATTAATCAATGAGCTGAGGTGGAGTCTTAGCCAGTGGTACCATCAGGGGTGTGTAATGCACTTTAGGGTAGACAGCCAATCAGCTGCCAGATTCAATCTGTCAATCAAACACAGCAGCCAATCAGAGAGCTGGCCATTGATCAGCAGGCCCTTTATGACATCACAGACAGACCCACGGAACTCTCTGTGCTTGTCTGCTGGCTGGCTGTCAGTTGGGTGGGTGGGCGGCAGAGGGGGAGGATGTACGTCTCGTTTCTCCTGAAAATTGCGGTTTTTCGGCGTTTCCGGAAAAAGTCGCGGTCCGACGCGCAAAAGTGGGGTATCGTAGAAATTGCCTTTTAAAGACGCACCTTTCTGGCACCACAAAAATGGGCATTTCAAATTAGAAACAAGTCAAATGAACAAAATAGTGTGAATAAGTAAGTATTTCAGGGGTGAGTTAGCAGGTTATTGGGGTAGTAAGTCCTGATTTTTTTGGAGGTTGCAGTGACCACTACGCCATTCAAAATAGGCAGGCTTTGGCATAAGCAGTTAGGCCCCGTAGGATGATTTTAGCTAAAATGTGCCCCAAACACTCAAACCGGCTTGTATCTTGCAATGGAAAATATGGGAAACATGACTTAGACAGCAAATGATACACTGTATGCCATGTTTAAAATTTTTTATGCACAGTGGTTACAGCATGAAGCGAATGCATGTGAATATACAAAGGTGCATTGCATTAAACAAGTCCAATGAGCGTGAAAAAAATGGCCGGCCTGCCTGCTTTCATCCATCATTTGTTCTAAATTTATAATTAATCAATGAGCTGAGGTGGAGTCTTAGCCAGTGGTACCATCAGGGGTGTGTAATGCACTTTAGGGTAGACAGCCAATCAGCTGCCAGATTCAATCTGTCAATCAAACACAGCAGCCAATCAGAGAGCTGGCCATTGATCAGCAGGCCCTTTATGACATCACAGACAGACCCACGGAACTCTCTGTGCTTGTCTGCTGGCTGGCTGTCAGTTGGGTGGGTGGGCGGCAGAGGGGGAGGATGTACGTCTCGTTTCTTCTGAAAATTGCGGTTTTTCAGCGTTTCCGGAAAAAGTCGCGGTCCGACGCGCAAAAGTGGGGTATCGTAGAAATCAACTTTTAAAGACGCACCTTTCTGGCCCCACAAAAATGGGCATTTCAAATTAGAAACAAGTCAAATGAACAAAATAGTGTGAATAAGTAAGTATTTCAGGGGTGAGTTAGCAGGTTATTGGGGTAGTAAGTCCTGATTTTTTTGGAGGTTGCAGTGACCACTACGCCATTCAAAATAGGCAGGCTTTAGCATAAGCAGTTAGGCCCCGTTGGATGATTTTAGCTAAAATGTGCCCCAAACACTCAAACTGGCTTGTATCTTGCAATGGAAAATATGGGAAACATGACTTAGACAGCAAATGATACACTGTATGCCATGTTTCCAAATTTGTATGCACAGTGGTTACAGCATGAAGCGAATGCATGTGAATTTACAAAGGTGCATTCCATTAAACAAGTCCAATGAGCGTGAAAAAAATGGCCGGCCTGCCTGCTTTCATCCATCATTTGTTCTAAATTTATAATTAATCAATGAGCTGAGGTGGAGTCTTAGCCAGTGGTACCATCAGGGGTGTGTAATGCACTTTAGGGTAGACAGCCAATCAGCTGCCAGATTCAATCTGTCAATCAAACACAGCAGCCAATCAGAGAGCTGGCCATTGATCAGCAGGCCCTTTATGACATCACAGACAGACCCACGGAACTCTCTGTGCTTGTCTGCTGGCTGGCTGTCAGTTGGGTGGGTGGGCGGCAGAGGGGGAGGATGTACGTCTCGTTTCTCCTGAAAATTGCGGTTTTTCGGCGTTTCCGGAAAAAGTCGCGGTCCGACGCGCAAAAGTGGGGTATCGTAGAAATCGCCTTTTAAAGACGCACCTTTCTGGCCCCACAAAAATGATAATTTCAAATTAGAAACAAGTCAAATGAACAAAATAGTGTGAATAAGTAAGTATTTCAGGGGTGAGTTAGCAGGTTATTGGGGTAGTAAGTCCTGATTTTTTTGGAGGTTGCAGTGACCACTACGCCATTCAAAATAGGCAGGCTTTAGCATAAGCAGTTAGGCCCCGTAGGATGATTTTAGCTAAAATGTGCCCCAAACACTCAAACCGGCTTGTATCTTGCAATGGAAAATATGGGAAACATGACTTAGACAGCAAATGATACACTGTATGCCATGTTTCCAAATTTTTATGCACAGTGGTTACAGCATGAAGCGAATGCATGTGAATATACAAAGGTGCATTGCATTAAACAAGTCCAATGAGCGTGAAAAAAATGGACGGCCTGCCTGTTTTCATCCATCATTTGTTCTAAATTTATAATTAATCAATGAGCTGAGGTGGAGTCTTAGCCAGTGGTACCATCAGGGGTGTGTAATGCACTTTAGGGTAGACAGCCAATCAGCTGCCAGATTCAATCTGTCAATCAAACACAGCAGCCAATCAGAGAGCTGGCCATTGATCAGCAGGCCCTTTATGATATCACAGACAGACCCACGGAACTCTCTGTGCTTGTCTGCTGGCTGGCTGTCAGTTGGGTGGGTGGGCGGCAGAGGGGGAGGATGTACGTCTCGTTTCTCCTGAAAATTGTGGTTTTTTTTGCGTTTCCGGAAAAAGTCGCGGTCCGACGCGCAAAAGTGGGGTATCGTAGAAATCGCCTTTTAAAGACGCACCTTTCTGGCCCCACAAAAATGGGCATTTCTAATTAGAAACAAGTCAAATGAACAAAATAGTGTGAATAAGTAAGTATTTCAGGGGTGAGTTAGCAGGTTATTGGGGTAGTAAGTCCTGATTTTTTTGGAGGTTGCAGTGACCACTACGCCATTCAAAATAGGCAGGCTTTAGCGTAAGCAGTTATGCCCCGTAGGATGATTTTAGCTATAATGTGCCCCAAACACTCAAACCGGCTTGTATCTTGCAATGGAAAATATGGGAAACATGACTTAGACAGCAAATGATACACTGTATGCCATGTTTCCAAATTTGTATGCACAGTGGTTACAGCATGAAGCGAATGCATGTGAATATACAAAGGTGCATTGCATTAAACAAGTCCAATGAGCGTGAAAAAATGGCCGGCCTGCCTGCTTTCATCCATCATTTGTTCTAAATTTATAATTAATCAATAAGCTGAGGTGGAGTCTTAGCCAGTGGTACCATCAGGGGTGTGTAATGCACTTTAGGGTAGACAGCCAATCAGCTGCCAGATTCAATCTGTCAATCAAACACAGCAGCCAATCAGAGAGCTGGCCATTGATCAGCAGGCCCTTTATGACATCACAGACAGACCCACGGAACTCTCTGTGCTTGTCTGCTGGCTGGCTGTCAGTTGGGTGGGTGGGCGGCAGAGGGGGAGGATGTACGTCTCGTTTCTTCTGAAAATTGCGGTTTTTCGGCGTTTCCGGAAAAAGTCGCGGTCCGACGCGCAAAAGTGGGGTATCGTAGAAATCGCCTTTTAAAGACGCACCTTTCTGGCCCCACAAAAATGGGCATTTCAAATTAGAAACAAGTCAAATGAACAAAATAGTGTGAATAAGTAAGTATTTCAGGGGTGAGTTAGCAGGTTATTGGGGTAGTAAGTCCTGATTTTTTTGGAGGTTGCAGTGACCACTACGCCATTCAAAATAGGCAGGCTTTAGCATAAGCAGTTAGGCCCCGTAGGATGATTTTAGCTAAAATGTTCCCCAAACACTCAAACCGGCTTGTATCTTGCAATGGAAAATATGGGAAACATGACTTAGACAGCAAATGATACACTGTATGCCATGTTTCCAAATTTTTATGCACAGTGGTTACAGCATGAAGCGAATGCATGTGAATATACAAAGGTGCATTGCATTAAACAAGTCCAATGTGCGTGAAAAAAATGGCCGGCCTGCCTGCTTTCATCCATCATTTGTTCTAAATTTATAATTAATCAATGAGCTGAGGTGGAGTCTTAGCCAGTGGTACCATCAGGGGTGTGTAATGCACTTTAGGGTAGACAGCCAATCAGCTGCCAGATTCAATCTGTCAATCAAACACAGCAGCCAATCAGAGAGCTGGCCATTGATCAGCAGGCCCTTTATGACATCACAGACAGACCCACGGAACTCTCTGTGCTTGTCTGCTGGCTGGCTGTCAGTTGGGTGGGTGGGCGGCAGAGGGGGAGTTTGTACGTCTCGTTTCTCCTGAAAATTGCGTTTTTTCGGCGTTTCCGGAAAAAGTCGCGGTCCGACGCGCAAAAGTGGGGTATCGTAGAAATCACCTTTTAAAGACGCACCTTTCTGGCCCCACAAAAATGGGCATTTCAAATTAGAAACAAGTCAAATGAACAAAATAGTGTTAATAAGTAAGTATTTCAGGGGTGAGTTAGCAGGTTATTGGGGTAGTAAGTCCTGATTTTTTTGGAGGTTGCAGTGACCACTACGCCATTCAAAATAGGCAGGCTTTAGCATAAGCAGTTAGGCCCCGTAGGATGATTTTAGCTAAAATGTGCCCCAAACACTCAAACCGGCTTGTATCTTGCAATCGAAAATATGGGAAACATGACTTAGACAGCAAATGATACACTGTATGCCATGTTTCCAAATTTTTATGCACAGTGGTTACAGCATGAAGCGAATGCATGTGAATATACAAAGGTGCATTGCATTAAACAAGTCCAATGAGCGTGAAAAAAATGACCGGCCTGCCTGCTTTCATCCATCATTTGTTCTAAATTTATAATTAATCAATGAGCTGAGGTGGAGTCTTAGCCAGTGGTACCATCAGGGGTGTGTAATGCACTTTAGGGTAGACAGCCAATCAGCTGCCAGATTCAATCTGTCAATCAAACACAGCAGCCAATCAGAGAGCTGGCCATTGATCAGCAGGCCCTTTATGACATCACAGACAGACCCACGGAACTCTCTGTGCTTGTCTGCTGGCTGGCTGTCAGTTGGGTGGGTGGGCGGCAGAGGGGGAGGATGTACGTCTCGTTTCTCCTGAAAATTGCGGTTTTTCGGCGTTTCCGGAAAAAGTCGCGGTCCGACGCGCAAAAGTGGGGTATCGTAGAAATTGCCTTTTAAAGACGCACCTTTCTGGCACCACAAAAATGGGCATTTCAAATTAGAAACAAGTCAAATGAACAAAATAGTGTGAATAAGTAAGTATTTCAGGGGTGAGTTAGCAGGTTATTGGGGTAGTAAGTCCTGATTTTTTTGGAGGTTGCAGTGACCACTACGCCATTCAAAATAGGCAGGCTTTGGCATAAGCAGTTAGGCCCCGTAGGATGATTTTAGCTAAAATGTGCCCCAAACACTCAAACCGGCTTGTATCTTGCAATGGAAAATATGGGAAACATGACTTAGACAGCAAATGATACACTGTATGCCATGTTTAAAATTTTTTATGCACAGTGGTTACAGCATGAAGCGAATGCATGTGAATATACAAAGGTGCATTGCATTAAACAAGTCCAATGAGCGTGAAAAAAATGGCCGGCCTGCCTGCTTTCATCCATCATTTGTTCTAAATTTATAATTAATCAATGAGCTGAGGTGGAGTCTTAGCCAGTGGTACCATCAGGGGTGTGTAATGCACTTTAGGGTAGACAGCCAATCAGCTGCCAGATTCAATCTGTCAATCAAACACAGCAGCCAATCAGAGAGCTGGCCATTGATCAGCAGGCCCTTTATGACATCACAGACAGACCCACGGAACTCTCTGTGCTTGTCTGCTGGCTGGCTGTCAGTTGGGTGGGTGGGCGGCAGAGGGGGAGGATGTACGTCTCGTTTCTTCTGAAAATTGCGGTTTTTCAGCGTTTCCGGAAAAAGTCGCGGTCCGACGCGCAAAAGTGGGGTATCGTAGAAATCAACTTTTAAAGACGCACCTTTCTGGCCCCACAAAAATGGGCATTTCAAATTAGAAACAAGTCAAATGAACAAAATAGTGTGAATAAGTAAGTATTTCAGGGGTGAGTTAGCAGGTTATTGGGGTAGTAAGTCCTGATTTTTTTGGAGGTTGCAGTGACCACTACGCCATTCAAAATAGGCAGGCTTTAGCATAAGCAGTTAGGCCCCGTTAGATGATTTTAGCTAAAATGTGCCCCAAACACTCAAACTGGCTTGTATCTTGCAATGGAAAATATGGGAAACATGACTTAGACAGCAAATGATACACTGTATGCCATGTTTCCAAATTTGTATGCACAGTGGTTACAGCATGAAGCGAATGCATGTGAATTTACAAAGGTGCATTCCATTAAACAAGTCCAATGAGCGTGAAAAAAATGGCCGGCCTGCCTGCTTTCATCCATCATTTGTTCTAAATTTATAATTAATCAATGAGCTGAGGTGGAGTCTTAGCCAGTGGTACCATCAGGGGTGTGTAATGCACTTTAGGGTAGACAGCCAATCAGCTGCCAGATTCAATCTGTCAATCAAACACAGCAGCCAATCAGAGAGCTGGCCATTGATCAGCAGGCCCTTTATGACATCACAGACAGACCCACGGAACTCTCTGTGCTTGTCTGCTGGCTGGCTGTCAGTTGGGTGGGTGGGCGGCAGAGGGGGAGGATGTACGTCTCGTTTCTCCTGAAAATTGCGGTTTTTCGGCGTTTCCGGAAAAAGTCGCGGTCCGACGCGCAAAAGTGGGGTATCGTAGAAATCGCCTTTTAAAGACGCACCTTTCTGGCCCCACAAAAATGGGCATTTCAAATTAGAAACAAGTCAAATGAACAAAATAGTGTGAATAAGTAAGTATTTCAGGGGTGAGTTAGCAGGTTATTGGGGTAGTAAGTCCTGATTTTTTTGGAGGTTGCATTGACCACTACGCCATTCAAAATAGGCAGGCTTTGGCATAAGCAGTTAGGCCCCGTAGGATGATTTTAGCTAAAATGTGCCCCAAACACTCAAACCGGCTTGTATCTTGCAATGGAAAATATGGGAAACATGACTTAGACAGCAAATGATACACTGTATGCCATGTTTCCAAATTTTTATGCACAGTGGTTACAGCATGAAGCGAATGCATGTGAATATACAAAGGTGCATTGCATTAAACAAGTCCAATGAGCGTGAAAAAAATGGCCGGCCTGCCTGCTTTCATCCATCATTTGTTCTAAATTTATAATTAATCAATGAGCTGAGGTGGAGTCTTAGCCAGTGGTACCATCAGGGGTGTGTAATGCACTTTAGGGTAGACAGCCAATCAGCTGCCAGATTCAATCTGTCAATCAAACACAGCAGCCAATCAGAGAGCTGGCCATTGATCAGCAGGCCCTTTATGACATCACAGACAGACCCACGGAACTCTCTGTGCTTGTCTGCTGGCTGGCTGTCAGTTGGGTGGGTGGGCGGCAGAGGGTGAGGATGTACGTCTCGTTTCTCCTGAAAATTGCGGTTTTTCGGCGTTTCCGGAAAAAGTCGCGGTCCGACGCGCAAAAGTGGGGTATCGTAGAAATCGCCTTTTAAAGACGCACCTTTCTGGCCCCACAAAAATGGGCATTTCAAATTAGAAACAAGTCAAATGAACAAAATAGTGTGAATAAGTAAGTATTTCAGGGGTGAGTTAGCAGGTTATTGGGGTAGTAAGTCCTGATTTTTTTGGAGGTTGCAGTGACCACTACGCCATTCAAAATAGGCAGGCTTTAGCATAAGCAGTTAGGCCCCGTAGGATGATTTTAGCTAAAATGTGCCCCAAACACTCAAACCGGCTTGTATCTTGCAATGGAAAATATGGGAAACATGACTTAGACAGCAAATGATACACTGTATGCCATGTTTCCAAATTTTTATGCACAGTGGTTACAGCATGAAGTGAATGCATGTGAATATACAAAGGTGCATTGCATTAAACAAGTCCAATGAGTGTGAAAAAAATGGCCGGCCTGCCTGCATTCATCCATCATTTGTTCTAAATTTATAATTAATCAATGAGCTGAGGTGGAGTCTTAGCCAGTGGTACCATCAGGGGTGTGTAATGCACTTTAGGGTAGACAGCCAATCAGCTGCCAGATTCAATCTGTCAATCAAACACAGCAGCCAATCAGAGAGCTGGCCATTGATCAGCAGGCCCTTTATGACATCACAGACAGACCCACGGAACTCTCTGTGCTTGTCTGCTGGCTGGCTGTCAGTTGGGTGGGTGGGCGGCAGAGGGGGAGGATGTACGTCTCGTTTCTCCTGAAAATTGCGGTTTTTCGGCGTTTCCGGAAAAAGTCGCGGTCCGACGCGCAAAAGTGGGGTATCGTAGAAATCGCCTTTTAAAGACGCACCTTTCTGGCCCCACAAAAATGGGCATTTCAAATTAGAAACAAGTCAAATGAACAAAATAGTGTGAATAAGTAAGTATTTCAGGGGTGAGTTAGCAGGTTATTGGGGTAGTAAGTCCTGATTTTTTTGGAGGTTGCAGTGACCACTACGCCATTCAAAATAGGCAGGCTTTGGCATAAGCAGTTAGGCCCCGTAGGATGATTTTAGCTAAAATGTGCCCCAAACACTCAAACCGGCTTGTATCTTGCAATGGAAAATATGGGAAACATGACTTAGACAGCAAATGATACACTGTATGCCATGTTTCCAAATTTTTATGCACAGTGGTTACAGCATGAAGCGAATGCATGTGAATATACAAAGGTGCATTGCATTAAACAAGTCCAATGAGCGTGAAAAAAATGGCCGGCCTGCCTGCTTTCATCCATCATTTGTTCTAAATTTATAATTAATCAATGAGCTGAGGTGGAGTCTTAGCCAGTGGTACCATCAGGGGTGTGTAATGCACTTTAGGGTAGACAGCCAATCAGCTGCCAGATTCAATCTGTCAATCAAACACAGCAGCCAATCAGAGAGCTGGCCATTGATCAGCAGGCCCTTTATGACATCACAGACAGACCCACGGAACTCTCTGTGCTTGTCTGCTGGCTGGCTGTCAGTTGGGTGGGTGGGCGGCAGAGGGGGAGGATGTACGTCTCGTTTCTCCTGAAAATTGCGGTTTTTCGGCGTTTCCGGAAAAAGTCGCGGTCCGACGCGCAAAAGTGGGGTATCGTAGAAATCGCCTTTTAAAGACGCACCTTTCTGGCCCCACAAAAATGGGCATTTCAAATTAGAAACAAGTCAAATGAACAAAATAGTGTGAATTAGTAAGTATTTCAGGGGTGAGTTAGCAGGTTATTGGGGTAGTAAGTCCTGATTTTTTTGGAGGTTGCAGTGACCACTACGCCATTCAAAATAGGCAGGCTTTGGCATAAGCAGTTAGGCCCCGTAGGATGATTTTAGCTAAAATGTGCCCCAAACACTCAAACCGGCTTGTATCTTGCAATGGAAAATATGGGAAACATGACTTAGACAGCAAATGATACACTGTATGCCATGTTTCCAAATTTTTATGCACAGTGGTTACAGCATGAAGCGAATGCATGTGAATATACAAAGGTGCATTGCATTAAACAAGTCCAATGAGCGTGAAAAAAATGGCCGGCCTGCCTGCTTTCATCCATCATTTGTTCTAAATTTATAATTAATCAATGAGCTGAGGTGGAGTCTTAGCCAGTGGTACCATCAGGGGTGTGTAATGCACTTTAGGGTAGACAGCCAATCAGCTGCCAGATTCAATCTGTCAATCAAACACAGCAGCCAATCAGAGAGCTGGCCATTGATCAGCAGGCCCTTTATGACACCACAGACAGACCCACGGAACTCTCTGTGCTTGTCTGCTGGCTGGCTGTCAGTTGGGTGGGTGGGCGGCAGAGGGGGAGGATGTACGTCTCGTTTCTCCTGAAAATTGCGGTTTTTCAGCGTTTCCGGAAAAAGTCGCGGTCCGACGCGCAAAAGTGGGGTATCGTAGAAATCGCCTTTTAAAGACGCACCTTTCTGGCCCCACAAAAATGGGCATTTCAAATTAGAAACAAGTCAAATGAACAAAATAGTGTGAATAAGTAAGTATTTCAGGGGTGAGTTAGCAGGTTATTGGGGTAGTAAGTCCTGATTTTTTTGGAGGTTGCAGTGACCACTACGCCATTCAAAATAGGCAGGCTTTAGCATAAGCAGTTAGGCCCCGTAGGATGATTTTAGCTAAAATGTGCCCCAAACACTCAAACCGGCTTGTATCTTGCAATGGAAAATATGGGAAACATGACTTAGACAGCAAATGATACACTGTATGCCATGTTTCCAAATTTTTATGCACAGTGGTTACAGCATGAAGCGAATGCATGTGAATATACAAAGGTGCATTGCATTAAACAAGTCCAATGAGCGTGAAAAAAATGGCCGGCCTGCCTGCTTTCATCCATCATTTGTTCTAAATTTATAATTAATCAATGAGCTGAGGTGGAGTCTTAGCCAGTGGTACCATCAGGGGTGTGTAATGCACTTTAGGGTAGACAGCCAATCAGCTGCCAGATTCAATCTGTCAATCAAACACAGCAGCCAATCAGAGAGCTGGCCATTGATCAGCAGGCCCTTTATGACATCACAGACAGACCCACGGAACTCTCTGTGCTTGTCTGCTGGCTGGCTGTCAGTTGGGTGGGTGGGCGGCAGAGGGGGAGGATGTACGTCTCGTTTCTCCTGAAAATTGCGGTTTTTCAGCGTTTCCGGAAAAAGTAGCGGTCCGACGCGCAAAAGTGGGGTATCGTAGAAATCGCCTTTTAAAGACGCACCTTTCTGGCCCCACAAAAATGGGCATTTCAAATTAGAAACAAGTCAAATGAACAAAATAGTGTGAATAAGTAAGTATTTCAGGGGTGAGTTAGCAGGTTATTGGGGTAGTAAGTCCTGATTTTTTTGGAGGTTGCAGTGACCACTACGCCATTCAAAATAGGCAGGCTTTAGCATAAGCATTTAGGCCCCGTAGGATGATTTTAGCTAAAATGTGCCCCAAACACTCAAACCGGCTTGTATCTTGCAATGGAAAATATGGGAAACATGACTTAGACAGCAAATGATACACTGTATGCCATGTTTCCAAATTTTTATGCACAGTGGTTACAGCATGAAGTGAATGCATGTGAATATACACAGGTGCATTGCATTAAACAAGTCCAATGAGCGTGAAAAAAATGGCCGGCCTGCCTGCTTTCATCCATCATTTGTTCTAAATTTATAATTAATCAATGAGCTGAGGTGGAGTCTTAGCCAGTGGTACCATCAGGGGTGTGTAATGCACTTTAGGGTAGACAGCCAATCAGCTGCCAGATTCAATCTGTCAATCAAACACAGCAGCCAATCAGAGAGCTGGCCATTGATCAGCAGGCCCTTTATGACATCACAGACAGACCCACGGAACTCTCTGTGCTTGTCTGCTGGCTGGCTGTCAGTTGGGTGGGTGGGTGGCAGAGGGGGAGGATGTACGTCTCGTTTCTCCTGAAAATTGCGGTTTTTCGGCGTTTCCGGAAAAAGTCGCGGTCCGACGCGCAAAAGTGGGGTATCGTAGAAATCGCCTTTTAAAGACGCACCTTTCTGGCCCCACAAAAATGGGCATTTCAAATTAGAAACAAGTCAAATGAACAAAATAGTGTGAATAAGTAAGTATTTCAGGGGTGAGTTAGCAGGTTATTGGGGTAGTAAGTCCTGATTTTTTTGGAGGTTGCAGTGACCACTACGCCATTCAAAATAGGCAGGCTTTAGCATAAGCAGTTAGGCCCCGTAGGATGATTTTAGCTAAAATGTGCCCCAAACACTCAAACCGGCTTGTATCTTGCAATGGAAAATATGAGAAACATGACTTAGACAGCAAATGATACACTGTATGCCATGTTTCCAAATTTTTATGCACAGTGGTTACAGCATGAAGTGAATGCATGTGAATATACACAGGTGCATTGCATTAAACAAGTCCAATGAGCGTGAAAAAAATGGCCGGCCTGCCTGCTTTCATCCATCATTTGTTCTAAATTTATAATTAATCAATGAGCTGAGGTGGAGTCTTAGCCAGTGGTACCATCAGGGGTGTGTAATGCACTTTAGGGTAGACAGCCAATCAGCTGCCAGATTCAATCTGTCAATCAAACACAGCAGCCAATCAGAGAGCTGGCCATTGATCAGCAGGCCCTTTATGACATCACAGACAGACCCACGGAACTCTCTGTGCTTGTCTGCTGGCTGGCTGTCAGTTGGGTGGGTGGGCGGCAGAGGGGGAGGATGTACGTCTCGTTTCTCCTGAAAATTGCGGTTTTTCGGCGTTTCCGGAAAAAGTCGCGGTCCGACGCGCAAAAGTGGGGTATCGTAGAAATTGCCTTTTAAAGACGCACCTTTCTGGCACCACAAAAATGGGCATTTCAAATTAGAAACAAGTCAAATGAACAAAATAGTGTGAATAAGTAAGTATTTCAGGGGTGAGTTAGCAGGTTATTGGGGTAGTAAGTCCTGATTTTTTTGGAGGTTGCAGTGACCACTACGCCATTCAAAATAGGCAGGCTTTGGCATAAGCAGTTAGGCCCCGTAGGATGATTTTAGCTAAAATGTGCCCCAAACACTCAAACCGGCTTGTATCTTGCAATGGAAAATATGGGAAACATGACTTAGACAGCAAATGATACACTGTATGCCATGTTTAAAA
Organism: Crinia signifera; assembly: GCF_055691185.1. Taxonomy (NCBI): domain Eukaryota; kingdom Metazoa; phylum Chordata; class Amphibia; order Anura; family Myobatrachidae; genus Crinia; species Crinia signifera. The sequence continues at coordinate 498,174 of NW_028142675.1, forward strand.
TTTTTTATGCACAGTGGTTACAGCATGAAGCGAATGCATGTGAATATACAAAGGTGCATTGCATTAAACAAGTCCAATGAGCGTGAAAAAAATGGCCGGCCTGCCTGCTTTCATCCATCATTTGTTCTAAATTTATAATTAATCAATGAGCTGAGGTGGAGTCTTAGCCAGTGGTACCATCAGGGGTGTGTAATGCACTTTAGGGTAGACAGCCAATCAGCTGCCAGATTCAATCTGTCAATCAAACACAGCAGCCAATCAGAGAGCTGGCCATTGATCAGCAGGCCCTTTATGACATCACAGACAGACCCACGGAACTCTCTGTGCTTGTCTGCTGGCTGGCTGTCAGTTGGGTGGGTGGGCGGCAGAGGGGGAGGATGTACGTCTCGTTTCTTCTGAAAATTGCGGTTTTTCAGCGTTTCCGGAAAAAGTCGCGGTCCGACGCGCAAAAGTGGGGTATCGTAGAAATCAACTTTTAAAGACGCACCTTTCTGGCCCCACAAAAATGGGCATTTCAAATTAGAAACAAGTCAAATGAACAAAATAGTGTGAATAAGTAAGTATTTCAGGGGTGAGTTAGCAGGTTATTGGGGTAGTAAGTCCTGATTTTTTTGGAGGTTGCAGTGACCACTACGCCATTCAAAATAGGCAGGCTTTAGCATAAGCAGTTAGGCCCCGTTGGATGATTTTAGCTAAAATGTGCCCCAAACACTCAAACTGGCTTGTATCTTGCAATGGAAAATATGGGAAACATGACTTAGACAGCAAATGATACACTGTATGCCATGTTTCCAAATTTGTATGCACAGTGGTTACAGCATGAAGCGAATGCATGTGAATTTACAAAGGTGCATTCCATTAAACAAGTCCAATGAGCGTGAAAAAAATGGCCGGCCTGCCTGCTTTCATCCATCATTTGTTCTAAATTTATAATTAATCAATGAGCTGAGGTGGAGTCTTAGCCAGTGGTACCATCAGGGGTGTGTAATGCACTTTAGGGTAGACAGCCAATCAGCTGCCAGATTCAATCTGTCAATCAAACACAGCAGCCAATCAGAGAGCTGGCCATTGATCAGCAGGCCCTTTATGACATCACAGACAGACCCACGGAACTCTCTGTGCTTGTCTGCTGGCTGGCTGTCAGTTGGGTGGGTGGGCGGCAGAGGGGGAGGATGTACGTCTCGTTTCTCCTGAAAATTGCGGTTTTTCGGCGTTTCCGGAAAAAGTCGCGGTCCGACGCGCAAAAGTGGGGTATCGTAGAAATCGCCTTTTAAAGACGCACCTTTCTGGCCCCACAAAAATGATAATTTCAAATTAGAAACAAGTCAAATGAACAAAATAGTGTGAATAAGTAAGTATTTCAGGGGTGAGTTAGCAGGTTATTGGGGTAGTAAGTCCTGATTTTTTTGGAGGTTGCAGTGACCACTACGCCATTCAAAATAGGCAGGCTTTAGCATAAGCAGTTAGGCCCCGTAGGATGATTTTAGCTAAAATGTGCCCCAAACACTCAAACCGGCTTGTATCTTGCAATGGAAAATATGGGAAACATGACTTAGACAGCAAATGATACACTGTATGCCATGTTTCCAAATTTTTATGCACAGTGGTTACAGCATGAAGCGAATGCATGTGAATATACAAAGGTGCATTGCATTAAACAAGTCCAATGAGCGTGAAAAAAATGGACGGCCTGCCTGTTTTCATCCATCATTTGTTCTAAATTTATAATTAATCAATGAGCTGAGGTGGAGTCTTAGCCAGTGGTACCATCAGGGGTGTGTAATGCACTTTAGGGTAGACAGCCAATCAGCTGCCAGATTCAATCTGTCAATCAAACACAGCAGCCAATCAGAGAGCTGGCCATTGATCAGCAGGCCCTTTATGATATCACAGACAGACCCACGGAACTCTCTGTGCTTGTCTGCTGGCTGGCTGTCAGTTGGGTGGGTGGGCGGCAGAGGGGGAGGATGTACGTCTCGTTTCTCCTGAAAATTGTGGTTTTTTTTGCGTTTCCGGAAAAAGTCGCGGTCCGACGCGCAAAAGTGGGGTATCGTAGAAATCGCCTTTTAAAGACGCACCTTTCTGGCCCCACAAAAATGGGCATTTCTAATTAGAAACAAGTCAAATGAACAAAATAGTGTGAATAAGTAAGTATTTCAGGGGTGAGTTAGCAGGTTATTGGGGTAGTAAGTCCTGATTTTTTTGGAGGTTGCAGTGACCACTACGCCATTCAAAATAGGCAGGCTTTAGCGTAAGCAGTTATGCCCCGTAGGATGATTTTAGCTATAATGTGCCCCAAACACTCAAACCGGCTTGTATCTTGCAATGGAAAATATGGGAAACATGACTTAGACAGCAAATGATACACTGTATGCCATGTTTCCAAATTTGTATGCACAGTGGTTACAGCATGAAGCGAATGCATGTGAATATACAAAGGTGCATTGCATTAAACAAGTCCAATGAGCGTGAAAAAATGGCCGGCCTGCCTGTTTTCATCCATCATTTGTTCTAAATTTATAATTAATCAATGAGCTGAGGTGGAGTCTTAGCCAGTGGTACCATCAGGGGTGTGTAATGCACTTTAGGGTAGACAGCCAATCAGCTGCCAGATTCAATCTGTCAATCAAACACAGCAGCCAATCAGAGAGCTGGCCATTGATCAGCAGGCCCTTTATGACATCACAGACAGACCCACGGAACTCTCTGTGCTTGTCTGCTGGCTGGCTGTCAGTTGGGTGGGTGGGCGGCAGAGGGGGAGGATGTACGTCTCGTTTCTTCTGAAAATTGCGGTTTTTCGGCGTTTCCGGAAAAAGTCGCGGTCCGACGCGCAAAAGTGGGGTATCGTAGAAATCGCCTTTTAAAGACGCACCTTTCTGGCCCCACAAAAATGGGCATTTCAAATTAGAAACAAGTCAAATGAACAAAATAGTGTGAATAAGTAAGTATTTCAGGGGTGAGTTAGCAGGTTATTGGGGTAGTAAGTCCTGATTTTTTTGGAGGTTGCAGTGACCACTACGCCATTCAAAATAGGCAGGCTTTAGCATAAGCAGTTAGGCCCCGTAGGATGATTTTAGCTAAAATGTTCCCCAAACACTCAAACCGGCTTGTATCTTGCAATGGAAAATATGGGAAACATGACTTAGACAGCAAATGATACACTGTATGCCATGTTTCCAAATTTTTATGCACAGTGGTTACAGCATGAAGCGAATGCATGTGAATATACAAAGGTGCATTGCATTAAACAAGTCCAATGTGCGTGAAAAAAATGGCCGGCCTGCCTGCTTTCATCCATCATTTGTTCTAAATTTATAATTAATCAATGAGCTGAGGTGGAGTCTTAGCCAGTGGTACCATCAGGGGTGTGTAATGCACTTTAGGGTAGACAGCCAATCAGCTGCCAGATTCAATCTGTCAATCAAACACAGCAGCCAATCAGAGAGCTGGCCATTGATCAGCAGGCCCTTTATGACATCACAGACAGACCCACGGAACTCTCTGTGCTTGTCTGCTGGCTGGCTGTCAGTTGGGTGGGTGGGCGGCAGAGGGGGAGTTTGTACGTCTCGTTTCTCCTGAAAATTGCGTTTTTTCGGCGTTTCCGGAAAAAGTCGCGGTCCGACGCGCAAAAGTGGGGTATCGTAGAAATCACCTTTTAAAGACGCACCTTTCTGGCCCCACAAAAATGGGCATTTCAAATTAGAAACAAGTCAAATGAACAAAATAGTGTTAATAAGTAAGTATTTCAGGGGTGAGTTAGCAGGTTATTGGGGTAGTAAGTCCTGATTTTTTTGGAGGTTGCAGTGACCACTACGCCATTCAAAATAGGCAGGCTTTAGCATAAGCAGTTAGGCCCCGTAGGATGATTTTAGCTAAAATGTGCCCCAAACACTCAAACCGGCTTGTATCTTGCAATCGAAAATATGGGAAACATGACTTAGACAGCAAATGATACACTGTATGCCATGTTTCCAAATTTTTATGCACAGTGGTTACAGCATGAAGCGAATGCATGTGAATATACAAAGGTGCATTGCATTAAACAAGTCCAATGAGCGTGAAAAAAATGACCGGCCTGCCTGCTTTCATCCATCATTTGTTCTAAATTTATAATTAATCAATGAGCTGAGGTGGAGTCTTAGCCAGTGGTACCATCAGGGGTGTGTAATGCACTTTAGGGTAGACAGCCAATCAGCTGCCAGATTCAATCTGTCAATCAAACACAGCAGCCAATCAGAGAGCTGGCCATTGATCAGCAGGCCCTTTATGACATCACAGACAGACCCACGGAACTCTCTGTGCTTGTCTGCTGGCTGGCTGTCAGTTGGGTGGGTGGGCGGCAGAGGGGGAGGATGTACGTCTCGTTTCTCCTGAAAATTGCGGTTTTTCGGCGTTTCCGGAAAAAGTCGCGGTCCGACGCGCAAAAGTGGGGTATCGTAGAAATCGCCTTTTAAAGACGCACCTTTCTGGCCCCACAAAAATGGGCATTTCAAATTAGAAACAAGTCAAATGAACAAAATAGTGTGAATAAGTAAGTATTTCAGGGGTGAGTTAGCAGGTTATTGGGGTAGTAAGTCCTGATTTTTTTGGAGGTTGCAGTGACCACTACGCCATTCAAAATAGGCAGGCTTTAGCATAAGCAGTTAGGCCCCGTAGGATGATTTTAGCTAAAATGTTCCCCAAACACTCAAACCGGCTTGTATCTTGCAATGGAAAATATGGGAAACATGACTTAGACAGCAAATGATACACTGTATGCCATGTTTCCAAATTTTTATGCACAGTGGTTACAGCATGAAGCGAATGCATGTGAATATACAAAGGTGCATTGCATTAAACAAGTCCAATGTGCGTGAAAAAAATGGCCGGCCTGCCTGCTTTCATCCATCATTTGTTCTAAATTTATAATTAATCAATGAGCTGAGGTGGAGTCTTAGCCAGTGGTACCATCAGGGGTGTGTAATGCACTTTAGGGTAGACAGCCAATCAGCTGCCAGATTCAATCTGTCAATCAAACACAGCAGCCAATCAGAGAGCTGGCCATTGATCAGCAGGCCCTTTATGACATCACAGACAGACCCACGGAACTCTCTGTGCTTGTCTGCTGGCTGGCTGTCAGTTGGGTGGGTGGGCGGCAGAGGGGGAGTTTGTACGTCTCGTTTCTCCTGAAAATTGCGTTTTTTCGGCGTTTCCGGAAAAAGTCGCGGTCCGACGCGCAAAAGTGGGGTATCGTAGAAATCACCTTTTAAAGACGCACCTTTCTGGCCCCACAAAAATGGGCATTTCAAATTAGAAACAAGTCAAATGAACAAAATAGTGTTAATAAGTAAGTATTTCAGGGGTGAGTTAGCAGGTTATTGGGGTAGTAAGTCCTGATTTTTTTGGAGGTTGCAGTGACCACTACGCCATTCAAAATAGGCAGGCTTTAGCATAAGCAGTTAGGCCCCGTAGGATGATTTTAGCTAAAATGTGCCCCAAACACTCAAACCGGCTTGTATCTTGCAATCGAAAATATGGGAAACATGACTTAGACAGCAAATGATACACTGTATGCCATGTTTCCAAATTTTTATGCACAGTGGTTACAGCATGAAGCGAATGCATGTGAATATACAAAGGTGCATTGCATTAAACAAGTCCAATGAGCGTAAAAAAAAATTGCCGGCCTGCCTGCTTTCATCCATCATTTGTTCTAAATTTATAATTAATCAATGAGCTGAGGTGGAGTCTTAGCCAGTGGTACCATCAGGGGTGTGTAATGCACTTTAGGGTAGACAGCCAATCAGCTGCCAGATTCAATCTGTCATTCAAACACAGCAGCCAATCAGAGAGCTGGCCATTGATCAGCAGGCCCTTTATGACATCACAGACAGACCCATGGAACTCTCTGTGCTTGTCTGCTGGCTGGCTGTCAGTTGGGTGGGTGGGCGGCAGAGGGGGAGGATGTACGTCTCGTTTCTCCTGAAAATTGCGGTTTTTCGGCGTTTCCGGAAAAAGTCGCGGTCCGACGCGCAAAAGTGGGGTATCGTAGAAATCGCCTTTTAAAGACGCACCTTTCTGGCCCCACAAAAATGGGCATTTCAAATTAGAAACAAGTCAAATGAACAAAATAGTGTGAATAAGTAAGTATTTCAGGGGTGAGTTAGCAGGTTATTGGGGTAGTAAGTCCTGATTTTTTTGGAGGTTGCAGTGACCACTACGCCATTCAAAATAGGCAGGCTTTAGCATAAGCAGTTAGGCCCCGTAGGATGATTTTAGCTAAAATGTGCCCCAAACACTCAAACCGGCTTGTATCTTGCAATGGAAAATATGGGAAACATGACTTAGACAGCAAATGATACACTGTATGCCATGTTTCCAAATTTTTATGCACAGTGGTTACAGCATGAAGCGAATGCATGTGAATATACAAAGGTGCATTGCATTAAACAAGTCTAATGAGCGTGAAAAAAATGGCCGGCCTGCCTGCTTTCATCCATCATTTGTTCTAAATTTATAATTAATCAATGAGCTGAGGTGGAGTCTTAGCCAGTGGTACCATCAGGGGTGTGTAATGCACTTTAGGGTAGACAGCCAATCAGCTGCCAGATTCAATCTGTCAATCAAACACAGCAGCCAATCAGAGAGCTGGCCATTGATCAGCAGGCCCTTTATGACATCACAGACAGACCCACGGAACTCTCTGTGCTTGTCTGCTGGCTGGCTGTCAGTTGGGTGGGTGGGCGGCAGAGGGGGAGGATGTACGTCTCGTTTCTCCTGAAAATTGCGGTTTTTCGGCGTTTCCGGAAAAAGTCGCGGTCCGACGCGCAAAAGTGGGGTATCGTAGAAATCGCCTTTTAAAGACGCACCTTTCTGGCCCCACAAAAATGGGCATTTCAAATTAGAAACAAGTCAAATGAACAAAATAGTGTGAATAAGTAAGTATTTCAGGGGTGAGTTAGCAGGTTATTGGGGTAGTAAGTCCTGATTTTTTTGGAGGTTGCAGTGACCACTACGCCATTCAAAATAGGCAGGCTTTAGCATAAGCAGTTAGGCCCCGTAGGATGATTTTAGCTAAAATGTTCCCCAAACACTCAAACCGGCTTGTATCTTGCAATGGAAAATATGGGAAACATGACTTAGACAGCAAATGATACACTGTATGCCATGTTTCCAAATTTTTATGCACAGTGGTTACAGCATGAAGCGAATGCATGTGAATATACAAAGGTGCATTGCATTAAACAAGTCCAATGTGCGTGAAAAAAATGGCCGGCCTGCCTGCTTTCATCCATCATTTGTTCTAAATTTATAATTAATCAATGAGCTGAGGTGGAGTCTTAGCCAGTGGTACCATCAGGGGTGTGTAATGCACTTTAGGGTAGACAGCCAATCAGCTGCCAGATTCAATCTGTCAATCAAACACAGCAGCCAATCAGAGAGCTGGCCATTGATCAGCAGGCCCTTTATGACATCACAGACAGACCCACGGAACTCTCTGTGCTTGTCTGCTGCCTGGCTGTCAGTTGGGTGGGTGGGCGGCAGAGGGGGAGTTTGTACGTCTCGTTTCTCCTGAAAATTGCGTTTTTTCGGCGTTTCCGGAAAAAGTCGCGGTCCGACGCGCAAAAGTGGGGTATCGTAGAAATCACCTTTTAAAGACGCACCTTTCTGGCCCCACAAAAATGGGCATTTCAAATTAGAAACAAGTCAAATGAACAAAATAGTGTTAATAAGTAAGTATTTCAGGGGTGAGTTAGCAGGTTATTGGGGTAGTAAGTCCTGATTTTTTTGGAGGTTGCAGTGACCACTACGCCATTCAAAATAGGCAGGCTTTAGCATAAGCAGTTAGGCCCCGTAGGATGATTTTAGCTAAAATGTGCCCCAAACACTCAAACCGGCTTGTATCTTGCAATCGAAAATATGGGAAACATGACTTAGACAGCAAATGATACACTGTATGCCATGTTTCCAAATTTTTATGCACAGTGGTTACAGCATGAAGCGAATGCATGTGAATATACAAAGGTGCATTGCATTAAACAAGTCCAATGAGCGTAAAAAAAAATTGCCGGCCTGCCTGCTTTCATCCATCATTTGTTCTAAATTTATAATTAATCAATGAGCTGAGGTGGAGTCTTAGCCAGTGGTACCATCAGGGGTGTGTAATGCACTTTAGGGTAGACAGCCAATCAGCTGCCAGATTCAATCTGTCATTCAAACACAGCAGCCAATCAGAGAGCTGGCCATTGATCAGCAGGCCCTTTATGACATCACAGACAGACCCATGGAACTCTCTGTGCTTGTCTGCTGGCTGGCTGTCAGTTGGGTGGGTGGGCGGCAGAGGGGGAGGATGTACGTCTCGTTTCTCCTGAAAATTGCGGTTTTTCGGCGTTTCCGGAAAAAGTCGCGGTCCGACGCGCAAAAGTGGGGTATCGTAGAAATCGCCTTTTAAAGACGCACCTTTCTGGCCCCACAAAAATGGGCATTTCAAATTAGAAACAAGTCAAATTAACAAAATAGTGTGAATAAGTAAGTATTTCAGGGGTGAGTTAGCAGGTTATTGGGGTAGTAAGTCCTGATTTTTTTGGAGGTTGCAGTGACCACTACGCCATTCAAAATAGGCAGGCTTTAGCATAAGCAGTTAGGCCCCGTAGGATGATTTTAGCTAAAATGTGCCCCAAACACTCAAACCGGCTTGTATCTTGCAATGGAAAATATGGGAAACATGACTTAGACAGCAAATGATACACTGTATGCCATGTTTCCAAATTTTTATGCACAGTGGTTACAGCATGAAGCGAATGCATGTGAATATACAAAGGTGCATTGCATTAAACAAGTCTAATGAGCGTGAAAAAAATGGCCGGCCTGCCTGCTTTCATCCATCATTTGTTCTAAATTTATAATTAATCAATGAGCTGAGGTGGAGTCTTAGCCAGTGGTACCATCAGGGGTGTGTAATGCACTTTAGGGTAGACAGCCAATCAGCTGCCAGATTCAATCTGTCAATCAAACACAGCAGCCAATCAGAGAGCTGGCCATTGATCAGCAGGCCCTTTATGACATCACAGACAGACCCACGGAACTCTCTGTGCTTGTCTGCTGGCTGGCTGTCAGTTGGGTGGGTGGGCGGCAGAGGGGGAGGATGTACGTCTCGTTTCTCCTGAAAATTGCGTTTTTTCTGCGTTTCCGGAAAAAGTCGCGGTCCGACGCGCAAAAGTGGGGTATCGTAGAAATCGCCTTTTAAAGACGCACCTTTCTGGCCCCACAAAAATGGGCATTTCAAATTAGAAACAAGTCAAATGAACAAAATAGTGTGAATAAGTAAGTATTTCAGGGGTGAGTTAGCAGGTTATTGGGGTAGTAAGTCCTGATTTTTTTGGAGGTTGCAGTGACCACTACGCCATTCAAAATAGGCAGGCTTTAGCATAAGCAGTTAGGCCCCGTAGGATGATTTTAGCTAAAATGTGCCCCAAACACTCAAACCGGCTTGTATCTTGCAATGGAAAATATGGGAAACATGACTTAGACAGCAAATGATACACTGTATGCCATGTTTCCAAATTTTTATGCACAGTGGTTACAGCATGAAGCGAATGCATGTGAATATACCAAGGTGCATTGCATTAAACAAGTCCAATGAGCGTGAAAAAAATGGCCGGCCTGCCTGTTTTCATCCATCATTTGTTCTAAATTTATAATTAATCAATGAGCTGAGGTGGAGTCTTAGCCAGTGGTACCATCAGGGGTGTGTAATGCACTTTAGGGTAGACAGCCAATCAGCTGCCAGATTCAATCTGTCAATCAAACACAGCAGCCAATCAGAGAGCTGGCCATTGATCAGCAGGCCCTTTATGACATCACAGACAGACCCACGGAACTCTCTGTGCTTGTCTGCTGGCTGGCTGTCAGTTGGGTGGGTGGGCGGCAGAGGGGGAGGATGTACGTCTCGTTTCTCCTGAAAATTGCGGTTTTTCGGCGTTTCCGGAAAAAGTCGCGGTCCGACGCGCAAAAGTGGGGTATCGTAGAAATCGCCTTTTAAAGACGCACCTTTCTGGCCCCACAAAAATGGGCATTTCAAATTAGAAACAAGTCAAATGAACAAAATAGTGTGAATAAGTAAGTATTTCAGGGGTAGTTAGCAGGTTATTGGGGTAGTAAGTCCTGATTTTTTTGGAGGTTGCAGTGACCACTACGCCATTCAAAATAGGCAGGCTTTAGCATAAGCAGTTAGGCCCCGTAGGATGATTTTAGCTAAAATGTGCCCCAAACACTCAAACCGGCTTGTATCTTGCAATGGAAAATATGGGAAACATGACTTAGACAGCAAATGATACACTGTATGCCATGTTTCCAAATTTTTATGCACAGTGGTTACAGCATGAAGCGAATGCATGTGAATATACAAAGGTGCATTGCATTAAACAAGTCTAATGAGCGTGAAAAAAATGGCCGGCCTGCCTGCTTTCATCCATCATTTGTTCTAAATTTATAATTAATCAATGAGCTGAGGTGGAGTCTTAGCCAGTGGTACCATCAGGGGTGTGTAATGCACTTTAGGGTAGACAGCCAATCAGCTGCCAGATTCAATCTGTCAATCAAACACAGCAGCCAATCAGAGAGCTGGCCATTGATCAGCAGGCCCTTTATGACATCACAGACAGACCCACGGAACTCTCTGTGCTTGTCTGCTGGCTGGCTGTCAGTTGGGTGGGTGGGCGGCAGAGGGGGAGGATGTACGTCTCGTTTCTCCTGAAAATTGCGGTTTTTCAGCGTTTCCGGAAAAAGTCGCGGTCCGACGCGCAAAAGTGGGGTATCGTAGAAATCGCCTTTTAAAGACGCACCTTTCTGGCCCCACAAAAATGGGCATTTCAAATTAGAAACAAGTCAAATGAACAAAATAGTGTGAATAAGTAAGTATTTCAGGGGTGAGTTAGCAGGTTATTGGGGTAGTAAGTCCTGATTTTTTTGGAGGTTGCATTGACCACTACGCCATTCAAAATAGGCAGGCTTTGGCATAAGCAGTTAGGCCCCGTAGGATGATTTTAGCTAAAATGTGCCCCAAACACTCAAACCGGCTTGTATCTTGCTATGGAAAATATGGGAAACATGACTTAGACAGCAAATGATACACTGTATGCCATGTTTCCAAATTTTTATGCACAGTGGTTACAGCATGAAGCGAATGCATGTGAATATACAAAGGTGCATTGCATTAAACAAGTCCAATGAGCGTGAAAAAAATGTCCGGCCTGCCTGCTTTCATCCATCATTTGTTCTAAATTTATAATTAATCAATGAGCTGAGGTGGAGTCTTAGCCAGTGGTACCATCAGGTGTGTGTAATGCACTTAAGGGTAGACAGCCAATCAGCTGCCAGATTCAATCTGTCAATCAAACACAGCAGCCAATCAGAGAGCTGGCCATTGATCAGCTAGGCCCTTTATGACATCACAGACAGACCCACGGAACTCTCTGTGCTTGTCTGCTGGCTGGCTGTCAGTTGGGTGGGTGGGCGGCAGAGGGGGAGGATGTACGTCTCGTTTCTCCTGAAAATTGCGGTTTTTCAGCGTTTCCGGAAAAAGTCGCGGTCCGACGCGCAAAAGTGGGGTATCGTAGAAATCGCCTTTTAAAGACGCACCTTTCTGGCCCCACAAAAATGGGCATTTCAAATTAGAAACAAGTCAAATGAACAAAATAGTGTGAATAAGTAAGTATTTCAGGGGTGAGTTAGCAGGTTATTGGGGTAGTAAGTCCTGATTTTTTTGGAGGTTGCAGTGACCACTACGCCATTCAAAATAGGCAGGCTTTAGCATAAGCATTTAGGCCCCGTAGGATGATTTTAGCTAAAATGTGCCCCAAACACTCAAACCGGCTTGTATCTTGCAATGGAAAATATGGGAAACATGACTTAGACAGCAAATGATACACTGTATGCCATGTTTCCAAATTTTTATGCACAGTGGTTACAGCATGAAGTGAATGCATGTGAATATACACAGGTGCATTGCATTAAACAAGTCCAATGAGCGTGAAAAAAATGGCCGGCCTGCCTGCTTTCATCCATCATTTGTTCTAAATTTATAATTAATCAATGAGCTGAGGTGGAGTCTTAGCCAGTGGTACCATCAGGGGTGTGTAATGCACTTTAGGGTAGACAGCCAATCAGCTGCCAGATTCAATCTGTCAATCAAACACAGCAGCCAATCAGAGAGCTGGCCATTGATCAGCAGGCCCTTTATGACATCACAGACAGACCCACGGAACTCTCTGTGCTTGTCTGCTGGCTGGCTGTCAGTTGGGTGGGTGGGCGGCAGAGGGGGAGGATGTACGTCTCGTTTCTCCTGAAAATTGCGGTTTTTCAGCGTTTCCGGAAAAAGTCGCGGTCCGACGCGCAAAAGTGGGGTATCGTAGAAATCGCCTTTTAAAGACGCACCTTTCTGGCCCCACAAAAACTAGCATTTCAAATTAGAAACAAGTCAAATGAACAAAATAGTGTGAATAAGTAAGTATTTCAGGGGTGAGTTAGCAGGTTATTGGGGTAGTAAGTCCTGATTTTTTTGGAGGTTGCAGTGACCACTACGCCATTCAAAATAGGCAGGCTTTAGCATAAGCATTTAGGCCCCGTAGGATGATTTTAGCTAAAATGTGCCCCAAACACTCAAACCGGCTTGTATCTTGCAATGGAAAATATGGGAAACATGACTTAGACAGCAAATGATACACTGTATGCCATGTTTCCAAATTTTTATGCACAGTGGTTACAGCATGAAGTGAATGCATGTGAATATACACAGGTGCATTGCATTAAACAAGTCCAATGAGCGTGAAAAAAATGGCCGGCCTGCCTGCTTTCATCCATCATTTGTTCTAAATTTATAATTAATCAATGAGCTGAGGTGGAGTCTTAGCCAGTGGTACCATCAGGGGTGTGTAATGCACTTTAGGGTAGACAGCCAATCAGCTGCCAGATTCAATCTGTCAATCAAACACAGCAGCCAATCAGAGAGCTGGCCATTGATCAGCAGGCCCTTTATGACATCACAGACAGACCCACGGAACTCTCTGTGCTTGTCTGCTGGCTGGCTGTCAGTTGGGTGGGTGGGCGGCAGAGGGGGAGGATGTACGTCTCGTTTCTCCTGAAAATTGCGGTTTTTCCGGGTTTCCGGAAAAAGTCGCGGTCCGACGCGCAAAAGTGGGGTATCGTAGAAATCGCCTTTTAAAGACGCACCTTTCTGGCCCCACAAAAATGGGCATTTCGAATTAGAAAAGAGTCAAATGAACAAAATAGTGTGAATAAGTAAGTATTTCAGGGGTGAGTTAGCAGGTTATTGGGGTAGTAAGTCCTGAATTTTTTGGAGGTTGCATTGACCACTACGCCATTCAAAATAGGCAGGCTTTGGCATAAGCAGTTAGGCCCTGTAGGATGATTTTAGCTAAAATGTGCCCCAAACACTCAAACCGGCTTGTATCTTGCAATGGAAAATATGGGAAACATGACTTAGACAGCAAATGATACACTGTATGCCATGTTTCCAAATTTTTATGCACAGTGGTTACAGCATGAAGCGAATGCATGTGAATATACAAAGGTGCATTGCATTAAACAAGTCCAATGAGCGTGAAAAAAATGGCCGGCCTGCCTGCTTTCATCCATCATTTGTTCTAAATTTATAATTAATCAATGAGCTGAGGTGGAGTCTTAGCCAGTGGTACCATCAGGGGTGTGTAATGCACTTTAGGGTAGACAGCCAATCAGCTGCCAGATTCAATCTGTCAATCAAACACAGCAGCCAATCAGAGAGCTGGCCATTGATCAGCAGGCCCTTTATGACATCACAGACAGACCCACGGAACTCTCTGTGCTTGTCTGCTGGCTGGCTGTCAGTTGGGTGGGTGGGCGGCAGAGGGGGAGGATGTACGTCTCGTTTCTCCTGAAAATTGCGGTTTTTCGGCGTTTCCGGAAAAATTCGCGGTCCGACGCGCAAAAGTGGGGTATCGTAGAAATCGCCTTTTAAAGACGCACCTTTCTGGCCCCACAAAAATGGGCATTTCAAATTAGAAACAAGTCAAATGAACAAAATAGTGTGAATAAGTAAGTATTTCAGGGGTGAGTTAGCAGGTTATTGGGGTAGTAAGTCCTGATTTTTTTGGAGGTTGCAGTGACCACTACGCCATTCAAAATAGGCAGGCTTTAGCATAAGCAGTTAGGCCCCGTAGGATGATTTTAGCTAAAATGTTCCCCAAACACTCAAACCGGCTTGTATCTTGCAATGGAAAATATGGGAAACATGACTTAGACAGCAAATGATACACTGTATGCCATGTTTCCAAATTTTTATGCACAGTGGTTACAGCATGAAGCGAATGCATGTGAATATACAAAGGTGCATTGCATTAAACAAGTCCAATGAGCGTGAAAAAAATTGCCGGCCTGCCTGCTTTCATCCATCATTTGTTCTAAATTTATAATTAATCAATGAGCTGAGGTGGAGTCTTAGCCAGTGGTACCATCAGGGGTGTGTAATGCACTTTAGGGTAGACAGCCAATCAGCTGCCAGATTCAATCTGTCAATCAAACACAGCAGCCAATCAGAGAGCTGGCCATTGATCAGCAGGCCCTTTATGACATCACAGACAGACCCACGGAACTCTCTGTGCTTGTCTGCTGGCTGGCTGTCAGTTGGGTGGGTGGGCGGCAGAGGGGGAGGATGTACGTCTCGTTTCTCCTGAAAATTGCGGTTTTTCGGCTTTTCCGGAAAAAGTCGCGGTCCGACACGCAAAAGTGGGGTATCGTAGAAATCGCCTTTTAAAGACGCACCTTTCTGGCCCCACAAAAATGGGCATTTCAAATTAGAAACAAGTCAAATGAACAAAATAGTGTGAATAAGTAAGTATTTCAGGGGTGAGTTAGCAGGTTATTGGGGTAGTAAGTCCTGATTTTTTTGGAGGTTGCATTGACCACTACGCCATTCAAAATAGGCAGGCTTTGGCATAAGCAGTTAGGCCCCGTAGGATGATTTTAGCTAAAATGTGCCCCAAACACTCAAACCGGCTTGTATCTTGCAATGGAAAATATGGGAAACATGACTTAGACAGCAAATGATACACTGTATGCCATGTTTCCAAATTTTTATGCACAGTGGTTACAGCATGAAGCGAATGCATGTGAATATACAAAGGTGCATTGCATTAAACAAGTCCAATGAGCGTGAAAAAAATGGCCGGCCTGCCTGCTTTCATCCATCATTTGTTCTAAATTTATAATGAATCAATGAGCTGAGGTGGAGTCTTAGCCAGTGGTACCATCAGGGGTGTGTAATGCACTTTAGGGTAGACAGCCAATCAGCTGCCAGATTCAATCTGTCAATCAAACACAGCAGCCAATCAGAGAGCTGGCCATTGATCAGCAGGCCCTTTATGACATCACAGACAGACCCACGGAACTCTCTGTGCTTGTCTGCTGGCTGGCTGTCAGTTGGGTGGGTGGGCGGCAGAGGGGGAGGATGTACGTCTCGTTTCTCCTGAAAATTGCGGTTTTTCGGCGTTTCCGGAAAAATTCGCGGTCCGACGCGCAAAAGTGGGGTATCGTAGAAATCGCCTTTTAAAGACGCACCTTTCTGGCCCCACAAAAATGGGCATTTCAAATTAGAAACAAGTCAAATGAACAAAATAGTGTGAATAAGTAAGTATTTCAGGGGTGAGTTAGCAGGTTATTGGGGTAGTAAGTCCTGATTTTTTTGGAGGTTGCAGTGACCACTACGCCATTCAAAATAGGCAGGCTTTAGCATAAGCAGTTAGGCCCCGTAGGATGATTTTAGCTAAAATGTTCCCCAAACACTCAAACCGGCTTGTATCTTGCAATGGAAAATATGGGAAACATGACTTAGACAGCAAATGATACACTGTATGCCATGTTTCCAAATTTTTATGCACAGTGGTTACAGCATGAAGCGAATGCATGTGAATATACAAAGGTGCATTGCATTAAACAAGTCCAATGAGCGTGAAAAAAATTGCCGGCCTGCCTGCTTTCATCCATCATTTGTTCTAAATTTATAATTAATCAATGAGCTGAGGTGGAGTCTTAGCCAGTGGTACCATCAGGGGTGTGTAATGCACTTTAGGGTAGACAGCCAATCAGCTGCCAGATTCAATCTGTCAATCAAACACAGCAGCCAATCAGAGAGCTGGCCATTGATCAGCAGGCCCTTTATGACATCACAGACAGACCCACGGAACTCTCTGTGCTTGTCTGCTGGCTGGCTGTCAGTTGGGTGGGTGGGCGGCAGAGGGGGAGGATGTACGTCTCGTTTCTCCTGAAAATTGCGGTTTTTCGGCTTTTCCGGAAAAAGTCGCGGTCCGACACGCAAAAGTGGGGTATCGTAGAAATCGCCTTTTAAAGACGCACCTTTCTGGCCCCACAAAAATGGGCATTTCAAATTAGAAACAAGTCAAATGAACAAAATAGTGTGAATAAGTAAGTATTTCAGGGGTGAGTTAGCAGGTTATTGGGGTAGTAAGTCCTGATTTTTTTGGAGGTTGCATTGACCACTACGCCATTCAAAATAGGCAGGCTTTGGCATAAGCAGTTAGGCCCCGTAGGATGATTTTAGCTAAAATGTGCCCCAAACACTCAAACCGGCTTGTATCTTGCAATGGAAAATATGGGAAACATGACTTAGACAGCAAATGATACACTGTATGCCATGTTTCCAAATTTTTATGCACAGTGGTTACAGCATGAAGCGAATGCATGTGAATATACAAAGGTGCATTGCATTAAACAAGTCCAATGAGCGTGAAAAAAATGGCCGGCCTGCCTGCTTTCATCCATCATTTGTTCTAAATTTATAATTAATCAATGAGCTGAGGTGGAGTCTTAGCCAGTGGTACCATCAGGGGTGTGTAATGCACTTTAGGGTAGACAGCCAATCAGCTGCCAGATTCAATCTGTCAATCAAACACAGCAGCCAATCAGAGAGCTGGCCATTGATCAGCAGGCCCTTTATGACATCACAGACAGACCCACGGAACTCTCTGTGCTTGTCTGCTGGCTGGCTGTCAGTTGGGTGGGTGGGCGGCAGAGGGGGAGGATGTACGTCTCGTTTCTCCTGAAAATTGCGGTTTTTCGGCGTTTCCGGAAAAAGTCGCGGTCCGACGCGCAAAAGTGGGGTATCGTAGAAATCGCCTTTTAAAGACGCACCTTTCTGGCCCCACAAAAATGGGCATTTCAAATTAGAAACAAGTCAAATGAACAAAATAGTGTGAATAAGTAAGTATTTCAGGGGTGAGTTAGCAGGTTATTGGGGTAGTAAGTCCTGATTTTTTTGGAGGTTGCATTGACCACTACGCCATTCAAAATAGGCAGGCTTTGGCATAAGCAGTTAGGCCCCGTAGGATGATTTTAGCTAAAATGTGCCCCAAACACTCAAACCGGCTTGTATCTTGCAATGGAAAATATGGGAAACATGACTTAGACAGCAAATGATACACTGTATGCCATGTTTCCAAATTTTTATGCACAGTGGTTACAGCATGAAGTGAATGCATGTGAATATACACAGGTGCATTGCATTAAACAAGTCCAATGAGCGTGAAAAAAATGGCCGGCCTGCCTGCTTTCATCCATCATTTGTTCTAAATTTATAATTAATCAATGAGCTGAGGTGGAGTCTTAGCCAGTGGTACCATCAGGGGTGTGTAATGCACTTTAGGGTAGACAGCCAATCAGCTGCCAGATTCAATCTGTCAATCAAACACAGCAGCCAATCAGAGAGCTGGCCATTGATCAGCAGGCCCTTTATGACATCACAGACAGACCCACGGAACTCTCTGTGCTTGTCTGCTGGCTGGCTGTCAGTTGGGTGGGTGGGCGGCAGAGGGGGAGGATGTACGTCTTGTTTCTCCTGAAAATTGCGGTTTTTCGGCGTTTCCGGAAAAAGTCGCGGTCCGACGCGCAAAAGTGGGGTATCGTAGAAATCGCCTTTTAAAGACGCACCTTTCTGGCCCCACAAAAATGGGCATTTCAAATTAGAAACAAGTCAAATGAACAAAATAGTGTGAATAAGTAAGTATTTCAGGGGTGAGTTAGCAGGTTATTGGGGTAGTAAGTCCTGATTTTTTTGGAGGTTGCATTGACCACTACGCCATTCAAAATAGGCAGGCTTTGGCATAAGCAGTTAGGCCCCGTAGGATGATTTTAGCTTAAATGTGCCCCAAACACTCAAACCGGCTTGTATCTTGCAATGGAAAATATGGGAAACATGACTTAGACAGCAAATGATACACTGTATGCCATGTTTCCAAATTTTTATGCACAGTGGTTACAGCATGAAGCGAATGCATGTGAATATACAAAGGTGCATTGCATTAAACAAGTCCAATGAGCGTGAAAAAAATGGCCGGCCTGCCTGCTTTCATCCATCATTTGTTCTAAATTTATAATTAATCAATGAGCTGAGGTGGAGTCTTAGCCAGTGGTACCATCAGGGGTGTGTAATGCACTTTAGGGTAGACAGCCAATCAGCTGCCAGATTCAATCTGTCAATCAAACACAGCAGCCAATCAGAGAGCTGGCCATTGATCAGCAGGCCCTTTATGACATCACAGACAGACCCACGGAACTCTCTGTGCTTGTCTGCTGGCTGGCTGTCAGTTGGGTGGGTGGGCGGCAGAGGGGGAGGATGTACGTCTCGTTTCTCCTGAAAATTGCGGTTTTTCAGCGTTTCCGGAAAAAGTCGCGGTCCGACGCGCAAAAGTGGGGTATCGTAGAAATCGCCTTTTAAAGACGCACCTTTCTGGCCCCACAAAAATGGGCATTTCAAATTAGAAACAAGTCAAATGAACAAAATAGTGTGAATAAGTAAGTATTTCAGGGGTGAGTTAGCAGGTTATTGGGGTAGTAAGTCCTGATTTTTTTGGAGGTTGCATTGACCACTACGCCATTCAAAATAGGCAGGCTTTGGCATAAGCAGTTAGGCCCCGTAGGATGATTTTAGCTAAAATGTGCCCCAAACACTCAAACCGGCTTGTATCTTGCAATGGAAAATATGGGAAACATGACTTAGACAGCAAATGATACACTGTATGCCATGTTTCCAAATTTGTATGCACAGTGGTTACAGCATGAAGCGAATGCATGTGAATATACAAAGGTGCATTGCATTAAACAAGTCCAATGAGCGTGAAAAAAATGGCCGGCCTGCCTGCTTTCATCCATCATTTGTTCTAAATTTATAATTAATCAATGAGCTGAGGTGGAGTCTTAGCCAGTGGTACCATCAGGGGTGTGTAATGCACTTTAGGGTAGACAGCCAATCAGCTGCCAGATTCAATCTGTCAATCAAACACAGCAGCCAATCAGAGAGCTGGCCATTGATCAGCAGGCCCTTTATGACATCACAGACAGACCCACAGAACTCTCTGTGCTTGTCTGCTGGCTGGCTGTCAGTTGGGTGGGTGGGCGGCAGAGGGGGAGGATGTACGTCTCGTTTCTCCTGAAAATTGCGGTTTTTCAGCGTTTCCGGAAAAAGTCACGGTCCGACGCGCAAAAGTGGGGTATCGTAGAAATCGCCTTTTAAAGACGCACCTTTCTGGCCCCACAAAAATGGGCATTTCAAATTAGAAACAAGTCAAATGAACAAAATAGTGTGAATAAGTAAGTATTTCAGGGGTGAGTTAGCAGGTTATTGGGGTAGTAAGTCCTGATTTTTTTGGAGGTTGCAGTGACCACTACGCCATTCAAAATAGGCAGGCTTTAGCATAAGCATTTAGGCCCCGTAGGATGATTTTAGCTAAAATGTGCCCCAAACACTCAAACCGGCTTGTATCTTGCAATGGAAAATATGGGAAACATGACTTAGACAGCAAATGATACACTGTATGCCATGTTTCCAAATTTTTATGCACAGTGGTTACAGCATGAAGTGAATGCATGTGAATATACACAGGTGCATTGCATTAAACAAGTCCAATGAGCGTGAAAAAAATGGCCGGCCTGCCTGCTTTCATCCATCATTTGTTCTAAATTTATAATTAATCAATGAGCTGAGGTGGAGTCTTAGCCAGTGGTACCATCAGGGGTGTGTAATGCACTTTAGGGTAGACAGCCAATCAGCTGCCAGATTCAATCTGTCAATCAAACACAGCAGCCAATCAGAGAGCTGGCCATTGATCAGCAGGCCCTTTATGACATCACAGACAGACCCACGGAACTCTCTGTGCTTGTCTGCTGGCTGGCTGTCAGTTGGGTGGGTGGGCGGCAGAGGGGGTGGATGTACGTCTCGTTTCTCCTGAAAATTGCGGTTTTTCGGCGTTTCCGGAAAAAGTCGCGGTCCGACGCACAAAAGTGGGGTATCGTAGAAATCGCCTTTTAAAGACGCACCTTTCTGGCCCCACAAAAATGGGCATTTCAAATTAGAAACAAGTCAAATGAACAAAATAGTGTGAATAAGTAAGTATTTCAGGGGTGAGTTAGCAGGTTATTGGGGTAGTAAGTCCTGATTTTTTTGGAGGTTGCATTGACCACTACGCCATTCAAAATAGGCAGGCTTTGGCATAAGCAGTTAGGCCCCGTAGGATGATTTTAGCTAAAATGTGCCCCAAACACTCAAACCGGCTTGTATCTTGCAATGGAAAATATGGGAAACATGACTTAGACAGCAAATGATACACTGTATGCCATGTTTCCAAATTTTTATGCACAGTGGTTACAGCATGAAGCGAATGCATGTGAATATACAAAGGTGCATTGCATTAAACAAGTCCAATGAGCGTGAAAAAAATGGCCGGCCTGCCTGCTTTCATCCATCATTTGTTCTAAATTTATAATTAATCAATGAGCTGAGGTGGAGTCTTAGCCAGTGGTACCATCAGGTGTGTGTAATGCACTTTAGGGTAGACAGCCAATCAGCTGCCAGATTCAATCTGTCAATCAAACACAGCAGCCAATCAGAGAGCTGGCCATTGATCAGCAGGCCCTTTATGACATCACAGACAGACCCACGGAACTCTCTGTGCTTGTCTGCTGGCTGGCTGTCAGTTGGGTGGGTGGGCGGCAGAGGGGGAGGATGTACGTCTCGTTTCTCCTGAAAATTGCGGTTTTTCAGCGTTTCCGGAAAAAGTCGCGGTCCGACGCGCAAAAGTGGGGTATCGTAGAAATCGCCTTTTAAAGACGCACCTTTCTGGCCCCACAAAAATGGGCATTTCAAATTAGAAACAAGTCAAATGAACAAAATAGTGTGAATAAGTAAGTATTTCAGGGGTGAGTTAGCAGGTTATTGGGGTAGTAAGTCCTGATTTTTTTGGAGGTTGCATTGACCACTACGCCATTCAAAATAGGCAGGCTTTGGCATAAGCAGTTAGGCCCCGTAGGATGATTTTAGCTAAAATGTGCCCCAAACACTCAAACCGGCTTGTATCTTGCTATGGAAAATATGGGAAACATGACTTAGACAGCAAATGATACACTGTATGCCATGTTTCCAAATTTTTATGCACAGTGGTTACAGCATGAAGCGAATGCATGTGAATATACAAAGGTGCATTGCATTAAACAAGTCCAATGAGCGTGAAAAAAATGTCCGGCCTGCCTGCTTTCATCCATCATTTGTTCTAAATTTATAATTAATCAATGAGCTGAGGTGGAGTCTTAGCCAGTGGTACCATCAGGTGTGTGTAATGCACTTTAGGGTAGACAGCCAATCAGCTGCCAGATTCAATCTGTCAATCAAACACAGCAGCCAATCAGAGAGCTGGCCATTGATCAGCTAGGCCCTTTATGACATCACAGACAGACCCACGGAACTCTCTGTGCTTGTCTGCTGGCTGGCTGTCAGTTGGGTGGGTGGGCGGCAGAGGGGGAGGATGTACGTCTCGTTTCTCCTGAAAATTGCGGTTTTTCAGCGTTTCCGGAAAAAGTCGCGGTCCGACGCGCAAAAGTGGGGTATCGTAGAAATCGCCTTTTAAAGACGCACCTTTCTGGCCCCACAAAAATGGGCATTTCAAATTAGAAACAAGTCAAATGAACAAAATAGTGTGAATAAGTAAGTATTTCAGGGGTGAGTTAGCAGGTTATTGGGGTAGTAAGTCCTGATTTTTTTGGAGGTTGCAGTGACCACTACGCCATTCAAAATAGGCAGGCTTTAGCATAAGCATTTAGGCCCCGTAGGATGATTTTAGCTAAAATGTGCCCCAAACACTCAAACCGGCTTGTATCTTGCAATGGAAAATATGGGAAACATGACTTAGACAGCAAATGATACACTGTATGCCATGTTTCCAAATTTTTATGCACAGTGGTTACAGCATGAAGTGAATGCATGTGAATATACACAGGTGCATTGCATTAAACAAGTCCAATGAGCGTGAAAAAAATGGCCGGCCTGCCTGCTTTCATCCATCATTTGTTCTAAATTTATAATTAATCAATGAGCTGAGGTGGAGTCTTAGCCAGTGGTACCATCAGGGGTGTGTAATGCACTTTAGGGTAGACAGCCAATCAGCTGCCAGATTCAATCTGTCAATCAAACACAGCAGCCAATCAGAGAGCTGGCCATTGATCAGCAGGCCCTTTATGACATCACAGACAGACCCACGGAACTCTCTGTGCTTGTCTGCTGGCTGGCTGTCAGTTGGGTGGGTGGGCGGCAGAGGGGGAGGATGTACGTCTCGTTTCTCCTGAAAATTGCGGTTTTTCAGCGTTTCCGGAAAAAGTCGCGGTCCGACGCGCAAAAGTGGGGTATCGTAGAAATCGCCTTTTAAAGACGCACCTTTCTGGCCCCACAAAAACTAGCATTTCAAATTAGAAACAAGTCAAATGAACAAAATAGTGTGAATAAGTAAGTATTTCAGGGGTGAGTTAGCAGGTTATTGGGGTAGTAAGTCCTGATTTTTTTGGAGGTTGCAGTGACCACTACGCCATTCAAAATAGGCAGGCTTTAGCATAAGCATTTAGGCCCCGTAGGATGATTTTAGCTAAAATGTGCCCCAAACACTCAAACCGGCTTGTATCTTGCAATGGAAAATATGGGAAACATGACTTAGACAGCAAATGATACACTGTATGCCATGTTTCCAAATTTTTATGCACAGTGGTTACAGCATGAAGTGAATGCATGTGAATATACACAGGTGCATTGCATTAAACAAGTCCAATGAGCGTGAAAAAAATGGCCGGCCTGCCTGCTTTCATCCATCATTTGTTCTAAATTTATAATTAATCAATGAGCTGAGGTGGAGTCTTAGCCAGTGGTACCATCAGGGGTGTGTAATGCACTTTAGGGTAGACAGCCAATCAGCTGCCAGATTCAATCTGTCAATCAAACACAGCAGCCAATCAGAGAGCTGGCCATTGATCAGCAGGCCCTTTATGACATCACAGACAGACCCACGGAACTCTCTGTGCTTGTCTGCTGGCTGGCTGTCAGTTGGGTGGGTGGGCGGCAGAGGGGGAGGATGTACGTCTCGTTTCTCCTGAAAATTGCGGTTTTTCCGGGTTTCCGGAAAAAGTCGCGGTCCGACGCGCAAAAGTGGGGTATCGTAGAAATCGCCTTTTAAAGACGCACCTTTCTGGCCCCACAAAAATGGGCATTTCGAATTAGAAAAGAGTCAAATGAACAAAATAGTGTGAATAAGTAAGTATTTCAGGGGTGAGTTAGCAGGTTATTGGGGTAGTAAGTCCTGAATTTTTTGGAGGTTGCATTGACCACTACGCCATTCAAAATAGGCAGGCTTTGGCATAAGCAGTTAGGCCCTGTAGGATGATTTTAGCTAAAATGTGCCCCAAACACTCAAACCGGCTTGTATCTTGCAATGGAAAATATGGGAAACATGACTTAGACAGCAAATGATACACTGTATGCCATGTTTCCAAATTTTTATGCACAGTGGTTACAGCATGAAGCGAATGCATGTGAATATACAAAGGTGCATTGCATTAAACAAGTCCAATGAGCGTGAAAAAAATGGCCGGCCTGCCTGCTTTCATCCATCATTTGTTCTAAATTTATAATTAATCAATGAGCTGAGGTGGAGTCTTAGCCAGTGGTACCATCAGGGGTGTGTAATGCACTTTAGGGTAGACAGCCAATCAGCTGCCAGATTCAATCTGTCAATCAAACACAGCAGCCAATCAGAGAGCTGGCCATTGATCAGCAGGCCCTTTATGACATCACAGACAGACCCACGGAACTCTCTGTGCTTGTCTGCTGGCTGGCTGTCAGTTGGGTGGGTGGGCGGCAGAGGGGGAGGATGTACGTCTCGTTTCTCCTGAAAATTGCGGTTTTTCGGCGTTTCCGGAAAAATTCGCGGTCCGACGCGCAAAAGTGGGGTATCGTAGAAATCGCCTTTTAAAGACGCACCTTTCTGGCCCCACAAAAATGGGCATTTCAAATTAGAAACAAGTCAAATGAACAAAATAGTGTGAATAAGTAAGTATTTCAGGGGTGAGTTAGCAGGTTATTGGGGTAGTAAGTCCTGATTTTTTTGGAGGTTGCAGTGACCACTACGCCATTCAAAATAGGCAGGCTTTAGCATAAGCAGTTAGGCCCCGTAGGATGATTTTAGCTAAAATGTTCCCCAAACACTCAAACCGGCTTGTATCTTGCAATGGAAAATATGGGAAACATGACTTAGACAGCAAATGATACACTGTATGCCATGTTTCCAAATTTTTATGCACAGTGGTTACAGCATGAAGCGAATGCATGTGAATATACAAAGGTGCATTGCATTAAACAAGTCCAATGAGCGTGAAAAAAATTGCCGGCCTGCCTGCTTTCATCCATCATTTGTTCTAAATTTATAATTAATCAATGAGCTGAGGTGGAGTCTTAGCCAGTGGTACCATCAGGGGTGTGTAATGCACTTTAGGGTAGACAGCCAATCAGCTGCCAGATTCAATCTGTCAATCAAACACAGCAGCCAATCAGAGAGCTGGCCATTGATCAGCAGGCCCTTTATGACATCACAGACAGACCCACGGAACTCTCTGTGCTTGTCTGCTGGCTGGCTGTCAGTTGGGTGGGTGGGCGGCAGAGGGGGAGGATGTACGTCTCGTTTCTCCTGAAAATTGCGGTTTTTCGGCTTTTCCGGAAAAAGTCGCGGTCCGACACGCAAAAGTGGGGTATCGTAGAAATCGCCTTTTAAAGACGCACCTTTCTGGCCCCACAAAAATGGGCATTTCAAATTAGAAACAAGTCAAATGAACAAAATAGTGTGAATAAGTAAGTATTTCAGGGGTGAGTTAGCAGGTTATTGGGGTAGTAAGTCCTGATTTTTTTGGAGGTTGCATTGACCACTACGCCATTCAAAATAGGCAGGCTTTGGCATAAGCAGTTAGGCCCCGTAGGATGATTTTAGCTAAAATGTGCCCCAAACACTCAAACCGGCTTGTATCTTGCAATGGAAAATATGGGAAACATGACTTAGACAGCAAATGATACACTGTATGCCATGTTTCCAAATTTTTATGCACAGTGGTTACATCATGAAGCGAATGCATGTGAATATACAAAGGTGCATTGCATTAAACAAGTCCAATGAGCGTGAAAAAAATGGCCGGCCTGCCTGCTTTCATCCATCATTTGTTCTAAATTTATAATTAATCAATGAGCTGAGGTGGAGTCTTAGCCAGTGGTACCATCAGGGGTGTGTAATGCACTTTAGGGTAGACAGCCAATCAGCTGCCAGATTCAATCTGTCAATCAAACACAGCAGCCAATCAGAGAGCTGGCCATTGATCAGCAGGCCCTTTATGACATCACAGACAGACCCACGGAACTCTCTGTGCTTGTCTGCTGGCTGGCTGTCAGTTGGGTGGGTGGGCGGCAGAGGGGGAGGATGTACGTCTCGTTTCTCCTGAAAATTGCGGTTTTTCGGCGTTTCCGGAAAAATTCGCGGTCCGACGCGCAAAAGTGGGGTATCGTAGAAATCGCCTTTTAAAGACGCACCTTTCTGGCCCCACAAAAATGGGCATTTCAAATTAGAAACAAGTCAAATGAACAAAATAGTGTGAATAAGTAAGTATTTCAGGGGTGAGTTAGCAGGTTATTGGGGTAGTAAGTCCTGATTTTTTTGGAGGTTGCAGTGACCACTACGCCATTCAAAATAGGCAGGCTTTAGCATAAGCAGTTAGGCCCCGTAGGATGATTTTAGCTAAAATGTTCCCCAAACACTCAAACCGGCTTGTATCTTGCAATGGAAAATATGGGAAACATGACTTAGACAGCAAATGATACACTGTATGCCATGTTTCCAAATTTTTATGCACAGTGGTTACAGCATGAAGCGAATGCATGTGAATATACAAAGGTGCAT
The DNA here is from genome assembly GCF_055691185.1 of Crinia signifera. NCBI lineage: Eukaryota > Metazoa > Chordata > Amphibia > Anura > Myobatrachidae > Crinia > Crinia signifera. Next base: position 524,471 of record NW_028142675.1, read on the forward strand.
TGCATTAAACAAGTCCAATGAGCGTGAAAAAAATTGCCGGCCTGCCTGCTTTCATCCATCATTTGTTCTAAATTTATAATTAATCAATGAGCTGAGGTGGAGTCTTAGCCAGTGGTACCATCAGGGGTGTGTAATGCACTTTAGGGTAGACAGCCAATCAGCTGCCAGATTCAATCTGTCAATCAAACACAGCAGCCAATCAGAGAGCTGGCCATTGATCAGCAGGCCCTTTATGACATCACAGACAGACCCACGGAACTCTCTGTGCTTGTCTGCTGGCTGGCTGTCAGTTGGGTGGGTGGGCGGCAGAGGGGGAGGATGTACGTCTCGTTTCTCCTGAAAATTGCGGTTTTTCGGCTTTTCCGGAAAAAGTCGCGGTCCGACACGCAAAAGTGGGGTATCGTAGAAATCGCCTTTTAAAGACGCACCTTTCTGGCCCCACAAAAATGGGCATTTCAAATTAGAAACAAGTCAAATGAACAAAATAGTGTGAATAAGTAAGTATTTCAGGGGTGAGTTAGCAGGTTATTGGGGTAGTAAGTCCTGATTTTTTTGGAGGTTGCATTGACCACTACGCCATTCAAAATAGGCAGGCTTTGGCATAAGCAGTTAGGCCCCGTAGGATGATTTTAGCTAAAATGTGCCCCAAACACTCAAACCGGCTTGTATCTTGCAATGGAAAATATGGGAAACATGACTTAGACAGCAAATGATACACTGTATGCCATGTTTCCAAATTTTTATGCACAGTGGTTACAGCATGAAGCGAATGCATGTGAATATACAAAGGTGCATTGCATTAAACAAGTCCAATGAGCGTGAAAAAAATGGCCGGCCTGCCTGCTTTCATCCATCATTTGTTCTAAATTTATAATTAATCAATGAGCTGAGGTGGAGTCTTAGCCAGTGGTACCATCAGGGGTGTGTAATGCACTTTAGGGTAGACAGCCAATCAGCTGCCAGATTCAATCTGTCAATCAAACACAGCAGCCAATCAGAGAGCTGGCCATTGATCAGCAGGCCCTTTATGACATCACAGACAGACCCACGGAACTCTCTGTGCTTGTCTGCTGGCTGGCTGTCAGTTGGGTGGGTGGGCGGCAGAGGGGGAGGATGTACGTCTCGTTTCTCCTGAAAATTGCGGTTTTTCGGCGTTTCCGGAAAAAGTCGCGGTCCGACGCGCAAAAGTGGGGTATCGTAGAAATCGCCTTTTAAAGACGCACCTTTCTGGCCCCACAAAAATGGGCATTTCAAATTAGAAACAAGTCAAATGAACAAAATAGTGTGAATAAGTAAGTATTTCAGGGGTGAGTTAGCAGGTTATTGGGGTAGTAAGTCCTGATTTTTTTGGAGGTTGCATTGACCACTACGCCATTCAAAATAGGCAGGCTTTGGCATAAGCAGTTAGGCCCCGTAGGATGATTTTAGCTAAAATGTGCCCCAAACACTCAAACCGGCTTGTATCTTGCAATGGAAAATATGGGAAACATGACTTAGACAGCAAATGATACACTGTATGCCATGTTTCCAAATTTTTATGCACAGTGGTTACAGCATGAAGTGAATGCATGTGAATATACACAGGTGCATTGCATTAAACAAGTCCAATGAGCGTGAAAAAAATGGCCGGCCTGCCTGCTTTCATCCATCATTTGTTCTAAATTTATAATTAATCAATGAGCTGAGGTGGAGTCTTAGCCAGTGGTACCATCAGGGGTGTGTAATGCACTTTAGGGTAGACAGCCAATCAGCTGCCAGATTCAATCTGTCAATCAAACACAGCAGCCAATCAGAGAGCTGGCCATTGATCAGCAGGCCCTTTATGACATCACAGACAGACCCACGGAACTCTCTGTGCTTGTCTGCTGGCTGGCTGTCAGTTGGGTGGGTGGGCGGCAGAGGGGGAGGATGTACGTCTTGTTTCTCCTGAAAATTGCGGTTTTTCGGCGTTTCCGGAAAAAGTCGCGGTCCGACGCGCAAAAGTGGGGTATCGTAGAAATCGCCTTTTAAAGACGCACCTTTCTGGCCCCACAAAAATGGGCATTTCAAATTAGAAACAAGTCAAATGAACAAAATAGTGTGAATAAGTAAGTATTTCAGGGGTGAGTTAGCAGGTTATTGGGGTAGTAAGTCCTGATTTTTTTGGAGGTTGCATTGACCACTACGCCATTCAAAATAGGCAGGCTTTGGCATAAGCAGTTAGGCCCCGTAGGATGATTTTAGCTTAAATGTGCCCCAAACACTCAAACCGGCTTGTATCTTGCAATGGAAAATATGGGAAACATGACTTAGACAGCAAATGATACACTGTATGCCATGTTTCCAAATTTTTATGCACAGTGGTTACAGCATGAAGCGAATGCATGTGAATATACAAAGGTGCATTGCATTAAACAAGTCCAATGAGCGTGAAAAAAATGGCCGGCCTGCCTGCTTTCATCCATCATTTGTTCTAAATTTATAATTAATCAATGAGCTGAGGTGGAGTCTTAGCCAGTGGTACCATCAGGGGTGTGTAATGCACTTTAGGGTAGACAGCCAATCAGCTGCCAGATTCAATCTGTCAATCAAACACAGCAGCCAATCAGAGAGCTGGCCATTGATCAGCAGGCCCTTTATGACATCACAGACAGACCCACGGAACTCTCTGTGCTTGTCTGCTGGCTGGCTGTCAGTTGGGTGGGTGGGCGGCAGAGGGGGAGGATGTACGTCTCGTTTCTCCTGAAAATTGCGGTTTTTCAGCGTTTCCGGAAAAAGTCGCGGTCCGACGCGCAAAAGTGGGGTATCGTAGAAATCGCCTTTTAAAGACGCACCTTTCTGGCCCCACAAAAATGGGCATTTCAAATTAGAAACAAGTCAAATGAACAAAATAGTGTGAATAAGTAAGTATTTCAGGGGTGAGTTAGCAGGTTATTGGGGTAGTAAGTCCTGATTTTTTTGGAGGTTGCATTGACCACTACGCCATTCAAAATAGGCAGGCTTTGGCATAAGCAGTTAGGCCCCGTAGGATGATTTTAGCTAAAATGTGCCCCAAACACTCAAACCGGCTTGTATCTTGCAATGGAAAATATGGGAAACATGACTTAGACAGCAAATGATACACTGTATGCCATGTTTCCAAATTTGTATGCACAGTGGTTACAGCATGAAGCGAATGCATGTGAATATACAAAGGTGCATTGCATTAAACAAGTCCAATGAGCGTGAAAAAAATGGCCGGCCTGCCTGCTTTCATCCATCATTTGTTCTAAATTTATAATTAATCAATGAGCTGAGGTGGAGTCTTAGCCAGTGGTACCATCAGGGGTGTGTAATGCACTTTAGGGTAGACAGCCAATCAGCTGCCAGATTCAATCTGTCAATCAAACACAGCAGCCAATCAGAGAGCTGGCCATTGATCAGCAGGCCCTTTATGACATCACAGACAGACCCACAGAACTCTCTGTGCTTGTCTGCTGGCTGGCTGTCAGTTGGGTGGGTGGGCGGCAGAGGGGGAGGATGTACGTCTCGTTTCTCCTGAAAATTGCGGTTTTTCAGCGTTTCCGGAAAAAGTCACGGTCCGACGCGCAAAAGTGGGGTATCGTAGAAATCGCCTTTTAAAGACGCACCTTTCTGGCCCCACAAAAATGGGCATTTCAAATTAGAAACAAGTCAAATGAACAAAATAGTGTGAATAAGTAAGTATTTCAGGGGTGAGTTAGCAGGTTATTGGGGTAGTAAGTCCTGATTTTTTTGGAGGTTGCAGTGACCACTACGCCATTCAAAATAGGCAGGCTTTAGCATAAGCATTTAGGCCCCGTAGGATGATTTTAGCTAAAATGTGCCCCAAACACTCAAACCGGCTTGTATCTTGCAATGGAAAATATGGGAAACATGACTTAGACAGCAAATGATACACTGTATGCCATGTTTCCAAATTTTTATGCACAGTGGTTACAGCATGAAGTGAATGCATGTGAATATACACAGGTGCATTGCATTAAACAAGTCCAATGAGCGTGAAAAAAATGGCCGGCCTGCCTGCTTTCATCCATCATTTGTTCTAAATTTATAATTAATCAATGAGCTGAGGTGGAGTCTTAGCCAGTGGTACCATCAGGGGTGTGTAATGCACTTTAGGGTAGACAGCCAATCAGCTGCCAGATTCAATCTGTCAATCAAACACAGCAGCCAATCAGAGAGCTGGCCATTGATCAGCAGGCCCTTTATGACATCACAGACAGACCCACGGAACTCTCTGTGCTTGTCTGCTGGCTGGCTGTCAGTTGGGTGGGTGGGCGGCAGAGGGGGTGGATGTACGTCTCGTTTCTCCTGAAAATTGCGGTTTTTCGGCGTTTCCGGAAAAAGTCGCGGTCCGACGCACAAAAGTGGGGTATCGTAGAAATCGCCTTTTAAAGACGCACCTTTCTGGCCCCACAAAAATGGGCATTTCAAATTAGAAACAAGTCAAATGAACAAAATAGTGTGAATAAGTAAGTATTTCAGGGGTGAGTTAGCAGGTTATTGGGGTAGTAAGTCCTGATTTTTTTGGAGGTTGCAGTGACCACTACGCCATTCAAAATAGGCAGCCTTTAGCATAAGCAGTTAGGCCCCGTAGGATGATTTTAGCTAAAATGTGCCCCAAACACTCAAACCGGCTTGTATCTTGCAATGGAAAATATGGGAAACATGACTTGCACAGCAAATGATACACTCTATGCCATGTTTCCAAATTTTTATGCACAGTGGTTACAGCATGAAGCGAATGCATGTGAATATACAAAGGTGCATTGCATTAAACAAGTCCAATGAGCGTGAAAAAAATGGCCGGCCTGCCTGCTTTCATCCATCATTTGTTCTAAATTTATAATTAATCAATGAGCTGAGGTGGAGTCTTAGCCAGTGGTACCATCAGGGGTGTGTAATGCACTTTAGGGTAGACAGCCAATCAGCTGCCAGATTCAATCTGTCAATCAAACACAGCAGCCAATCAGAGAGCTGGCCATTGATCAGCAGGCCCTTTATGACATCACAGACAGACCCACGGAACTCTCTGTGCTTGTCTGCTGGCTGGCTGTCAGTTGGGTGGGTGGGCGGCAGAGGGGGAGGATGTACGTCTCGTTTCTCCTGAAAATTGCGGTTTTTCGGCGTTTCCGGAAAAAGTCGCGGTCCGACGCGCAAAAGTGGGGTATCGTAGAAATCGCCTTTTAAAGACGCACCTTTCTGGCCCCACAAAAATGGGCATTTCAAATTAGAAACAAGTCAAATGAACAAAATAGTGTGAATAAGTAAGTATTTCAGGGGTGAGTTAGCAGGTTATTGGGGTAGTAAGTCCTGATTTTTTTGGAGGTTGCATTGACCACTACGCCATTCAAAATAGGCAGGCTTTGGCATAAGCAGTTAGGCCCCGTAGGATGATTTTAGCTAAAATGTGCCCCAAACACTCAAACCGGCTTGTATCTTGCAATGGAAAATATGGGAAACATGACTTAGACAGCAAATGATACACTGTATGCCATGTTTCCAAATTTTTATGCACAGTGGTTACAGCATGAAGCGAATGCATGTGAATATACAAAGGTGCATTGCATTAAACAAGTCCAATGAGCGTGAAAAAAATGGCCGGCCTGCCTGCTTTCATCCATCATTTGTTCTAAATTTATAATTAATCAATGAGCTGAGGTGGAGTCTTAGCCAGTGGTACCATCAGGGGTGTGTAATGCACTTTAGGGTAGACAGCCAATCAGCTGCCAGATTCAATCTGTCAATCAAACACAGCAGCCAATCAGAGAGCTGGCCATTGATCAGCAGGCCCTTTATGACATCACAGACAGACCCACGGAACTCTCTGTGCTTGTCTGCTGGCTGGCTGTCAGTTGGGTGGGCGGCAGAGGGGGAGGATGTACGTCTCGTTTCTCCTGAAAATTGCGGTTTTTCGGCGTTTCCGGAAAAAGTCGCGGTCCGACGCGCAAAAGTGGGGTATCGTAGAAATCGCCTTTTAAAGACGCACCTTTCTGGCCCCACAAAAATGGGCATTTCAAATTAGAAACAAGTCAAATGAACAAAATAGTGTGAATAAGTAAGTATTTCAGGGGTGAGTTAGCAGGTTATTGGGGTAGTAAGTCCTGATTTTTTTGGAGGTTGCATTGACCACTACGCCATTCAAAATAGGCAGGCTTTGGCATAAGCAGTTAGGCCCCGTAGGATGATTTTAGCTAAAATGTGCCCCAAACACTCAAACCGGCTTGTATCTTGCAATGGAAAATATGGGAAACATGACTTAGACAGCAAATGATACACTGTATGCCATGTTTCCAAATTTTTATGCACAGTGGTTACAGCATGAAGCGAATGCATGTGAATATACAAAGGTGCATTGCATTAAACAAGTCCAATGAGCGTGAAAAAAATGGCCGGCCTGCCTGCTTTCATCCATCATTTGTTCTAAATTTATAATTAATCAATGAGCTGAGGTGGAGTCTTAGCCAGTGGTACCATCAGGTGTGTGTAATGCACTTTAGGGTAGACAGCCAATCAGCTGCCAGATTCAATCTGTCAATCAAACACAGCAGCCAATCAGAGAGCTGGCCATTGATCAGCAGGCCCTTTATGACATCACAGACAGACCCACGGAACTCTCTGTGCTTGTCTGCTGGCTGGCTGTCAGTTGGGTGGGTGGGCGGCAGAGGGGGAGGATGTACGTCTCGTTTCTCCTGAAAATTGCGGTTTTTCAGCGTTTCCGGAAAAAGTCGCGGTCCGACGCGCAAAAGTGGGGTATCGTAGAAATCGCCTTTTAAAGACGCACCTTTCTGGCCCCACAAAAATGGGCATTTCAAATTAGAAACAAGTCAAATGAACAAAATAGTGTGAATAAGTAAGTATTTCAGGGGTGAGTTAGCAGGTTATTGGGGTAGTAAGTCCTGATTTTTTTGGAGGTTGCATTGACCACTACGCCATTCAAAATAGGCAGGCTTTGGCATAAGCAGTTAGGCCCCGTAGGATGATTTTAGCTAAAATGTGCCCCAAACACTCAAACCGGCTTGTATCTTGCTATGGAAAATATGGGAAACATGACTTAGACAGCAAATGATACACTGTATGCCATGTTTCCAAATTTTTATGCACAGTGGTTACAGCATGAAGCGAATGCATGTGAATATACAAAGGTGCATTGCATTAAACAAGTCCAATGAGCGTGAAAAAAATGTCCGGCCTGCCTGCTTTCATCCATCATTTGTTCTAAATTTATAATTAATCAATGAGCTGAGGTGGAGTCTTAGCCAGTGGTACCATCAGGTGTGTGTAATGCACTTTAGGGTAGACAGCCAATCAGCTGCCAGATTCAATCTGTCAATCAAACACAGCAGCCAATCAGAGAGCTGGCCATTGATCAGCTAGGCCCTTTATGACATCACAGACAGACCCACGGAACTCTCTGTGCTTGTCTGCTGGCTGGCTGTCAGTTGGGTGGGTGGGCGGCAGAGGGGGAGGATGTACGTCTCGTTTCTCCTGAAAATTGCGGTTTTTCAGCGTTTCCGGAAAAAGTCGCGGTCCGACGCGCAAAAGTGGGGTATCGTAGAAATCGCCTTTTAAAGACGCACCTTTCTGGCCCCACAAAAATGGGCATTTCAAATTAGAAACAAGTCAAATGAACAAAATAGTGTGAATAAGTAAGTATTTCAGGGGTGAGTTAGCAGGTTATTGGGGTAGTAAGTCCTGATTTTTTTGGAGGTTGCAGTGACCACTACGCCATTCAAAATAGGCAGGCTTTAGCATAAGCATTTAGGCCCCGTAGGATGATTTTAGCTAAAATGTGCCCCAAACACTCAAACCGGCTTGTATCTTGCAATGGAAAATATGGGAAACATGACTTAGACAGCAAATGATACACTGTATGCCATGTTTCCAAATTTTTATGCACAGTGGTTACAGCATGAAGTGAATGCATGTGAATATACACAGGTGCATTGCATTAAACAAGTCCAATGAGCGTGAAAAAAATGGCCGGCCTGCCTGCTTTCATCCATCATTTGTTCTAAATTTATAATTAATCAATGAGCTGAGGTGGAGTCTTAGCCAGTGGTACCATCAGGGGTGTGTAATGCACTTTAGGGTAGACAGCCAATCAGCTGCCAGATTCAATCTGTCAATCAAACACAGCAGCCAATCAGAGAGCTGGCCATTGATCAGCAGGCCCTTTATGACATCACAGACAGACCCACGGAACTCTCTGTGCTTGTCTGCTGGCTGGCTGTCAGTTGGGTGGGTGGGCGGCAGAGGGGGAGGATGTACGTCTCGTTTCTCCTGAAAATTGCGGTTTTTCAGCGTTTCCGGAAAAAGTCGCGGTCCGACGCGCAAAAGTGGGGTATCGTAGAAATCGCCTTTTAAAGACGCACCTTTCTGGCCCCACAAAAACTAGCATTTCAAATTAGAAACAAGTCAAATGAACAAAATAGTGTGAATAAGTAAGTATTTCAGGGGTGAGTTAGCAGGTTATTGGGGTAGTAAGTCCTGATTTTTTTGGAGGTTGCAGTGACCACTACGCCATTCAAAATAGGCAGGCTTTAGCATAAGCATTTAGGCCCCGTAGGATGATTTTAGCTAAAATGTGCCCCAAACACTCAAACCGGCTTGTATCTTGCAATGGAAAATATGGGAAACATGACTTAGACAGCAAATGATACACTGTATGCCATGTTTCCAAATTTTTATGCACAGTGGTTACAGCATGAAGTGAATGCATGTGAATATACACAGGTGCATTGCATTAAACAAGTCCAATGAGCGTGAAAAAAATGGCCGGCCTGCCTGCTTTCATCCATCATTTGTTCTAAATTTATAATTAATCAATGAGCTGAGGTGGAGTCTTAGCCAGTGGTACCATCAGGGGTGTGTAATGCACTTTAGGGTAGACAGCCAATCAGCTGCCAGATTCAATCTGTCAATCAAACACAGCAGCCAATCAGAGAGCTGGCCATTGATCAGCAGGCCCTTTATGACATCACAGACAGACCCACGGAACTCTCTGTGCTTGTCTGCTGGCTGGCTGTCAGTTGGGTGGGTGGGCGGCAGAGGGGGAGGATGTACGTCTCGTTTCTCCTGAAAATTGCGGTTTTTCCGGGTTTCCGGAAAAAGTCGCGGTCCGACGCGCAAAAGTGGGGTATCGTAGAAATCGCCTTTTAAAGACGCACCTTTCTGGCCCCACAAAAATGGGCATTTCGAATTAGAAAAGAGTCAAATGAACAAAATAGTGTGAATAAGTAAGTATTTCAGGGGTGAGTTAGCAGGTTATTGGGGTAGTAAGTCCTGAATTTTTTGGAGGTTGCATTGACCACTACGCCATTCAAAATAGGCAGGCTTTGGCATAAGCAGTTAGGCCCTGTAGGATGATTTTAGCTAAAATGTGCCCCAAACACTCAAACCGGCTTGTATCTTGCAATGGAAAATATGGGAAACATGACTTAGACAGCAAATGATACACTGTATGCCATGTTTCCAAATTTTTATGCACAGTGGTTACAGCATGAAGCGAATGCATGTGAATATACAAAGGTGCATTGCATTAAACAAGTCCAATGAGCGTGAAAAAAATGGCCGGCCTGCCTGCTTTCATCCATCATTTGTTCTAAATTTATAATTAATCAATGAGCTGAGGTGGAGTCTTAGCCAGTGGTACCATCAGGGGTGTGTAATGCACTTTAGGGTAGACAGCCAATCAGCTGCCAGATTCAATCTGTCAATCAAACACAGCAGCCAATCAGAGAGCTGGCCATTGATCAGCAGGCCCTTTATGACATCACAGACAGACCCACGGAACTCTCTGTGCTTGTCTGCTGGCTGGCTGTCAGTTGGGTGGGTGGGCGGCAGAGGGGGAGGATGTACGTCTCGTTTCTCCTGAAAATTGCGGTTTTTCGGCGTTTCCGGAAAAATTCGCGGTCCGACGCGCAAAAGTGGGGTATCGTAGAAATCGCCTTTTAAAGACGCACCTTTCTGGCCCCACAAAAATGGGCATTTCAAATTAGAAACAAGTCAAATGAACAAAATAGTGTGAATAAGTAAGTATTTCAGGGGTGAGTTAGCAGGTTATTGGGGTAGTAAGTCCTGATTTTTTTGGAGGTTGCAGTGACCACTACGCCATTCAAAATAGGCAGGCTTTAGCATAAGCAGTTAGGCCCCGTAGGATGATTTTAGCTAAAATGTTCCCCAAACACTCAAACCGGCTTGTATCTTGCAATGGAAAATATGGGAAACATGACTTAGACAGCAAATGATACACTGTATGCCATGTTTCCAAATTTTTATGCACAGTGGTTACAGCATGAAGCGAATGCATGTGAATATACAAAGGTGCATTGCATTAAACAAGTCCAATGAGCGTGAAAAAAATTGCCGGCCTGCCTGCTTTCATCCATCATTTGTTCTAAATTTATAATTAATCAATGAGCTGAGGTGGAGTCTTAGCCAGTGGTACCATCAGGGGTGTGTAATGCACTTTAGGGTAGACAGCCAATCAGCTGCCAGATTCAATCTGTCAATCAAACACAGCAGCCAATCAGAGAGCTGGCCATTGATCAGCAGGCCCTTTATGACATCACAGACAGACCCACGGAACTCTCTGTGCTTGTCTGCTGGCTGGCTGTCAGTTGGGTGGGTGGGCGGCAGAGGGGGAGGATGTACGTCTCGTTTCTCCTGAAAATTGCGGTTTTTCGGCTTTTCCGGAAAAAGTCGCGGTCCGACACGCAAAAGTGGGGTATCGTAGAAATCGCCTTTTAAAGACGCACCTTTCTGGCCCCACAAAAATGGGCATTTCAAATTAGAAACAAGTCAAATGAACAAAATAGTGTGAATAAGTAAGTATTTCAGGGGTGAGTTAGCAGGTTATTGGGGTAGTAAGTCCTGATTTTTTTGGAGGTTGCATTGACCACTACGCCATTCAAAATAGGCAGGCTTTGGCATAAGCAGTTAGGCCCCGTAGGATGATTTTAGCTAAAATGTGCCCCAAACACTCAAACCGGCTTGTATCTTGCAATGGAAAATATGGGAAACATGACTTAGACAGCAAATGATACACTGTATGCCATGTTTCCAAATTTTTATGCACAGTGGTTACAGCATGAAGCGAATGCATGTGAATATACAAAGGTGCATTGCATTAAACAAGTCCAATGAGCGTGAAAAAAATGGCCGGCCTGCCTGCTTTCATCCATCATTTGTTCTAAATTTATAATTAATCAATGAGCTGAGGTGGAGTCTTAGCCAGTGGTACCATCAGGGGTGTGTAATGCACTTTAGGGTAGACAGCCAATCAGCTGCCAGATTCAATCTGTCAATCAAACACAGCAGCCAATCAGAGAGCTGGCCATTGATCAGCAGGCCCTTTATGACATCACAGACAGACCCACGGAACTCTCTGTGCTTGTCTGCTGGCTGGCTGTCAGTTGGGTGGGTGGGCGGCAGAGGGGGAGGATATACGTCTCGTTTCTCCTGAAAATTGCGGTTTTTCGGCGTTTCCGGAAAAAGTCGCGGTCCGACGCGCAAAAGTGGGGTATCGTAGAAATCGCCTTTTAAAGACGCACCTTTCTGGCCCCACAAAAATGGGCATTTCAAATTAGAAACAAGTCAAATGAACAAAATAGTGTGAATAAGTAAGTATTTCAGGGGTGAGTTAGCAGGTTATTGGGGTAGTAAGTCCTGATTTTTTTGGAGGTTGCATTGACCACTACGCCATTCAAAATAGGCAGGCTTTGGCATAAGCAGTTAGGCCCCGTAGGATGATTTTAGCTAAAATGTGCCCCAAACACTCAAACCGGCTTGTATCTTGCAATGGAAAATATGGGAAACATGACTTAGACAGCAAATGATACACTGTATGCCATGTTTCCAAATTTTTATGCACAGTGGTTACAGCATGAAGTGAATGCATGTGAATATACACAGGTGCATTGCATTAAACAAGTCCAATGAGCGTGAAAAAAATGGCCGGCCTGCCTGCTTTCATCCATCATTTGTTCTAAATTTATAATTAATCAATGAGCTGAGGTGGAGTCTTAGCCAGTGGTACCATCAGGGGTGTGTAATGCACTTTAGGGTAGACAGCCAATCAGCTGCCAGATTCAATCTGTCAATCAAACACAGCAGCCAATCAGAGAGCTGGCCATTGATCAGCAGGCCCTTTATGACATCACAGACAGACCCACGGAACTCTCTGTGCTTGTCTGCTGGCTGGCTGTCAGTTGGGTGGGTGGGCGGCAGAGGGGGAGGATGTACGTCTTGTTTCTCCTGAAAATTGCGGTTTTTCGGCGTTTCCGGAAAAAGTCGCGGTCCGACGCGCAAAAGTGGGGTATCGTAGAAATCGCCTTTTAAAGACGCACCTTTCTGGCCCCACAAAAATGGGCATTTCAAATTAGAAACAAGTCAAATGAACAAAATAGTGTGAATAAGTAAGTATTTCAGGGGTGAGTTAGCAGGTTATTGGGGTAGTAAGTCCTGATTTTTTTGGAGGTTGCATTGACCACTACGCCATTCAAAATAGGCAGGCTTTGGCATAAGCAGTTAGGCCCCGTAGGATGATTTTAGCTTAAATGTGCCCCAAACACTCAAACCGGCTTGTATCTTGCAATGGAAAATATGGGAAACATGACTTAGACAGCAAATGATACACTGTATGCCATGTTTCCAAATTTTTATGCACAGTGGTTACAGCATGAAGCGAATGCATGTGAATATACAAAGGTGCATTGCATTAAACAAGTCCAATGAGCGTGAAAAAAATGGCCGGCCTGCCTGCTTTCATCCATCATTTGTTCTAAATTTATAATTAATCAATGAGCTGAGGTGGAGTCTTAGCCAGTGGTACCATCAGGGGTGTGTAATGCACTTTAGGGTAGACAGCCAATCAGCTGCCAGATTCAATCTGTCAATCAAACACAGCAGCCAATCAGAGAGCTGGCCATTGATCAGCAGGCCCTTTATGACATCACAGACAGACCCACGGAACTCTCTGTGCTTGTCTGCTGGCTGGCTGTCAGTTGGGTGGGTGGGCGGCAGAGGGGGAGGATGTACGTCTCGTTTCTCCTGAAAATTGCGGTTTTTCAGCGTTTCCGGAAAAAGTCGCGGTCCGACGCGCAAAAGTGGGGTATCGTAGAAATCGCCTTTTAAAGACGCACCTTTCTGGCCCCACAAAAATGGGCATTTCAAATTAGAAACAAGTCAAATGAACAAAATAGTGTGAATAAGTAAGTATTTCAGGGGTGAGTTAGCAGGTTATTGGGGTAGTAAGTCCTGATTTTTTTGGAGGTTGCATTGACCACTACGCCATTCAAAATAGGCAGGCTTTGGCATAAGCAGTTAGGCCCCGTAGGATGATTTTAGCTAAAATGTGCCCCAAACACTCAAACCGGCTTGTATCTTGCAATGGAAAATATGGGAAACATGACTTAGACAGCATATGATACACTGTATGCCATGTTTCCAAATTTGTATGCACAGTGGTTACAGCATGAAGCGAATGCATGTGAATATACAAAGGTGCATTGCATTAAACAAGTCCAATGAGCGTGAAAAAAATGGCCGGCCTGCCTGCTTTCATCCATCATTTGTTCTAAATTTATAATTAATCAATGAGCTGAGGTGGAGTCTTAGCCAGTGGTACCATCAGGGGTGTGTAATGCACTTTAGGGTAGACAGCCAATCAGCTGCCAGATTCAATCTGTCAATCAAACACAGCAGCCAATCAGAGAGCTGGCCATTGATCAGCAGGCCCTTTATGACATCACAGACAGACCCACGGAACTCTCTGTGCTTGTCTGCTGGCTGGCTGTCAGTTGGGTGGGTGGGCGGCAGAGGGGGAGGATGTACGTCTCGTTTCTCCTGAAAATTGCGGTTTTTCGGCTTTTCCGGAAAAAGTCGCGGTCCGACACGCAAAAGTGGGGTATCGTAGAAATCGCCTTTTAAAGACGCACCTTTCTGGCCCCACAAAAATGGGCATTTCAAATTAGAAACAAGTCAAATGAACAAAATAGTGTGAATAAGTAAGTATTTCAGGGGTGAGTTAGCAGGTTATTGGGGTAGTAAGTCCTGATTTTTTTGGAGGTTGCATTGACCACTACGCCATTCAAAATAGGCAGGCTTTGGCATAAGCAGTTAGGCCCCGTAGGATGATTTTAGCTAAAATGTGCCCCAAACACTCAAACCGGCTTGTATCTTGCAATGGAAAATATGGGAAACATGACTTAGACAGCAAATGATACACTGTATGCCATGTTTCCAAATTTTTATGCACAGTGGTTACAGCATGAAGCGAATGCATGTGAATATACAAAGGTGCATTGCATTAAACAAGTCCAATGAGCGTGAAAAAAATGGCCGGCCTGCCTGCTTTCATCCATCATTTGTTCTAAATTTATAATTAATCAATGAGCTGAGGTGGAGTCTTAGCCAGTGGTACCATCAGGGGTGTGTAATGCACTTTAGGGTAGACAGCCAATCAGCTGCCAGATTCAATCTGTCAATCAAACACAGCAGCCAATCAGAGAGCTGGCCATTGATCAGCAGGCCCTTTATGACATCACAGACAGACCCACGGAACTCTCTGTGCTTGTCTGCTGGCTGGCTGTCAGTTGGGTGGGTGGGCGGCAGAGGGGGAGGATGTACGTCTCGTTTCTCCTGAAAATTGCGGTTTTTCGGCGTTTCCGGAAAAAGTCGCGGTCCGACGCGCAAAAGTGGGGTATCGTAGAAATCGCCTTTTAAAGACGCACCTTTCTGGCCCCACAAAAATGGGCATTTCAAATTAGAAACAAGTCAAATGAACAAAATAGTGTGAATAAGTAAGTATTTCAGGGGTGAGTTAGCAGGTTATTGGGGTAGTAAGTCCTGATTTTTTTGGAGGTTGCATTGACCACTACGCCATTCAAAATAGGCAGGCTTTGGCATAAGCAGTTAGGCCCCGTAGGATGATTTTAGCTAAAATGTGCCCCAAACACTCAAACCGGCTTGTATCTTGCAATGGAAAATATGGGAAACATGACTTAGACAGCAAATGATACACTGTATGCCATGTTTCCAAATTTTTATGCACAGTGGTTACAGCATGAAGTGAATGCATGTGAATATACACAGGTGCATTGCATTAAACAAGTCCAATGAGCGTGAAAAAAATGGCCGGCCTGCCTGCTTTCATCCATCATTTGTTCTAAATTTATAATTAATCAATGAGCTGAGGTGGAGTCTTAGCCAGTGGTACCATCAGGGGTGTGTAATGCACTTTAGGGTAGACAGCCAATCAGCTGCCAGATTCAATCTGTCAATCAAACACAGCAGCCAATCAGAGAGCTGGCCATTGATCAGCAGGCCCTTTATGACATCACAGACAGACCCACGGAACTCTCTGTGCTTGTCTGCTGGCTGGCTGTCAGTTGGGTGGGTGGGCGGCAGAGGGGGAGGATGTACGTCTTGTTTCTCCTGAAAATTGCGGTTTTTCGGCGTTTCCGGAAAAAGTCGCGGTCCGACGCGCAAAAGTGGGGTATCGTAGAAATCGCCTTTTAAAGACGCACCTTTCTGGCCCCACAAAAATGGGCATTTCAAATTAGAAACAAGTCAAATGAACAAAATAGTGTGAATAAGTAAGTATTTCAGGGGTGAGTTAGCAGGTTATTGGGGTAGTAAGTCCTGATTTTTTTGGAGGTTGCATTGACCACTACGCCATTCAAAATAGGCAGGCTTTGGCATAAGCAGTTAGGCCCCGTAGGATGATTTTAGCTTAAATGTGCCCCAAACACTCAAACCGGCTTGTATCTTGCAATGGAAAATATGGGAAACATGACTTAGACAGCAAATGATACACTGTATGCCATGTTTCCAAATTTTTATGCACAGTGGTTACAGCATGAAGCGAATGCATGTGAATATACAAAGGTGCATTGCATTAAACAAGTCCAATGAGCGTGAAAAAAATGGCCGGCCTGCCTGCTTTCATCCATCATTTGTTCTAAATTTATAATTAATCAATGAGCTGAGGTGGAGTCTTAGCCAGTGGTACCATCAGGGGTGTGTAATGCACTTTAGGGTAGACAGCCAATCAGCTGCCAGATTCAATCTGTCAATCAAACACAGCAGCCAATCAGAGAGCTGGCCATTGATCAACAGGCCCTTTATGACATCACAGACAGACCCACGGAACTCTCTGTGCTTGTCTGCTGGCTGGCTGTCAGTTGGGTGGGTGGGCGGCAGAGGGGGAGGATGTACGTCTCGTTTCTCCTGAAAATTGCGGTTTTTCAGCGTTTCCGGAAAAAGTCGCGGTCCGACGCGCAAAAGTGGGGTATCGTAGAAATCGCCTTTTAAAGACGCACCTTTCTGGCCCCACAAAAATGGGCATTTCAAATTAGAAACAAGTCAAATGAACAAAATAGTGTGAATAAGTAAGTATTTCAGGGGTGAGTTAGCAGGTTATTGGGGTAGTAAGTCCTGATTTTTTTGGAGGTTGCATTGACCACTACGCCATTCAAAATAGGCAGGCTTTGGCATAAGCAGTTAGGCCCCGTAGGATGATTTTAGCTAAAATGTGCCCCAAACACTCAAACCGGCTTGTATCTTGCAATGGAAAATATGGGAAACATGACTTAGACAGCAAATGATACACTGTATGCCATGTTTCCAAATTTGTATGCACAGTGGTTACAGCATGAAGCGAATGCATGTGAATATACAAAGGTGCATTGCATTAAACAAGTCCAATGAGCGTGAAAAAAATGGCCGGCCTGCCTGCTTTCATCCATCATTTGTTCTAAATTTATAATTAATCAATGAGCTGAGGTGGAGTCTTAGCCAGTGGTACCATCAGGGGTGTGTAATGCACTTTAGGGTAGACAGCCAATCAGCTGCCAGATTCAATCTGTCAATCAAACACAGCAGCCAATCAGAGAGCTGGCCATTGATCAGCAGGCCCTTTATGACATCACAGACAGACCCACAGAACTCTCTGTGCTTGTCTGCTGGCTGGCTGTCAGTTGGGTGGGTGGGCGGCAGAGGGGGAGGATGTACGTCTCGTTTCTCCTGAAAATTGCGGTTTTTCAGCGTTTCCGGAAAAAGTCACGGTCCGACGCGCAAAAGTGGGGTATCGTAGAAATCGCCTTTTAAAGACGCACCTTTCTGGCCCCACAAAAATGGGCATTTCAAATTAGAAACAAGTCAAATGAACAAAATAGTGTGAATAAGTAAGTATTTCAGGGGTGAGTTAGCAGGTTATTGGGGTAGTAAGTCCTGATTTTTTTGGAGGTTGCAGTGACCACTACGCCATTCAAAATAGGCAGGCTTTAGCATAAGCATTTAGGCCCCGTAGGATGATTTTAGCTAAAATGTGCCCCAAACACTCAAACCGGCTTGTATCTTGCAATGGAAAATATGGGAAACATGACTTAGACAGCAAATGATACACTGTATGCCATGTTTCCAAATTTTTATGCACAGTGGTTACAGCATGAAGTGAATGCATGTGAATATACACAGGTGCATTGCATTAAACAAGTCCAATGAGCGTGAAAAAAATGGCCGGCCTGCCTGCTTTCATCCATCATTTGTTCTAAATTTATAATTAATCAATGAGCTGAGGTGGAGTCTTAGCCAGTGGTACCATCAGGGGTGTGTAATGCACTTTAGGGTAGACAGCCAATCAGCTGCCAGATTCAATCTGTCAATCAAACACAGCAGCCAATCAGAGAGCTGGCCATTGATCAGCAGGCCCTTTATGACATCACAGACAGACCCACGGAACTCTCTGTGCTTGTCTGCTGGCTGGCTGTCAGTTGGGTGGGTGGGCGGCAGAGGGGGTGGATGTACGTCTCGTTTCTCCTGAAAATTGCGGTTTTTCGGCGTTTCCGGAAAAAGTCGCGGTCCGACGCTCAAAAGTGGGGTATCGTAGAAATCGCCTTTTAAAGACGCACCTTTCTGGCCCCACAAAAATGGGCATTTCAAATTAGAAACAAGTCAAATGAACAAAATAGTGTGAATAAGTAAGTATTTCAGGGGTGAGTTAGCAGGTTATTGGGGTAGTAAGTCCTGATTTTTTTGGAGGTTGCAGTGACCACTACGCCATTCAAAATAGGCAGCCTTTAGCATAAGCAGTTAGGCCCCGTAGGATGATTTTAGCTAAAATGTGCCCCAAACACTCAAACCGGCTTGTATCTTGCAATGGAAAATATGGGAAACATGACTTGCACAGCAAATGATACACTCTATGCCATGTTTCCAAATTTTTATGCACAGTGGTTACAGCATGAAGCGAATGCATGTGAATATACAAAGGTGCATTGCATTAAACAAGTCCAATGAGCGTGAAAAAAATGGCCGGCCTGCCTGCTTTCATCCATCATTTGTTCTAAATTTATAATTAATCAATGAGCTGAGGTGGAGTCTTAGCCAGTGGTACCATCAGGGGTGTGTAATGCACTTTAGGGTAGACAGCCAATCAGCTGCCAGATTCAATCTGTCAATCAAACACAGCAGCCAATCAGAGAGCTGGCCATTGATCAGCAGGCCCTTTATGACATCACAGACAGACCCACGGAACTCTCTGTGCTTGTCTGCTGGCTGGCTGTCAGTTGGGTGGGTGGGCGGCAGAGGGGGAGGATGTACGTCTCGTTTCTCCTGAAAATTGCGGTTTTTCGGCGTTTCCGGAAAAAGTCGCGGTCCGACGCGCAAAAGTGGGGTATCGTAGAAATCGCCTTTTAAAGACGCACCTTTCTGGCCCCACAAAAATGGGCATTTCAAATTAGAAACAAGTCAAATGAACAAAATAGTGTGAATAAGTAAGTATTTCAGGGGTGAGTTAGCAGGTTATTGGGGTAGTAAGTCCTGATTTTTTTGGAGGTTGCATTGACCACTACGCCATTCAAAATAGGCAGGCTTTGGCATAAGCAGTTAGGCCCCGTAGGATGATTTTAGCTAAAATGTGCCCCAAACACTCAAACCGGCTTGTATCTTGCAATGGAAAATATGGGAAACATGACTTAGACAGCAAATGATACACTGTATGCCATGTTTCCAAATTTTTATGCACAGTGGTTACAGCATGAAGCGAATGCATGTGAATATACAAAGGTGCATTGCATTAAACAAGTCCAATGAGCGTGAAAAAAATGACCGGCCTGCCTGCTTTCATCCATCATTTGTTCTAAATTTATAATTAATCAATGAGCTGAGGTGGAGTCTTAGCCAGTGGTACCATCAGGGGTGTGTAATGCACTTTAGGGTAGACAGCCAATCAGCTGCCAGATTCAATCTGTCAATCAAACACAGCAGCCAATCAGAGAGCTGGCCATTGATCAGCAGGCCCTTTATGACATCACAGACAGACCCACGGAACTCTCTGTGCTTGTCTGCTGGCTGGCTGTCAGTTGGGTGGGCGGCAGAGGGGGAGGATGTACGTCTCGTTTCTCCTGAAAATTGCGGTTTTTCGGCGTTTCCGGAAAAAGTCGCGGTCCGACGCGCAAAAGTGGGGTATCGTAGAAATCGCCTTTTAAAGACGCACCTTTCTGGCCCCACAAAAATGGGCATTTCAAATTAGAAACAAGTCAAATGAACAAAATAGTGTGAATAAGTAAGTATTTCAGGGGTGAGTTAGCAGATTATTGGGGTAGTAAGTCCTGATTTTTTTGGAGGTTGCATTGACCACTACGCCATTCAAAATAGGCAGGCTTTGGCATAAGCAGTTAGGCCCCGTAGGATGATTTTAGCTAAAATGTGCCCCAAACACTCAAACCGGCTTGTATCTTGCAATGGAAAATATGGGAAACATGACTTAGACAGCAAATGATACACTGTATGCCATGTTTCCAAATTTTTATGCACAGTGGTTACAGCATGAAGCGAATGCATGTGAATATACAAAGGTGCATTGCATTAAACAAGTCCAATGAGCGTGAAAAAAATGGCCGGCCTGCCTGCTTTCATCCATCATTTGTTCTAAATTTATAATTAATCAATGAGCTGAGGTGGAGTCTTAGCCAGTGGTACCATCAGGTGAGTGTAATGCACTTTAGGGTAGACAGCCAATCAGCTGCCAGATTCAATCTGTCAATCAAACACAGCAGCCAATCAGAGAGCTGGCCATTGATCAGCAGGCCCTTTATGACATCACAGACAGACCCACGGAACTCTCTGTGCTTGTCTGCTGGCTGGCTGTCAGTTGGGTGGGTGGGCGGCAGAGGGGGAGGATGTACGTCTCGTTTCTCCTGAAAATTGCGGTTTTTCAGCGTTTCCGGAAAAAGTCGCGGTCCGACGCGCAAAAGTGGGGTATCGTAGAAATCGCCTTTTAAAGACGCACCTTTCTGGCCCCACAAAAATGGGCATTTCAAATTAGAAACAAGTCAAATGAACAAAATAGTGTGAATAAGTAAGTATTTCAGGGGTGAGTTAGCAGGTTATTGGGGTAGTAAGTCCTGATTTTTTTGGAGGTTGCATTGACCACTACGCCATTCAAAATAGGCAGGCTTTGGCATAAGCAGTTAGGCCCCGTAGGATGATTTTAGCTAAAATGTGCCCCAAACACTCAAACCGGCTTGTATCTTGCTATGGAAAATATGGGAAACATGACTTAGACAGCAAATGATACACTGTATGCCATGTTTCCAAATTTTTATGCACAGTGGTTACAGCATGAAGCGAATGCATGTGAATATACAAAGGTGCATTGCATTAAACAAGTCCAATGAGCGTGAAAAAAATGTCCGGCCTGCCTGCTTTCATCCATCATTTGTTCTAAATTTATAATTAATCAATGAGCTGAGGTGGAGTCTTAGCCAGTGGTACCATCAGGTGTGTGTAATGCACTTTAGGGTAGACAGCCAATCAGCTGCCAGATTCAATCTGTCAATCAAACACAGCAGCCAATCAGAGAGCTGGCCATTGATCAGCTAGGCCCTTTATGACATCACAGACAGACCCACGGAACTCTCTGTGCTTGTCTGCTGGCTGGCTGTCAGTTGGGTGGGTGGGCGGCAGAGGGGGAGGATGTACGTCTCGTTTCTCCTGAAAATTGCGGTTTTTCAGCGTTTCCGGAAAAAGTCGCGGTCCGACGCGCAAAAGTGGGGTATCGTAGAAATCGCCTTTTAAAGACGCACCTTTCTGGCCCCACAAAAATGGGCATTTCAAATTAGAAACAAGTCAAATGAACAAAATAGTGTGAATAAGTAAGTATTTCAGGGGTGAGTTAGCAGGTTATTGGGGTAGTAAGTCCTGATTTTTTTGGAGGTTGCAGTGACCACTACGCCATTCAAAATAGGCAGGCTTTAGCATAAGCATTTAGGCCCCGTAGGATGATTTTAGCTAAAATGTGCCCCAAACACTCAAACCGGCTTGTATCTTGCAATGGAAAATATGGGAAACATGACTTAGACAGCAAATGATACACTGTATGCCATGTTTCCAAATTTTTATGCACAGTGGTTACAGCATGAAGTGAATGCATGTGAATATACACAGGTGCATTGCATTAAACAAGTCCAATGAGCGTGAAAAAAATGGCCGGCCTGCCTGCTTTCATCCATCATTTGTTCTAAATTTATAATTAATCAATGAGCTGAGGTGGAGTCTTAGCCAGTGGTACCATCAGGGGTGTGTAATGCACTTTAGGGTAGACAGCCAATCAGCTGCCAGATTCAATCTGTCAATCAAACACAGCAGCCAATCAGAGAGCTGGCCATTGATCAGCAGGCCCTTTATGACATCACAGACAGACCCACGGAACTCTCTGTGCTTGTCTGCTGGCTGGCTGTCAGTTGGGTGGGTGGGCGGCAGAGGGGGAGGATGTACGTCTCGTTTCTCCTGAAAATTGCGGTTTTTCAGCGTTTCCGGAAAAAGTCGCGGTCCGACGCGCAAAAGTGGGGTATCGTAGAAATCGCCTTTTAAAGACGCACCTTTCTGGCCCCACAAAAACTAGCATTTCAAATTAGAAACAAGTCAAATGAACAAAATAGTGTGAATAAGTAAGTATTTCAGGGGTGAGTTAGCAGGTTATTGGGGTAGTAAGTCCTGATTTTTTTGGAGGTTGCAGTGACCACTACGCCATTCAAAATAGGCAGGCTTTAGCATAAGCATTTAGGCCCCGTAGGATGATTTTAGCTAAAATGTGCCCCAAACACTCAAACCGGCTTGTATCTTGCAATGGAAAATATGGGAAACATGACTTAGACAGCAAATGATACACTGTATGCCATGTTTCCAAATTTTTATGCACAGTGGTTACAGCATGAAGTGAATGCATGTGAATATACACAGGTGCATTGCATTAAACAAGTCCAATGAGCGTGAAAAAAATGGCCGGCCTGCCTGCTTTCATCCATCATTTGTTCTAAATTTATAATTAATCAATGAGCTGAGGTGGAGTCTTAGCCAGTGGTACCATCAGGGGTGTGTAATGCACTTTAGGGTAGACAGCCAATCAGCTGCCAGATTCAATCTGTCAATCAAACACAGCAGCCAATCAGAGAGCTGGCCATTGATCAGCAGGCCCTTTATGACATCACAGACAGACCCACGGAACTCTCTGTGCTTGTCTGCTGGCTGGCTGTCAGTTGGGTGGGTGGGCGGCAGAGGGGGAGGATGTACGTCTCGTTTCTCCTGAAAATTGCGGTTTTTCCGGGTTTCCGGAAAAAGTCGCGGTCCGACGCGCAAAAGTGGGGTATCGTAGAAATCGCCTTTTAAAGACGCACCTTTCTGGCCCCACAAAAATGGGCATTTCGAATTAGAAAAGAGTCAAATGAACAAAATAGTGTGAATAAGTAAGTATTTCAGGGGTGAGTTAGCAGGTTATTGGGGTAGTAAGTCCTGAATTTTTTGGAGGTTGCATTGACCACTACGCCATTCAAAATAGGCAGGCTTTGGCATAAGCAGTTAGGCCCTGTAGGATGATTTTAGCTAAAATGTGCCCCAAACACTCAAACCGGCTTGTATCTTGCAATGGAAAATATGGGAAACATGACTTAGACAGCAAATGATACACTGTATGCCATGTTTCCAAATTTTTATGCACAGTGGTTACAGCATGAAGCGAATGCATGTGAATATACAAAGGTGCATTGCATTAAACAAGTCCAATGAGCGTGAAAAAAATGGCCGGCCTGCCTGCTTTCATCCATCATTTGTTCTAAATTTATAATTAATCAATGAGCTGAGGTGGAGTCTTAGCCAGTGGTACCATCAGGGGTGTGTAATGCACTTTAGGGTAGACAGCCAATCAGCTGCCAGATTCAATCTGTCAATCAAACACAGCAGCCAATCAGAGAGCTGGCCATTGATCAGCAGGCCCTTTATGACATCACAGACAGACCCACGGAACTCTCTGTGCTTGTCTGCTGGCTGGCTGTCAGTTGGGTGGGTGGGCGGCAGAGGGGGAGGATGTACGTCTCGTTTCTCCTGAAAATTGCGGTTTTTCAGCGTTTCCGGAAAAAGTCGCGGTCCGACGCGCAAAAGTGGGGTATCGTAGAAATCGCCTTTTAAAGAAGCACCTTTCTGGCCCCACAAAAATGGGCATTTCAAATTAGAAACAAGTCAAATGAACAAAATAGTGTGAATAAGTAAGTATTTCAGGGGTGAGTTAGCAGGTTATTGGGGTAGTAAGTCCTGATTTTTTTGGAGGTTGCAGTGACCACTACGCCATTCAAAATAGGCAGGCTTTAGCATAAGCATTTAGGCCCCGTAGGATGATTTTAGCTAAAATGTGCCCCAAACACTCAAACCGGCTTGTATCTTGCAATGGAAAATATGGGAAACATGACTTAGACAGCAAATGATACACTGTATGCCATGTTTCCAAATTTTTATGCACAGTGGTTACAGCATGAAGTGAATGCATGTGAATATACACAGGTGCATTGCATTAAACAAGTCCAATGAGCGTGAAAAAAATGGCCGGCCTGCCTGCTTTCATCCATCATTTGTTCTAAATTTATAATTAATCAATGAGCTGAGGTGGAGTCTTAGCCAGTGGTACCATCAGGGGTGTGTAATGCACTTTAGGGTAGACAGCCAATCAGCTGCCAGATTCAATCTGTCAATCAAACACAGCAGCCAATCAGAGAGCTGGCCATTGATCAGCAGGCCCTTTATGACATCACAGACAGACCCACGGAACTCTCTGTGCTTGTCTGCTGGCTGGCTGTCAGTTGGGTGGGTGGGCGGCAGAGGGGGAGGATGTACGTCTCGGTTCTCCTGAAAATTGCGGTTTTTCGGCGTTTCCGGAAAAAGTCGCGGTCCGACGCGCAAAAGTGGGGTATCGTAGAAATCGCCTTTTAAAGACGCACCTTTCTGGCCCCACAAAAATGGGCATTTCGAATTAGAAAAGAGTCAAATGAACAAAATAGTGTGAATAAGTAAGTATTTCAGGGGTGAGTTAGCAGGTTATTGGGGTAGTAAGTCCTGATTTTTTTGGAGGTTGCATTGACCACTACGCCATTCAAAATAGGCAGGCTTTGGCATAAGCAGTTAGGCCCTGTAGGATGATTTTAGCTAAAATGTGCCCCAAACACTCAAACCGGCTTGTATCTTGCAATGGAAAATATGGGAAACATGACTTAGACAGCAAATGATACACTGTATGCCATGTTTCCAAATTTTTATGCACAGTGGTTACAGCATGAAGCGAATGCATGTGAATATACAAAGGTGCATTGCATTAAACAAGTCCAATGAGCGTGAAAAAAATGGCCGGCCTGCCTGCTTTCATCCATCATTTGTTCTAAATTTATAATTAATCAATGAGCTGAGGTGGAGTCTTAGCCAGTGGTACCATCAGGGGTGTGTAATGCACTTTAGGGTAGACAGCCAATCAGCTGCCAGATTCAATCTGTCAATCAAACACAGCAGCCAATCAGAGAGCTGGCCATTGATCAGCAGGCCCTTTATGACATCACAGACAGACCCACGGAACTCTCTGTGCTTGTCTGCTGGCTGGCTGTCAGTTGGGTGGGTGGGCGGCAGAGGGGGAGGATGTACGTCTCGTTTCTCCTGAAAATTGCGGTTTTTCAGCGTTTCCGGAAAAAGTCGCGGTCCGACGCGCAAAAGTGGGGTATCGTAGAAATCGCCTTTTAAAGAAGCACCTTTCTGGCCCCACAAAAATGGGCATTTCAAATTAGAAACAAGTCAAATGAACAAAATAGTGTGAATAAGTAAGTATTTCAGGGGTGAGTTAGCAGGTTATTGGGGTAGTAAGTCCTGATTTTTTTGGAGGTTGCAGTGACCACTACGCCATTCAAAATAGGCAGGCTTTAGCATAAGCATTTAGGCCCCGTAGGATGATTTTAGCTAAAATGTGCCCCAAACACTCAAACCGGCTTGTATCTTGCAATGGAAAATATGGGAAACATGACTTAGACAGCAAATGATACACTGTATGCCATGTTTCCAAATTTTTATGCACAGTGGTTACAGCATGAAGTGAATGCATGTGAATATACACAGGTGCATTGCATTAAACAAGTCCAATGAGCGTGAAAAAAATGGCCGGCCTGCCTGCTTTCATCCATCATTTGTTCTAAATTTATAATTAATCAATGAGCTGAGGTGGAGTCTTAGCCAGTGGTACCATCAGGGGTGTGTAATGCACTTTAGGGTAGACAGCCAATCAGCTGCCAGATTCAATCTGTCAATCAAACACAGCAGCCAATCAGAGAGCTGGCCATTGATCAGCAGGCCCTTTATGACATCACAGACAGACCCACGGAACTCTCTGTGCTTGTCTGCTGGCTGGCTGTCAGTTGGGTGGGTGGGCGGCAGAGGGGGAGGATGTACGTCTCGTTTCTCCTGAAAATTGCGGTTTTTCGGCGTTTCCGGAAAAAGTCGCGGTCCGACGCGCAAAAGTGGGGTATCGTAGAAATCGCCTTTTAAAGACGCACCTTTCTGGCCCCACAAAAATGGGCATTTCAAATTAGAAACAAGTCAAATGAACAAAATAGTGTGAATAAGTAAGTATTTCAGGGGTGAGTTAGCAGGTTATTGGGGTAGTAAGTCCTGATTTTTTTGGAGGTTGCATTGACCACTACGCCATTCAAAATAGGCAGGCTTTGGCATAAGCAGTTAGGCCCCGTAGGATGATTTTAGCTAAAATGTGCCCCAAACACTCAAACCGGCTTGTATCTTGCAATGGAAAATATGGGAAACATGACTTAGACAGCAAATGATACACTGTATGCCATGTTTCCAAATTTTTATGCACAGTGGTTACAGCATGAAGCGAATGCATGTGAATATACAAAGGTGCATTGCATTAAACAAGTCCAATGAGCGTGAAAAAAATGGCCGGCCTGCCTGCTTTCATCCATCATTTGTTCTAAATTTATAATTAATCAATGAGCTGAGGTGGAGTCTTAGCCAGTGGTACCATCAGGGGTGTGTAATGCACTTTAGGGTAGACAGCCAATCAGCTGCCAGATTCAATCTGTCAATCAAACACAGCAGCCAATCAGAGAGCTGGCCATTGATCAGCAGGCCCTTTATGACATCACAGACAGACCCACGGAACTCTCTGTGCTTGTCTGCTGGCTGGCTGTCAGTTGGGTGGGTGGGCGGCAGAGGGGGAGGATGTACGTCTCGTTTCTCCTGAAAATTGCGGTTTTTCGGCGTTTCCGGAAAAAGTCGCGGTCCGACGCGCAAAAGTGGGGTATCGTAGAAATCGCCTTTTAAAGACGCACCTTTCTGGCCCCACAAAAATGGGCATTTCAAATTAGAAACAAGTCAAATGAACAAAATAGTGTGAATAAGTAAGTATTTCAGGGGTGAGTTAGCAGGTTATTGGGGTAGTAAGTCCTGATTTTTTTGGAGGTTGCATTGACCACTACGCCATTCAAAATAGGCAGGCTTTGGCATAAGCAGTTAGGCCCCGTAGGATGATTTTAGCTAAAATGTGCCCCAAACACTCAAACCGGCTTGTATCTTGCAATGGAAAATATGGGAAACATGACTTAGACAGCAAATGATACACTGTATGCCATGTTTCCAAATTTTTATGCACAGTGGTTACAGCATGAAGCGAATGCATGTGAATATACAAAGGTGCATTGCATTAAACAAGTCCAATGAGCGTGAAAAAAATGGCCGGCCTGCCTGCTTTCATCCATCATTTGTTCTAAATTTATAATTAATCAATGAGCTGAGGTGGAGTCTTAGCCAGTGGTACCATCAGGGGTGTGTAATGCACTTTAGGGTAGACAGCCAATCAGCTGCCAGATTCAATCTGTCAATCAAACACAGCAGCCAATCAGAGAGCTGGCCATTGATCAGCAGGCCCTTTATGACATCACAGACAGACCCACGGAACTCTCTGTGCTTGTCTGCTGGCTGGCTGTCAGTTGGGTGGGTGGGCGGCAGAGGGGGAGGATGTACGTCTCGTTTCTCCTGAAAATTGCGGTTTTTCGGCGTTTCCGGAAAAAGTCGCGGTCCGACGCGCAAAAGTGGGGTATCGTAGAAATCGCCTTTTAAAGACGCACCTTTCTGGCCCCACAAAAATGGGCATTTCAAATTAGAAACAAGTCAAATGAACAAAATAGTGTGAATAAGTAAGTATTTCAGGGGTGAGTTAGCAGGTTATTGGGGTAGTAAGTCCTGATTTTTTTGGAGGTTGCAGTGACCACTACGCCATTCAAAATAGGCAGGCTTTAGCATAAGCATTTAGGCCCCGTAGGATGATTTTAGCTAAAATGTGCCCCAAATACTCAAACCGGCTTGTATCTTGCAATGGAAAATATGGGAAACATGACTTAGACAGCAAATGATACACTGTATGCCATGTTTCCAAATTTTTATGCACAGTGGTTACAGCATGAAGTGAATGCATGTGAATATACACAGGTGCATTGCATTAAACAAGTCCAATGAGCGTGAAAAAAATGGCCGGCCTGCCTGCTTTCATCCATCATTTGTTCTAAATTTATAATTAATCAATGAGCTGAGGTGGAGTCTTAGCCAGTGGTACCATCAGGGGTGTGTAATGCACTTTAGGGTAGACAGCCAATCAGCTGCCAGATTCAATCTGTCAATCAAACACAGCAGCCAATCAGAGAGCTGGCCATTGATCAGCAGGCCCTTTATGACATCACAGACAGACCCACGGAACTCTCTGTGCTTGTCTGCTGGCTGGCTGTCAGTTGGGTGGGTGGGCGGCAGAGGGGGAGGATGTACGTCTCGTTTCTCCTGAAAATTGCTGTTTTTCGGCGTTTCCGGAAAAAGTCGCGGTCCGACGCGCAAAAGTGGGGTATCGTAGAAATCGCCTTTTAAAGACGCACCTTTCTGGCCCCACAAAAATGGGCATTTCAAATTAGAAACAAGTCAAATGAACAAAATAGTGTGAATAAGTAAGTATTTCAGGGGTGAGTTAGCAGGTTATTGGGGTAGTAAGTCCTGATTTTTTTGGAGGTTGCATTGACCACTACGCCATTCAAAATAGGCAGGCTTTGGCATAAGCAGTTAGGCCCCGTAGGATGATTTTAGCTAAAATGTGCCCCAAACACTCAAACCGGCTTGTATCTTGCAATGGAAAATATGGGAAACATGACTTAGACAGCAAATGATACACTGTATGCCATGTTTCCAAATTTTTATGCACAGTGGTTACAGCATGAAGCGAATGCATGTGAATATACAAAGGTGCATTGCATTAAACAAGTCCAATGAGCGTGAAAAAAATGGCCGGCCTGCCTGCTTTCATCCATCATTTGTTCTAAATTTATAATTAATCAATGAGCTGAGGTGGAGTCTTAGCCAGTGGTACCATCAGGGGTGTGTAATGCACTTTAGGGTAGACAGCCAATCAGCTGCCAGATTCAATCTGTCAATCAAACACAGCAGCCAATCAGAGAGCTGGCCATTGATCAGCAGGCCCTTTATGACATCACAGACAGACCCACGGAACTCTCTGTGCTTGTCTGCTGGCTGGCTGTCAGTTGGGTGGGTGGGCAGCAGAGGGGGAGGATGTACGTCTCGTTTCTCCTGAAAATTGCGGTTTTTCTGCGTTTCCGGAAAAAGTCGCGGTCCGACGCGCAAAAGTGGGGTATCGTAGAAATCGCCTTTTAAAGACGCACCTTTCTGGCCCCACAAAAATGGGCATTTCAAATTAGAAACAAGTCAAATGAACAAAATAGTGTGAATAAGTAAGTATTTCAGGGGTGAGTTAGCAGGTTATTGTGGTAGTAAGTCCTGATTTTTTTGGAGGTTGCATTGACCACTACGCCATTCAAAATAGGCAGGCTTTGGCATAAGCAGTTAGGCCCGTAGGATGATTTTAGCTAAAATGTGCCCCAAACACTCAAACCGGCTTGTATCTTGCAATGGAAAATATGGGAAACATGACTTAGACAGCAAATGATACACTGTATGCCATGTTTCCAAATTTTTATGCACAGTGGTTACAGCATGAAGCGAATGCATGTGAATATACAAAGGTGCATTGCATTAAACAAGTCCAATGAGCGTGAAAAAAATGGCCGGCCTGCCTGCTTTCATCCATCATTTGTTCTAAATTTATAATTAATCAATGAGCTGAGGTGGAGTCTTAGCCAGTGGTACCATCAGGGGTGTGTAATGCACTTTAGGGTAGACAGCCAATCAGCTGCCAGATTCAATCTGTCAATCAAACACAGCAGCCAATCAGAGAGCTGGCCATTGATCAGCAGGCCCTTTATGACATCACAGACAGACCCACGGAACTCTCTGTGCTTGTCTGCTGGCTGGCTGTCAGTTGGGTGGGTGGGCGGCAGAGGGGGAGGATGTACGTCTCGTTTCTCCTGAAAATTGCGGTTTTTCGGCGTTTCCGGAAAAAGTCGCGGTCCGACGCGCAAAAGTGGGGTATCGTAGAAATCGCCTTTTAAAGACGCACCTTTCTGGCCCCACAAAAATGGGCATTTCAAATTAGAAACAAGTCAAATGAACAAAATAGTGTGAATAAGTAAGTATTTCAGGGGTGAGTTAGCAGGTTATTGGGGTAGTAAGTCCTGATTTTTTTGGAGGTTGCATTGACCACTACGCCATTCAAAATAGGCAGGCTTTGGCATAAGCAGTTAGGCCCCGTAGGATGATTTTAGCTAAAATGTGCCCCAAACACTCAAACCGGCTTGTATCTTGCAATGGAAAATATGGGAAACATGACTTAGACAGCAAATGATACACTGTATGCCATGTTTCCAAATTTTTATGCACAGTGGTTACAGCATGAAGCGAATGCATGTGAATATACAAAGGTGCATTGCATTAAACAAGTCCAATGAGCGTGAAAAAAATGGCCGGCCTGCCTGCTTTCATCCATCATTTGTTCTAAATTTATAATTAATCAATGAGCTGAGGTGGAGTCTTAGCCAGTGGTACCATCAAGGGTGTGTAATGCACTTTAGGGTAGACAGCCAATCAGCTGCCAGATTCAATCTGTCAATCAAACACAGCAGCCAATCAGAGAGCTGGCCATTGATCAGCAGGCCCTTTATGACATCACAGACAGACCCACGGAACTCTCTGTGCTTGTCTGCTGGCTGGCTGTCAGTTGGGTGGGTGGGCGGCAGAGGGGGAGGATGTACGTCTCGTTTCTCCTGAAAATTGCGGTTTTTCGGCGTTTCCGGAAAAAGTCGCGGTCCGACGCGCAAAAGTGGGGTATCGTAGAAATCGCCTTTTAAAGACGCACCTTTCTGGCCCCACAAAAATGGGCATTTCAAATTAGAAACAAGTCAAATGAACAAAATAGTGTGAATAAGTAAGTATTTCAGGGGTGAGTTAGCAGGTTATTGGGGTAGTAAGTCCTGATTTTTTTGGAGGTTGCAGTGACCACTACGCCATTCAAAATAGGCAGGCTTTAGCATAAGCAGTTAGGCCCCGTAGGATGATTTTAGCTAAAATGTGCCCCAAACACTCAAACCGGCTTGTATCTTGCAATGGAAAATATGGGAAACATGACTTAGACAGCAAATGATACACTGTATGCCATGTTTCCAAATTTTTATGCACAGTGGTTACAGCATGAAGTGAATGCATGTGAATATACACAGGTGCATTGCATTAAACAAGTCCAATGAGCGTGAAAAAAATGGCCGGCCTGCCTGCTTTCATCCATCATTTGTTCTAAATTTATAATTAATCAATGAGCTGAGGTGGAGTCTTAGCCAGTGGTACCATCAGGGGTGTGTAATGCACTTTAGGGTAGACAGCCAATCAGCTGCCAGATTCAATCTGTCAATCAAACACAGCAGCCAATCAGAGAGCTGGCCATTGATCAGCAGGCCCTTTATGACATCACAGACAGACCCACGGAACTCTCTGTGCTTGTCTGCTGGCTGGCTGTCAGTTGGGTGGGTGGGCGGCAGAGGGGGAGGATGTACGTCTCGTTTCTCCTGAAAATTGCGGTTTTTCTGCGTTTCCGGAAAAAGTCGCGGTCCGACGCGCAAAAGTGGGGTATCGTAGAAATCGCCTTTTAAAGACGCACCTTTCTGGCCCCACAAAAATGGGCATTTCAAATTAGAAACAAGTCAAATGAACAAAATAGTGTGAATAAGTAAGTATTTCAGGGGTGAGTTAGCAGGTTATTGGGGTAGTAAGTCCTGATTTTTTTGGAGGTTGCATTGACCACTACGCCATTCAAAATAGGCAGGCTTTGGCATAAGCAGTTAGGCCCCGTAGGATGATTTTAGCTAAAATGTGCCCCAAACACTCAAACCGGCTTGTATCTTGCAATGGAAAATATGGGAAACATGACTTAGACAGCAAATGATACACTGTATGCCATGTTTCCAAATTTTTATGCACAGTGGTTACAGCATGAAGCGAATGCATGTGAATATACAAAGGTGCATTGCATTAAACAAGTCCAATGAGCGTGAAAAAAATGGCCGGCCTGCCTGCTTTCATCCATCATTTGTTCTAAATTTATAATTAATCAATGAGCTGAGGTGGAGTCTTAGCCAGTGGTACCATCAGGGGTGTGTAATGCACTTTAGGGTAGACAGCCAATCAGCTGCCAGATTCAATCTGTCAATCAAACACAGCAGCCAATCAGAGAGCTGGCCATTGATCAGCAGGCCCTTTATGACATCACAGACAGACCCACGGAACTCTCTGTGCTTGTCTGCTGGCTGGCTGTCAGTTGGGTGGGTGGGCAGCAGAGGGGGAGGATGTACGTCTCGTTTCTCCTGAAAATTGCGGTTTTTCGGCGTTTCCGGAAAAAGTCGCGGTCCGACGCGCAAAAGTGGGGTATCGTAGAAATCGCCTTTTAAAGACGCACCTTTCTGGCCCCACAAAAATGGGCATTTCAAATTAGAAACAAGTCAAATGAACAAAATAGTGTGAATAAGTAAGTATTTCAGGGGTGAGTTAGCAGGTTATTGGGGTAGTAAGTCCTGATTTTTTTGGAGGTTGCATTGACCGCTACGCCATTCAAAATAGGCAGGCTTTGGCATAAGCAGTTAGGCCCCGTAGGATGATTTTAGCTAAAATGTGCCCCAAACACTCAAACCGGCTTGTATCTTGCAATGGAAAATATGGGAAACATGACTTAGACAGCAAATGATACACTGTATGCCATGTTTCCAAATTTTTATGCACAGTGGTTACAGCATGAAGCGAATGCATGTGAATATACAAAGGTGCATTGCATTAAACAAGTCCAATGAGCGTGAAAAAAATGGCCGGCCTGCCTGCTTTCATCCATCATTTGTTCTAAATTTATAATTAATCAATGAGCTGAGGTGGAGTCTTAGCCAGTGGTACCATCAGGGGTGTGTAATGCACTTTAGGGTAGACAGCCAATCAGCTGCCAGATTCAATCTGTCAATCAAACACAGCAGCCAATCAGAGAGCTGGCCATTGATCAGCAGGCCCTTTATGACATCACAGACAGACCCACGGAACTCTCTGTGCTTGTCTGCTGGCTGGCTGTCAGTTGGGTGGGTGGGCGGCAGAGGGGGAGGATGTACGTCTCGTTTCTCCTGAAAATTGCGGTTTTTCGGCGTTTCCGGAAAAAGTCGCGGTCCGACGCGCAAAAGTGGGGTATCGTAGAAATCGCCTTTTAAAGACGCACCTTTCTGGCCCCACAAAAATGGGCATTTCAAATTAGAAACAAGTCAAATGAACAAAATAGTGTGAATAAGTAAGTATTTCAGGGGTGAGTTAGCAGGTTATTGGGGTAGTAAGTCCTGATTTTTTTGGAGGTTGCATTGACCACTACGCCATTCAAAATAGGCAGGCTTTGGCATAAGCAGTTAGGCCCCGTAGGATGATTTTAGCTAAAATGTGCCCCAAACACTCAAACCGGCTTGTATCTTGCAATGGAAAATATGGGAAACATGACTTAGACAGCAAATGATACACTGTATGCCATGTTTCCAAATTTTTATGCACAGTGGTTACAGCATGAAGCGAATGCATGTGAATATACAAAGGTGCATTGCATTAAACAAGTCCAATGAGCGTGAAAAAAATGGCCGGCCTGCCTGCTTTCATCCATCATTTGTTCTAAATTTATAATTAATCAATGAGCTGAGGTGGAGTCTTAGCCAGTGGTACCATCAGGGGTGTGTAATGCACTTTAGGGTAGACAGCCAATCAGCTGCCAGATTCAATCTGTCAATCAAACACAGCAGCCAATCAGAGAGCTGGCCATTGATCAGCAGGCCCTTTATGACATCACAGACAGACCCACGGAACTCTCTGTGCTTGTCTGCTGGCTGGCTTTCAGTTGGGTGGGTGGGCGGCAGAGGGGGAGGATGTACGTCTCGTTTCTCCTGAAAATTGCGGTTTTTCGGCGTTTCCGGAAAAAGTCGCGGTCCGACGCGCAAAAGTGGGGTATCGTAGAAATCGCCTTTTAAAGACGCACCTTTATGGCCCCACAAAAATGGGCATTTCAAATTAGAAACAAGTCAAATGAACAAAATAGTGTGAATAAGTAAGTATTTCAGGGGTGAGTTAGCAGGTTATTGGGGTAGTAAGTCCTGATTTTTTTGGAGGTTGCAGTGACCACTACGCCATTCAAAATAGGCAGGCTTTAGCATAAGCAGTTAGGCCCCGTAGGATGATTTTAGCTAAAATGTGCCCCAAACACTCAAACCGGCTTGTATCTTGCAATGGAAAATATGGGAAACATGACTTAGACAGCAAATGATACACTGTATGCCATGTTTCCAAATTTTTATGCACAGTGGTTACAGCATGAAGTGAATGCATGTGAATATACACAGGTGCATTGCATTAAACAAGTCCAATGAGCGTGAAAAAAATGGCCGGACTGCCTGCTTTCATCCATCATTTGTTCTAAATTTATAATTAATCAATGAGCTGAGGTGGAGTCTTAGCCAGTGGTACCATCAGGGGTGTGTAATGCACTTTAGGGTAGACAGCCAATCAGCTGCCAGATTCAATCTGTCAATCAAACACAGCAGCCAATCAGAGAGCTGGCCATTGATCAGCAGGCCCTTTATGACATCACAGACAGACCCACGGAACTCTCTGTGCTTGTCTGCTGGCTGGCTGTCAGTTGGGTGGGTGGGCGGCAGAGGGGGAGGATGTACGTCTCGTTTCTCCTGAAAATTGCGGTTTTTCAGCGTTTCCGGAAAAAGTCGCGGTCCGACGCGCAAAAGTGGGGTATCGTAGAAATCGCCTTTTAAAGACGCACCTTTCTGGCCCCACAAAAATGGGCATTTCAAATTAGAAACAAGTCAAATGAACAAAATAGTGTGAATAAGTAAGTATTTCAGGGGTGAGTTAGCAGGTTATTGGGGTAGTAAGTCCTGATTTTTTTGGAGGTTGCATTGACCGCTACGCCATTCAAAATAGGCAGGCTTTGGCATAAGCAGTTAGGCCCCGTAGGATGATTTTAGCTAAAATGTGCCCCAAACACTCAAACCGGCTTGTATCTTGCAATGGAAAATATGGGAAACATGACTTAGACAGCAAATGATACACTGTATGCCATGTTTCCAAATTTTTATGCACAGTGG
This sequence comes from Crinia signifera, assembly GCF_055691185.1. Lineage (NCBI taxonomy): Eukaryota > Metazoa > Chordata > Amphibia > Anura > Myobatrachidae > Crinia > Crinia signifera. The sequence goes on from NW_028142675.1 coordinate 559,402, forward strand.
TTACAGCATGAAGCGAATGCATGTGAATATACAAAGGTGCATTGCATTAAACAAGTCCAATGAGCGTGAAAAAAATGGCCGGCCTGCCTGCTTTCATCCATCATTTGTTCTAAATTTATAATTAATCAATGAGCTGAGGTGGAGTCTTAGCCAGTGGTACCATCAGGGGTGTGTAATGCACTTTAGGGTAGACAGCCAATCAGCTGCCAGATTCAATCTGTCAATCAAACACAGCAGCCAATCAGAGAGCTGGCCATTGATCAGCAGGCCCTTTATGACATCACAGACAGACCCACGGAACTCTCTGTGCTTGTCTGCTGGCTGGCTGTCAGTTGGGTGGGTGGGCGGCAGAGGGGGAGGATGTACGTCTCGTTTCTCCTGAAAATTGCGGTTTTTCGGCGTTTCCGGAAAAAGTCGCGGTCCGACGCGCAAAAGTGGGGTATCGTAGAAATCGCCTTTTAAAGACGCACCTTTCTGGCCCCACAAAAATGGGCATTTCAAATTAGAAACAAGTCAAATGAACAAAATAGTGTGAATAAGTAAGTATTTCAGGGGTGAGTTAGCAGGTTATTGGGGTAGTAAGTCCTGATTTTTTTGGAGGTTGCATTGACCACTACGCCATTCAAAATAGGCAGGCTTTGGCATAAGCAGTTAGGCCCCGTAGGATGATTTTAGCTAAAATGTGCCCCAAACACTCAAACCGGCTTGTATCTTGCAATGGAAAATATGGGAAACATGACTTAGACAGCAAATGATACACTGTATGCCATGTTTCCAAATTTTTATGCACAGTGGTTACAGCATGAAGCGAATGCATGTGAATATACAAAGGTGCATTGCATTAAACAAGTCCAATGAGCGTGAAAAAAATGGCCGGCCTGCCTGCTTTCATCCATCATTTGTTCTAAATTTATAATTAATCAATGAGCTGAGGTGGAGTCTTAGCCAGTGGTACCATCAGGGGTGTGTAATGCACTTTAGGGTAGACAGCCAATCAGCTGCCAGATTCAATCTGTCAATCAAACACAGCAGCCAATCAGAGAGCTGGCCATTGATCAGCAGGCCCTTTATGACATCACAGACAGACCCACGGAACTCTCTGTGCTTGTCTGCTGGCTGGCTTTCAGTTGGGTGGGTGGGCGGCAGAGGGGGAGGATGTACGTCTCGTTTCTCCTGAAAATTGCGGTTTTTCGGCGTTTCCGGAAAAAGTCGCGGTCCGACGCGCAAAAGTGGGGTATCGTAGAAATCGCCTTTTAAAGACGCACCTTTATGGCCCCACAAAAATGGGCATTTCAAATTAGAAACAAGTCAAATGAACAAAATAGTGTGAATAAGTAAGTATTTCAGGGGTGAGTTAGCAGGTTATTGGGGTAGTAAGTCCTGATTTTTTTGGAGGTTGCAGTGACCACTACGCCATTCAAAATAGGCAGGCTTTAGCATAAGCAGTTAGGCCCCGTAGGATGATTTTAGCTAAAATGTGCCCCAAACACTCAAACCGGCTTGTATCTTGCAATGGAAAATATGGGAAACATGACTTAGACAGCAAATGATACACTGTATGCCATGTTTCCAAATTTTTATGCACAGTGGTTACAGCATGAAGTGAATGCATGTGAATATACACAGGTGCATTGCATTAAACAAGTCCAATGAGCGTGAAAAAAATGGCCGGACTGCCTGCTTTCATCCATCATTTGTTCTAAATTTATAATTAATCAATGAGCTGAGGTGGAGTCTTAGCCAGTGGTACCATCAGGGGTGTGTAATGCACTTTAGGGTAGACAGCCAATCAGCTGCCAGATTCAATCTGTCAATCAAACACAGCAGCCAATCAGAGAGCTGGCCATTGATCAGCAGGCCCTTTATGACATCACAGACAGACCCACGGAACTCTCTGTGCTTGTCTGCTGGCTGGCTGTCAGTTGGGTGGGTGGGCGGCAGAGGGGGAGGATGTACGTCTCGTTTCTCCTGAAAATTGCGGTTTTTCAGCGTTTCCGGAAAAAGTCGCGGTCCGACGCGCAAAAGTGGGGTATCGTAGAAATCGCCTTTTAAAGACGCACCTTTCTGGCCCCACAAAAATGGGCATTTCAAATTAGAAACAAGTCAAATGAACAAAATAGTGTGAATAAGTAAGTATTTCAGGGGTGAGTTAGCAGGTTATTGGGGTAGTAAGTCCTGATTTTTTTGGAGGTTGCAGTGACCACTACGCCATTCAAAATAGGCAGGCTTTAGCATAAGCATTTAGGCCCCGTAGGATGATTTTAGCTATAATGTGCCCCAAACACTCAAACCGGCTTGTATCTTGCAATGGAAAATATGGGAAACATGACTTAGACAGCAAATGATACACTGTATGCCATGTTTCCAAATTTTTATGCACAGTGGTTACAGCATGAAGTGAATGCATGTGAATATACACAGGTGCATTGCATTAAACAAGTCCAATGAGCGTGAAAAAAATGGCCGGCCTGCCTGCTTTCATCCATCATTTGTTCTAAATTTATAATTAATCAATGAGCTGAGGTGGAGTCTTAGCCAGTGGTACCATCAGGGGTGTGTAATGCACTTTAGGGTAGACAGCCAATCAGCTGCCAGATTCAATCTGTCAATCAAACACAGCAGCCAATCAGAGAGCTGGCCATTGATCAGCAGGCCCTTTATGACATCACAGACAGACCCACGGAACTCTCTGTGCTTGTCTGCTGGCTGGCTGTCAGTTGGGTGGGTGGGCGGCAGAGGTGGAGGATGTACGTCTCGTTTCTCCTGAAAATTGCGGTTTTTCGGCGTTTCCGGAAAAAGTCGCGGTCCGACGCGCAAAAGTGGGGTATCGTAGAAATCGCCTTTTAAATACGCACCTTTCTGGCCCCACAAAAATGGGCATTTCAAATTAGAAACAAGTCAAATGAACAAAATAGTGTGAATAAGTAAGTATTTCAGGGGTGAGTTAGCAGGTTATTGGGGTAGTAAGTCCTGATTTTTTTGGAGGTTGCATTGACCACTACGCCATTCAAAATAGGCAGGCTTTGGCATAAGCAGTTAGGCCCCGTAGGATGATTTTAGCTAAAATGTGCCCCAAACACTCAAACCGGCTTGTATCTTGCAATGGAAAATATGGGAAACATGACTTAGACAGCAAATGATACACTGTATGCCATGTTTCCAAATTTTTATGCACAGTGGTTACAGCATGAAGCGAATGCATGTGAATATACAAAGGTGCATTGCATTAAACAAGTCCAATGAGCGTGAAAAAAATGGCCGGCCTGCCTGCTTTCATCCATCATTTGTTCTAAATTTATAATTAATCAATGAGCTGAGGTGGAGTCTTAGCCAGTGGTACCATCAGGGGTGTGTAATGCACTTTAGGGTAGACAGCCAATCAGCTGCCAGATTCAATCTGTCAATTAAACACAGCAGCCAATCAGAGAGCTGGCCATTGATCAGCAGGCCCTTTATGACATCACAGACAGACCCACGGAACTCTCTGTGCTTGTCTGCTGGCTGGCTGTCAGTTGGGTGGGTGGGCGGCAGAGGGGGAGGATGTACGTCTCGTTTCTCCTGAAAATTGCGGTTTTTCGGCGTTTCCGGAAAAAGTCGCGGTCCGACGCACAAAAGTGGGGTATCGTAGAAATCGCCTTTTAAAGACGCACCTTTCTGGCCCCACAAAAATGGGCATTTCAAATTAGAAACAAGTCAAATGAACAAAATAGTGTGAATAAGTAAGTATTTCAAGGGTGAGTTAGCAGGTTATTGGGGTAGTAAGTCCTGATTTTTTTGGAGGTTGCATTGACCACTACGCCATTCAAAATAGGCAGGCTTTGGCATAAGCAGTTAGGCCCCGTAGGATGATTTTAGCTAAAATGTGCCCCAAACACTCAAACCGGCTTGTATCTTGCAATGGAAAATATGGGAAACATGACTTAGACAGCAAATGATACACTGTATGCCATGTTTCCAAATTTTTATGCACAGTGGTTACAGCATGAAGCGAATGCATGTGAATATACAAAGGTATATTCACATGCATTAAACAAGTCCAATGAGCGTGAAAAAAATGGCCGGCCTGCCTGCTTTCATCCATCATTTGTTCTAAATTTATAATTAATCAATGAGCTGAGGTGGAGTCTTAGCCAGTGGTACCATCAGGGGTGTGTAATGCACTTTAGGGTAGACAGCCAATCAGCTGCCAGATTCAATCTGTCAATCAAACACAGCAGCCAATCAGAGAGCTGGCCATTGATCAGCAGGCCCTTTATGACATCACAGACAGACCCACGGAACTCTCTGTGCTTGTCTGCTGGCTGGCTGTCAGTTGGGTGGGTGGGCGGCAGAGGGGGAGGATGTACGTCTCGTTTCTCCTGAAAATTGCGGTTTTTCGGCGTTTCCGGAAAAAGTCGCGGTCCGACGCGCAAAAGTGGGGTATCGTAGAAATCGCCTTTTAAAGACGCACCTTTCTGGCCCCACAAAAATGGGCATTTCAAATTAGAAACAAGTCAAATGAACAAAATAGTGTGAATAAGTAAGTATTTCAGGGGTGAGTTAGCAGGTTATTGGGGTAGTAAGTCCTGATTTTTTTGGAGGTTGCAGTGACCACTACGCCATTCAAAATAGGCAGGCTTTAGCATAAGCAGTTAGGCCCAGTAGGATGATTTTAGCTAAAATGTGCCCCAAACACTCAAACCGGCTTGTATCTTGCAATGGAAAATATGGGAAACATGACTTAGACAGCAAATGATACACTGTATGCCATGTTTCCAAATTTTTATGCACAGTGGTTACAGCATGAAGCGAATGCATGTGAATATACAAAGGTGCATTGCATTAAACAAGTCCAATGAGCGTGAAAAAAATGGCTGGCCTGCCTGCTTTCATCCATCATTTGTTCTAAATTTATAATTAATCAATGAGCTGAGGTGGAGTCTTAGCCAGTGGTACCATCAGGGGTGTGTAATGCACTTTAGGGTAGACAGCCAATCAGCTGCCAGATTCAATCTGTCAATCAAACACAGCAGCCAATCAGAGAGCTGGCCATTGATCAGCAGGCCCTTTATGACATCACAGACAGACCCACGGAACTCTCTGTGCTTGTCTGCTGGCTGGCTGTCAGTTGGGTGGGTGGGCGGCAGAGGGGGAGGATGTACGTCTCGTTTCTCCTGAAAATTGCGGTTTTTCGGCGTTTCCGGAAAAAGTCGCGGTCCGACGCGCAAAAGTGGGGTATCGTAGAAATCGCCTTTTAAAGACGCACCTTTCTGGCCCCACAAAAATGGGCATTTCAAATTAGAAACAAGTCAAATGAACAAAATAGTGTGAATAAGTAAGTATTTCAGGGGTGAGTTAGCAGGTTATTGGGGTAGTAAGTCCTGATTTTTTTGGAGGTTGCATTGACCACTACGCCATTCAAAATAGGCAGGCTTTGGCATAAGCAGTTAGGCCCCGTAGGATGATTTTAGCTAAAATGTGCCCCAAACACTCAAACTGGCTTGTATCTTGCAATGGAAAATATGGGAAACATGACTTAGACAGCAAATGATACACTGTATGCCATGTTTCCAAATTTTTATGCACAGTGGTTACAGCATGAAGCGAATGCATGTGAATATACAAAGGTGCATTGCATTAAACAAGTCCAATGAGCGTGAAAAAAATGGCCGGCCTGCCTGCTTTCATCCATCATTTGTTCTAAATTTATAATTAATCAATGAGCTGAGGTGGAGTCTTAGCCAGTGGTACCATCAGGGGTGTGTAATGCACTTTAGGGTAGACAGCCAATCAGCTGCCAGATTCAATCTGTCAATCAAACACAGCAGCCAATCAGAGAGCTGGCCATTGATCAGCAGGCCCTTTATGACATCACAGACAGACCCACGGAACTCTCTGTGCTTGTCTGCTGGCTGGCTGTCTGTTGGGTGGGTGGGCGGCAGAGGGGGAGGATGTACGTCTCGTTTCTCCTGAAAATTGCGGTTTTTCAGCGTTTCCGGAAAAAGTCGCGGTCCGACGCGCAAAAGTGGGGTATCGTAGAAATCGCCTTTTAAAGACGCACCTTTCTGGCCCCACAAAAATGGGCATTTCAAATTAGAAACAAGTCAAATGAACAAAATAGTGTGAATAAGTAAGTATTTCAGGGGTGAGTTAGCAGGTTATTGGGGTAGTAAGTCCTGATTTTTTTGGAGGTTGCAGTGACCACTACGCCATTCAAAATAGGCAGGCTTTAGCATAAGCATTTAGGCCCCGTAGGATGATTTTAGCTAAAATGTGCCCCAAACACTCAAACCGGCTTGTATCTTGCAATGGAAAATATGGGAAACATGACTTAGACAGCAAATGATACACTGTATGCCATGTTTCCAAATTTTTATGCACAGTGGTTACAGCATGAAGTGAATGCATGTGAATATACACAGGTGCATTGCATTAAACAAGTCCAATGAGCGTGAAAAAAATGGCCGGCCTGCCTGCTTTCATCCATCATTTGTTCTAAATTTATAATTAATCAATGAGCTGAGGTGGAGTCTTAGCCAGTGGTACCATCAGGGGTGTGTAATGCACTTTAGGGTAGACAGCCAATCAGCTGCCAGATTCAATCTGTCAATCAAACACAGCAGCCAATCAGAGAGCTGGCCATTGATCAGCAGGCCCTTTATGACATCACAGACAGACCCACGGAACTCTCTGTGCTTGTCTGCTGGCTGGCTGTCAGTTGGGTGGGTGGGCGGCAGAGAGGGTGGATGTACGTCTCGTTTCTCCTGAAAATTGCGGTTTTTCGGCGTTTCCGGAAAAAGTCGCGGTCCGACGCGCAAAAGTGGGGTATCGTAGAAATCGCCTTTTAAAGACGCACCTTTCTGGCCCCACAAAAATGGGCATTTCAAATTAGAAACAAGTCAAATGAACAAAATAGTGTGAATAAGTAAGTATTTCAGGGGTGAGTTAGCAGGTTATTGGGGTAGTAAGTCCTGATTTTTTGGGAGGTTGCAGTGACCACTACGCCATTCAAAATAGGCAGGCTTTAGCATAAGCAGTTAGGCCCCGTAGGATGATTTTAGCTAAAATGTGCCCCAAACACTCAAACCGGCTTGTATCTTGCAATGGAAAATATGGGAAACATGACTTAGACAGCAAATGATACACTGTATGCCATGTTTCCAAATTTTTATGCACAGTGGTTACAGCATGAAGCGAATGCATGTGAATATACAAAGGTGCATTGCCTTAAACAAGTCCAATGAGCGTGAAAAAAATGGCCGGCCTGCCTGCTTTCATCCATCATTTGTTCTAAATCTATTATTAATCAATGAGCTGAGGTGGAGTCTTAGCCAGTGGTACCATCAGGGGTGTGTAATGCACTTTAGGGTAGACAGCCAAATCTGTCAATCAAACACAGCAGCCAATCAGAGAGCTGGCCATTGATCAGCAGGCCCTTTATGACATCACAGACAGACCCACGGAACTCTCTGTGCTTGTCTGCTGGCTGGCTGTCAGTTGGGTGGGTGGGCGGCAGAGGGGGAGGATGTACGTCTAGTTTCTCCTGAAAATTGCGGTTTTTCGGCGTTTCCGGAAAAAGTCGCGGTCCGACGCGCAAAAGTGGGGTATCGTAGAAATCGCCTTTTAAAGACGCACCTTTTTGTCCCCACAAAAATGGGCATTTCAAATTAGAAACAAGTCAAATGAACAAAATAGTGTGAATAAGTAAGTATTTCAGGGGTGAGTTAGCAGGTTATTGGGGTAGTAAGTCCTGATTTTTTTGGAGGTTGCAGTGACCACTACGACATTCAAAATAGGCAGGCTTTGGCATAAGCAGTTAGGTCCCGTAGGATGATTTTAGCTAAAATGTGCCCCAAACACTCAAACCGGCTTGTATCTTGCAATGGAAAATATGGGAAACATGACTTAGACAGCAAATGATACACTGTATGCCATGTTTCCAAATTTTTATGCACAGTGGTTACAGCATGAAGCGAATGCATGTGAATATACAAAGGTGCATTGCATTAAACAAGTCCAATGAGCGTGAAAAAAATGGCTGGCCTGCCTGCTTTCATCCATCATTTGTTCTAAATTTATAATTAATCAATGAGCTGAGGTGGAGTCTTAGCCAGTGGTACCATCAGGGGTTTGTAATGCACTTTAGGGTAGACAGCCAATCAGCTGCCAGATTCAATCTGTCAATCAAACACAGCAGCCAATCAGAGAGCTGGCCATTGATCAGCAGGCCCTTTATGACATCACAGACAGACCCACGGAACTCTCTGTGCTTGTCTGCTGGCTGGCTGTCAGTTGGGTGGGTGGGCGGCAGAGGGGGAGGATGTACGTCTCGTTTCTCCTGAAAATTGCGGTTTTTCGGCGTTTCCGGAAAAAGTCGCGGTCCGACGCGCAAAAGTGGGGTATCGTAGAAATCGCCTTTTAAAGACGCACCTTTCTGGCCCCACAAAAATGGGCATTTCAAATTAGAAACAAGTCAAATGAACAAAATAGTGTGAATAAGTAAGTATTTCAGGGGTGAGTTAGCAGGTTATTGGGGTAGTAAGTCCTGATTTTTTGGGAGGTTGCAGTGACCACTACGCCATTCAAAATAGGCAGGCTTTAGCATAAGCAGTTAGGCCCCGTAGGATGATTTTAGCTAAAATGTGCCCCAAACACTCAAACCGGCTTGTATCTTGCAATGGAAAATATGGGAAACATGACTTAGACAGCAAATGATACACTGTATGCCATGTTTCCAAATTTTTATGCACAGTGGTTACAGCATGAAGCGAATGCATGTGAATATACAAAGGTGCATTGCCTTAAACAAGTCCAATGAGCGTGAAAAAAATGGCCGGCCTGCCTGCTTTCATCCATCATTTGTTCTAAATCTATTATTAATCAATGAGCTGAGGTGGAGTCTTAGCCAGTGGTACCATCAGGGGTGTGTAATGCACTTTAGGGTAGACAGCCAAATCTGTCAATCAAACACAGCAGCCAATCAGAGAGCTGGCCATTGATCAGCAGGCCCTTTATGACATCACAGACAGACCCACGGAACTCTCTGTGCTTGTCTGCTGGCTGGCTGTCAGTTGGGTGGGTGGGCGGCAGAGGGGGAGGATGTACGTCTAGTTTCTCCTGAAAATTGCGGTTTTTCGGCGTTTCCGGAAAAAGTCGCGGTCCGACGCGCAAAAGTGGGGTATCGTAGAAATCGCCTTTTAAAGACGCACCTTTTTGTCCCCACAAAAATGGGCATTTCAAATTAGAAACAAGTCAAATGAACAAAATAGTGTGAATAAGTAAGTATTTCAGGGGTGAGTTAGCAGGTTATTGGGGTAGTAAGTCCTGATTTTTTTGGAGGTTGCAGTGACCACTACGACATTCAAAATAGGCAGGCTTTGGCATAAGCAGTTAGGTCCCGTAGGATGATTTTAGCTAAAATGTGCCCCAAACACTCAAACCGGCTTGTATCTTGCAATGGAAAATATGGGAAACATGACTTAGACAGCAAATGATACACTGTATGCCATGTTTCCAAATTTTTATGCACAGTGGTTACAGCATGAAGCGAATGCATGTGAATATACAAAGGTGCATTGCATTAAACAAGTCCAATGAGCGTGAAAAAAATGGCTGGCCTGCCTGCTTTCATCCATCATTTGTTCTAAATTTATAATTAATCAATGAGCTGAGGTGGAGTCTTAGCCAGTGGTACCATCAGGGGTTTGTAATGCACTTTAGGGTAGACAGCCAATCAGCTGCCAGATTCAATCTGTCAATCAAACACAGCAGCCAATCAGAGAGCTGGCCATTGATCAGCAGGCCCTTTATGACATCACAGACAGACCCACGGAACTCTCTGTGCTTGTCTGCTGGCTGGCTGTCAGTTGGGTGGGTGGGTGGGCGGCAGAGGGGGAGGATGTACGTCTCGTTTCTCCTGAAAATTGCGGTTTTTCGGCGTTTCCGGAAAAAGTCGCGGTCCGACGCGCAAAAGTGGGGTATCGTAGAAATCGCCTTTTAAAGACGCACCTTTCTGGCCCCACAAAAATGGGCATTTCAAATTAGAAACAAGTCAAATGAACAAAATAGTGTGAATAAGTAAGTATTTCAGGGGTGAGTTAGCAGGTTATTGGGGTAGTAAGTCCTGATTTTTTTGGAGGTTGCATTGACCACTACGCCATTCAAAATAGGCAGGCTTTGGCATAAGCAGTTAGGCCCCGTAGGATGATTTTAGCTAAAATGTGCCCCAAACACTCAAACCGGCTTGTATCTTGCAATGGAAAATATGGGAAACATGACTTAGACAGCAAATGATACACTGTATGCCATGTTTCCAAATTTTTATGCACAGTGGTTACAGCATGAAGCGAATGCATGTGAATATACAAAGGTGCATTGCATTAAACAAGTCCAATGAGCGTGAAAAAAATGGCCGGCCTGCCTGCTTTCATCCATCATTTGTTCTAAATTTATAATTAATCAATGAGCTGAGGTGGAGTCTTAGCCAGTGGTACCATCAGGGGTGTGTAATGCACTTTAGGGTAGACAGCCAATCAGCTGCCAGATTCAATCTGTCAATCAAACACAGCAGCCAATCAGAGAGCTGGCCATTGATCAGCAGGCCCTTTATGACATCACAGACAGACCCACGGAACTCTCTGTGCTTGTCTGCTGGCTGGCTGTCAGTTGGGTGGGTGGGCGGCAGAGGGGGAGGATGTACGTCTCGTTTCTCCTGAAAATTGCGGTTTTTCAGCGTTTCCGGAAAAAGTCGCGGTCCGACGCGCAAAAGTGGGGTATCGTAGAAATCGCCTTTTAAAGACGCACCTTTCTGGCCCCACAAAAATGGGCATTTCAAATTAGAAACAAGTCAAATGAACAAAATAGTGTGAATAAGTAAGTATTTCAGGGGTGAGTTAGCAGGTTATTGGGGTAGTAAGTCCTGATTTTTTTGGAGGTTGCAGTGACCACTACGCCATTCAAAATAGGCAGGCTTTAGCATAAGCATTTAGGCCCCGTAGGATGATTTTAGCTAAAATGTGCCCCAAACACTCAAACCGGCTTGTATCTTGCAATGGAAAATATGGGAAACATGACTTAGACAGCAAATGATACACTGTATGCAATGTTTCCAAATTTTGATGCACAGTGGTTACAGCATGAAGTGAATGCATGTGAATATACACAGGTGCATTGCATTAAACAAGTCCAATGAGCGTGAAAAAAATGGCCGGCCTGCCTGCTTTCATCCATCATTTGTTCTAAATTTATAATTAATCAATGAGCTGAGGTGGAGTCTTAGCCAGTGGTACCATCAGGGGTGTGTAATGCACTTTAGGGTAGACAGCCAATCAGCTGCCAGATTCAATCTGTCAATCAAACACAGCAGCCAATCAGAGAGCTGGCCATTGATCAGCAGGCCCTTTATGACATCACAGACAGACCCACGGAACTCTCTGTGCTTGTCTGCTGGCTGGCTGTCAGTTGGGTGGGTGGGCGGCAGAGGGGGAGGATGTACGTCTCGTTTCTCCTGAAAAATGCGGTTTTTCAGCGTTTCCGGAAAAAGTCGCGGTCCGACGCGCAAAAGTGGGGTATCGTAGAAATCGCCTTTTAAAGACGCACCTTTCTGGCCCCACAAAAATGGGCATTTCAAATTAGAAACAAGTCAAATGAACAAAATAGTGTGAATAAGTAAGTATTTCAGGGGTGAGTTAGCAGGTTATTGGGGTAGTAAGTCCTGATTTTTTTGGAGGTTGCATTGACCACTACGCCATTCAAAATAGGCAGGCTTTGGCATAAGCAGTTAGGCCCCGTAGGATGATTTTAGCTAAAATGTGCCCCAAACACTCAAACCGGCTTGTATCTTGCAATGGAAAATATGGGAAACATGACTTAGACAGCAAATGATACACTGTATGCCATGTTTCCAAATTTTTATGCACAGTGGTTACAGCATGAAGCGAATGCATGTGAATATACAATGGTGCATTGCCTTAAACAAGTCCAATGAGCGTGAAAAAAATGGCCGGCCTGCCTGCTTTCATCCATCATTTGTTCTAAATTTATAATTAATCAATGAGCTGAGGTGGAGTCTTAGCCAGTGGTACCATCAGGGGTGTGTAATGCACTTTAGGGTAGACAGCCAATCAGCTGCCAGATTCAATCTGTCAATCAAACACAGCAGCCAATCAGAGAGCTGGCCATTGATCAGCAGGCCCTTTATGACATCACAGACAGACCCACGGAACTCTCTGTGCTTGTCTGCTGGCTGGCTGTCAGTTAGGTGGGTGGGCGGCAGAGGGGGAGGATGTACGTCTCGTTTCTCCTGAAAATTGCGGTTTTTCAGCGTTTCCGGAAAAAGTCGCGGTCCGACACGCAAAAGTGGGGTATCGTAGAAATCGCCTTTTAAAGACGCACCTTTCTGGCCCCACAAAAATGGGCATTTCAAATTAGAAACAAGTCAAATGAACAAAATAGTGTGAATAAGTAAGTATTTCAGGGGTGAGTTAGCAGGTTATTGGGGTAGTAAGTCCTGATTTTTTTGGAGGTTGCAGTGACCACTACGCCATTCAAAATAGGCAGGCTTTAGCATAAGCATTTAGGCCCCGTAGGATGATTTTAGCTAAAATGTGCCCCAAACACTCAAACCGGCTTGTATCTTGCAATGGAAAATATGGGAAACATGACTTAGACAGCAAATGATACACTGTATGCAATGTTTCCAAATTTTTATGCACAGTGGTTACAGCATGAAGTGAATGCATGTGAATATACACAGGTGCATTGCATTAAACAAGTCCAATGAGCGTGAAAAAAATGGCCGGCCTGCCTGCTTTCATCCATCATTTGTTCTAAATTTATAATTAATCAATGAGCTGAGGTGGAGTCTTAGCCAGTGGTACCATCAGGGGTGTGTAATGCACTTTAGGGTAGACAGCCAATCAGCTGCCAGATTCAATCTGTCAATCAAACACAGCAGCCAATCAGAGAGCTGGCCATTGATCAGCAGGCCCTTTATGACATCACAGACAGACCCACGGAACTCTCTGTGCTTGTCTGCTGGCTGGCTGTCAGTTGGGTGGGTGGGCGGCAGAGGGGGAGGATGTACGTCTCGTTTCTCCTGAAAAATGCGGTTTTTCAGCGT